>NC_068411.1:23944107-24254607 GCF_023724105.1 Carassius gibelio
GGCTGTCTCTGCTAAAGATGACTTGGTCCCTATTCCCTTCATCCTCCAAGAATAGCTCCTTTGGCTGTTCTTCATCCACCTCCTTAATGGACGGAGTCTTCCTCAGAGACTTCAGGAAGGACTTTCCTGTTGATGACATCCCTACAAGTCAAGAAAACATAAGTATTGCAGTGGCCATTTTTCCAAACCAGACCTTTTTAAAAAGTACCACATACTATTAAAGTTATTGTTTGTTCTTTACCCTTCAAATAAATAAAACTATCCAGAACAGACTTTTATTTCACAAGCCACTGAATTTCTAAAAAATTCTAAATGTCAGAACATACAAAAGAATGTCTACAGAGTTTAACCGACTTATATATATATATATATATATATATATATATATATATATATATATATATATATAAAAGATAAATTATTATGAGCAAATCCACTGTTTGATATATTGGCCCACTGTGTGGCACATTATTATGCTGAGGAGCACATATTCAATTAACTAGACATCAGAGAAATTACTAACTGGCACTACATGTTCTTCAAACAGGCACTATTCCAAGGATTTGTTTACAGCAAAAACAGCTGCAATTACATATAACCAAAACAACAGCTCTGGTCTATTGTGCTTAATTACGGCATATAATTATGTATTAAGGTAAACTTATGAAGAAATAAAGCCAATAATGGTAAGTAAACTCTCACAAAACATTACAAATCTAAATAACAATCTACTATTACCATCTTCTCTCTCGACTGAATCACTAGCATCACTTTGCACAGACAACTCATCAGAACCAGAGTGAATGGGACTCTTGTGTCCTGATGTACTGGAGGGGTTATCAGGCGCTGGACTTGGTACGCAGCAAGAGTCTTCCTCTGAGACCCTCTGCTCCTCTACAGAGTAACTATGGTCAGGTGATAGCATCTTCTCATTTACTGCATCATGTTCAGGACTCGTGTTGTGGGATGCCCTCTGATTGGACAACTGGCTCACCCTGTCAAGTGCATTGCTACGAGGTTTAGGGGTGGGTTTAATAGGGACTACTTTTATATGGGGTAATGAACAAAGGAAGAAAAACAAGATGAAAGAAGTTCGTAAAACAGGAAGAAGGCTCCAAATGAGAGTTAAAATCATAAAATGATCAGGAAAATACTAAATGACACAAAGTTTTAACCAGCTACTCTAAATGAGTTGTTTTCAAGTATGAAACCTAAAAAAAAAAAAAACTAAATAACACAGGACACATGTTGACATCCATTAAAGATCTAAAAGAATATCCAAGTAATACTATGGTAAAAGTGTGTGGTTTTCAATGTTACTATACTTAAAGGAAACCTGATTGAAAACAGTATTTTTAGCAATTATGTTGCATGTACATCATTGACTACTGAATAAGATGTACCCAGAGGAGGGCTTTCTCGGTGTCTGGATTCCACCTGAGGGTCCACAGCTTGGGACTTTGTAATTTTAGTAAAACGGCGTTTAGTGGCTTTTTCTGCAAAAGGGATGGGGGGAAAAAAAAGCAGAATGAAAGAGAGACGATTATATCAAATAGAAAAAAGAAAGGAAGAATTACTAAAGCTTGATGGATAAAATGTGAAATTGGACAAATGACATATTAAGTGGTCCCTGTGGGGCACTCTTTTTTATCTACTGAAACGCTAATAACAGTAATAGCAGCAAATGATACATCTCTGTGCACAGCACTTTAGAGGTTCAAGAAAAAGTGAACACAACCTCCATTCTTGGAAATATTACTATTTATCAGACACAAAAATGGTTTACTGCTTAAAACAGAACAATGTGTTTACAACACACTTGTTGAACAGAAAACTAGACTTACTGATGTCTCTTAGATCTGCCTATGGAGCTCTTTTCTTAAAAAAAAGCTAATATATCAGATACACAGTACTGTTGAAAAGTTCAGGGCTTGTAATATTTTTAATGTTTTTAAATATCCTTAGAAAAAACTCAGCAGAGCTGAATTTATTTACTCAAAAATAAAGTATAAATAGTAATACTGTGAAATATAATAAAACAAATGCTTGATATTTTCATATATTTAATATATCAGTAGTTTATTCCTTTGATGGTTACTCCTGTCTTCAGTGTTACATGATGCTTCAAATCATTCTAATATACTGATTGATTTGGTTCTCAACAAACATTTTTGTCTAATTATAATTATTATTATTAATAATGTTGAAAATGTGTATCATAAAATCTTTGTGGAAACTTTTCAGAATTTCCTGATGAATATATATTTTTGATCAGTTTAATGCATCCATGCTGAATATAAATATCAATTTCTTTCAACAACAAAAAAATTAACCTAATGACCACAAACTTCTTAACAACCATGCAGACAATATTTAAAACTTTAAAAATTCCTCCGACTCAAAATGCATTGAGAGGAAAAGCAAAGCAATACACTACTGCGTGTAAAAATATCAAGAATCATACACATACCTTATAATTTCAGAATGACTGAAAATAAAGATGTCGTATCTCAGAACTACAGAATGACTTTGAGAAACAAGTAATATGTTTATGTAGCAAACAACACCATAATCACTGAGGGATGGTAAAACAATGCACAATTAGTTTAGGTATTTTCTTTTTATGGCACACTTCTTTACTGTTGTTCAGATATAAATGCACTTGTGACAGACTTTCCCACAATATTTTTTGTTAGGTGTTGGTATTAGCACCCATCATAAATTGCTTTACGTCCCTCAATTGTAAGTCAGTTTAGATAAAAGCATCTGCTAAATGACTAAATGCAAAGTCAATTTACATGCAAGCAAGTGCAAAGGCACTGGGAAACCCAAATCCCCAAAACAAAGCAAGCCTATTAAGAGCATGTAATGAAACAAGAAAATGGCAGCTCTTCCATCACCGAAGTAATTAAGCTGCCTAGATGAATAACAGCAGGTGATGACTAAATCAAGTGTAATAATATCAAAAAACACATGCATCAGTTGATATGTAGATTTGAGTTATAATATGTAAGCCAACAACATAAAACAACAACAGCCACCTATTTATTTAATTTATTCTAGTCAGAAAAATAACAAAACAAACTAAGGCAGTGCAACTCACAGTCATCAGAATCCATGATGATGACACATCTGCAGCTTCAGTTGATTTCGCGTTAGTTATAATGTCTACTGCTTTGTGTTTGCTGCCCTCATGTGGACAAACTCTAAACTACAATATTTGATACTTGAACCCTCAAGATTATTATTAGACAGATACACCTGCCTATTCACACGTACACACACACACAATACATCTATTACTAGAAGAGCATGCGTCCCTGGAAATTTGAGATAAAGTATCTTGCTCAAAGGAGATCTCAATGGATTTCAGAAACTCTTTCAATGTCTGAACCGTAAACCTTTGGGTTTCATATCCAGGACAAAGATTATGCTAAAGATTTGGCTGGAGATTTAAGCCAAGCTCCTTTTGGACTCCAGCACTCACCTGGTCCCTCTTCACTGTAATCATCATCCTGCCACCACGGCACAGACACTGAAGCCTTCTTTACTGGCCTGACAGGTGCTTGTCCCAAACTGTCAAGAACACTAGTATGCCTGGTGCCCAAATCAACAGAGTCATCAGAGACAGACTGGAAAAAAGCATACACAACAGAATAAAATGTACCTGGAATACTTTGCTCAACAATAATGTAACGCATGTTGTCTTTCAATTAATACACTTCATATAGAAAAATTAGAAAATAATTTGAAAAGAACACGTGTCATATAACAAGAAGCACGAACTTTCACATATAATATGAGCATATATACATAGTTAAACAGAAAACTGTCAATAGTTAACAAAATATTGTACCTCTTTCAAGAACTGTTCAAACTGCTGATCCAGCTCCTCTTTAGTCAATCTATGAGCCATAATTCACTGAAACATTGCGAGACAAACATCAGAATTAGTTTTATAAAAAACTAAGTTTTATAAAACGTTAACGTACAAGTGCTATATAAGAATAACTGCATACAAACAAGTAAACAATGCTAAATCACATTTAATACACATCCTAAAAGAGTCTGGAAGAGAGACAGAAGCGTCTATTCGAGCTGCATTATAAACAAACAGGCTGTTACTGAAGAAAGAGAAAATGTTTATATTGTGTGATTCTAGGTTTCGTTATTAAGGTTAGCTCACTAACGTTAGCTTGTTTGTTATGGCAACCGAGCGAAACGTTCAACTGTTAGTCAAAGTAATGGAAAACAGGAATCAAAAGACTCACCCATACATAAGGAATTGAAAAATGAAAAACGCTATTCAGTAAATAATTTAATGTTCACATTGTTTTGGTATTGTTACTGTTTATCATAAAGTTTCCCGCTACAATAACCGGGGGATTACTGACAGTTTATTGGCCATGATACGTCTTCTTCTTCTTCTTTGGCTGCTTAACGGCGGATGCGTACTAACTTAGCGCACTACCGCCACCCTCCAGATAAATTGTGCCTGATCATCACCATGGCTTACATCTTTGGAAATAATGTAGCCTGCAAGCTACCAAAAAAAATAAAATGAAATAAAAAGCAAATAAATAAATAAATAAAATAATAATAATAATAATAATTAAGAGCCTTGTCGAAATCAAAGACCACAAGTGTGAGTATTTGGACAAGGCATAAGTGAAATGGTGAGCGAGAGAGCGAGAGCGAGAGAGAGAGAGAGAGAGAGAGAGAGAGAGAGAGTAAATTATCCTCAGAGTACAGAGGAACACTACGACCAACGCATGCAGGGTAGAATTAGACCAAAACCCTCTACTAATGTGCATTGAGAAATGAGCCATCAAATTTTGGAAACCCCTAAAAATGAGTGACCCCCTACTCTACCGACCTTAAAAGCCATGAAATGATTCCTGCAAAAGTCCCCTGATTCAGATGCTCCCGAAGCTGCAGAAACAAACTAACATGACTAACAAAATCCAGCATCAGGACTCTGAAATATTCATCCACAATAATCGGCCTAACCAAATGATAAAAGCACAAAAATAAAATGATCTAACCTATTGGACTGAAACAACAGAAAAACAAAGTTAACTTGAATGTTATTTGGCCCTAAACAGATATTACACTGCAGAATATCTGAGTACAGTGAAAGACTGTAAATTAAGAAGACAAATGTTGAGGTACAGACTGAGCAGTCATATTCTAATGATAGAGACGGACAGATATCGACAGCACTGGCTGCCCAGATACAGCTGAAAAAACAACTTTAATATATATTATGTGTGAAAACAATATATAGCTGCACAATATATTGATGCCTGTCATAAAAGAGGGAGAAGTCAACAAAACAGGGATGCACCTAAATGCATGCGCGCGCACACACACACACACACACACACACACACACACACACACACACACACACATTACATATATATATGTATATATATATATATATATATATATATATATATATATATATACATTTACATTTTTCTTAATACGTATCTGTTTTAGATTCTGTGTAAACATGCTTTGACAATGCATTGTAATAATTGTCATGCCAATAAAGCACATATTGAATATTTATTTGGTAACACTTTAGAATAAGATTCCATTAGTTAATAATAGTTAATGTGTTAATTAACATGAACAAACAATAAACAATACATTTATTACCATATTTATTAATCTTTATTAATGTTAGTTAATGAAAATACAGTTATTCATTGTTAGTTCATGCTAATTGACAGTGCATTAACTAACGTTAACAAGCACAACTTTTTTATTTAAATAATGCATTAGTAAATGTTGAAATTAATATGAACTAAGATTAATAAATGCAGCTGAAGAAATGTTCTTGCTTAATTCGTGTTAAATAAAGTATTTAACTATCATTAACTAATGGAACCTTATTCTAAAGTGTTACCATTTATTTATATATCGGAAAAAATAAATAATAATAATAATTGACTATTATTTAACAATCTTATGCTTTTAAAAGGTATTAAAAGCATTTAAAAGTATGCTTTTACTTCTGGATAACAGATGATCAAACACCACCCTCCTTTTTAATAAAACTTCCATGCACCATAGCATTAATCAATGCATTCCAAAACCACTTACTATTCAGGCCCTCTTCTGACACTGTGTCCTGTACTGACCACGAATCACCTCCAGGGGCAGTATTGCTGCACAAATCAGCCACTCTTACCTTGTCAAGTCTTGCATACAGATATTGGGCTAGAACATTTGTAGACAGCAAATAATAGTGTATCCCCAACAATACACAGAGTCGCAACTGCTACTACTGATACCATCTGAAATATAATTTCATAATCGAGCATATGCTGTATGAATGAACCTTAAGTGAGGAAAATCATAAAATTCCCTCTTTCATCGAATGTCATCTGCCTTGTCATTTCTGTTGCATTAGCCCCCTGATGGGTGCCCAAATGGGACAATCAGCAAAATCACTGCCGGGAATACAGAAAAACTAACATCTAAGAGCATGGTTCACGCTCATCTTTGTCTCCGATTTTTCTAAATCAATGCTTAATGCATTTTAATCGTGACCCTGGTGTCATCAGAGCTCTATCTGACTCTGACTGAATGAGATAAGTGAATGAGTGATTAGGATGTGAATGCTTCCCTCCTCCCTCTTTTCTCATGTAAATGCGCCCCATCGTCCACCAAACGCACCCTATACCTTAATGAAGGCAGTGTCCTCTCCTGTCGACTTGACATTGGGATGTTGGTGTGCTAGCTGATAGGAGCCGGACAGGATCACCCCGTCCACCCCACCCTCACTGTAATTCATATTCATGCAAGGGCCTGTTAATATTTTGGTGGGGTGGGCATCTCGCAAAGGAGGGGCTCCATTACAGATAATTGAACTGACCTTCAGTTGTATTTCAGCGTAATACAGTACACTGACATTGACTGTCCTTCTGCAAACTTATACATTTAAAATCCACATGGAGTACCTTTCATCAGGCTCAGCTTTTTTGGAGATTGGAATGGCTCTGAAATGAATTAGTTAGGTAAGTTAGAATACATCCGTCAGATTGGTGACCAATTCTTTAGATTCTATAACAATATGTAGTGCTGTCCTTCTAACTTTGCTGTCCTGTTATACTGAATTGTTTTCAGAGATATAATTGTGAAAAAAAAACAGCCAAAATATTACCACTATTACCAATATTACCACTGAAACTGAAACATAAAACATAACATAAATAAAATAACATACTTGAAATAAAACATGAACTGAATTAAAATAAAATATATAAAAACATTATATATTGCAACATTTATTTGAATTTAGTTTTAACTTTAACTAAAATAATAAAAAAGACATATTAAAAAAAATACTAAAAATGTCTAAAACACAACAAAATGACTAAAACTAAAATATAAAACAAAACATGAAATCAAAACCTGTTTCAAAATATTAATTAAAATTATAATACTGTGGTATCTCGATACTAAAATAACACTGCTATCTTTTTTGTTGTTCAGTCATAGTGTGAACATTACATTATAAATTCATTTAGATTTAAAAAACAAAACAAAAGCAAAACAAATCTGAAAAATAGTCATTCATAGTCAATTTCGTGTCCACCCTCCAGTCTTAAGTTTAAAGAAAAGAAGGATATAAATGTAGATTCCCCCTTAAATGCGGTTTAGATAGATTGAGAAGTGGTAAAGAAAAATGAGCCTGCACGTGTGAGAAGAGATGAGGCCCATTAGACACTAAGGCTGGCAGTCTCTCAGACATCATCTCTTCACTTGTGCTCTTCTCCTAGCCGATCAATTACTACTGCCTCCTGAAACGCTTTGGCGGGGGACACTCAAGTCTGGCAGCCCGCTTCATCATCAGCTTTCTGGGCTCGTTGCCTCAGGCCCATTTCTGCCATGGAGAGGAGGGGAAGAAGCTGTTTATGATGGTATGAGAGGGGACTTTGGCCATTGAGACGTGTGAGTCTGCTCCTGACGTGACACTAAGGTCTGTGGTGCGGACACACACACACACACACACTCGTAGAGCTTCTTCACTGTAATTCCTGCCTGAATAGACTCATTATCTATAAGTGTGATTCATGATCTAAGTTTCAATAAGTTTCAGGCCCTTCTGTTCAGTTTTGTTGAACTGCCGTAACATCTGTTGATGAAAACCAAGAGTTTTGGGAGAATAAATGGAGAATTATGAGGACTGGGCCTGGAGAACTTTAACTTTTAATATCCAGAGATGTCATGTTTAAGTGCACTTGCTATTGGCTTTCTATGTAATACAAAATTTAGGCATTAATATTTAATACCAGCTTTCTATCATAGTCAAATGGTTAAAATGTAATAAGCGGTTGTCTAGGGCGATGTTTTCAAACAAGGGACACAGAGAGAGGGCTAGGGGGTCTAAAGGAAAGTTTAGAGAAAAATGAGGTTAAATAAAATAAATGAATTAAAAGTAAATATATGGGTAAATAAATAAATGAAATGATAAAAAGAAAGAAAGAGAAACACTATAATGAGTAAGATACTCCGTAATAATTCAACGAATTGAATAGAAACTAATAGAAACTACTAATATTTTAGACATATAACTAAGTTCTCAGTGTAAACTGGGTCTTTACACAAGAAACTGTATGCCTGTTGAATTATACAGGGCCTCTGGCATATGTGATCATATTTGTTCACAAATCATGGTGCTCTTGAGCAAGACACTGAACCCCCAACTGCTCCCTGGGTGCCACAGCTTAAATGGCTGCCCACTGCTTTGTGTGTGGTCATGGTTTGTGTGTGTGTGCACTTTGGAAGGGTTAATTGCAGAGCAGGAATTTTGCAATTCTGAGTATGGGTCACCATACTTGGCTGTATGTCATTTTACTTTCACTTCCTCTTCTCTTAGGTGGTTATTGCACAATATTCCACGTATGAAGCAAACAGAGTACAAAAAAAGCCTGGCTAGGCTGGTGAAGCTGGTTATAGCTGGTTGTTGTGGCCAAAACCCCTCTAAAACCAGCCTGCTGACCAGCACTGATCAGGCTGGATGGCCAGTTAAAACCAGCCGAAATAATCTGGTTAAGCTGTTTTTTTTTCTTTGTAGAAACAAACTGGTGTGAAGAAGAAGAAGAAGAAGAACATTGTCCAAAACACTTAGGAAGTGTTCAAAATTTGCAAACTACTTCTTTTAAATCAGTAGAATTACTTTGTTACTTAAATGTATGATAACATACTATATATCCATAATCTTGTCATCCTCATGTGACCCTCCAACATTAATTTGGTAGCTGCCATTCACAAATCCTCTCCCATGGCCACATGCGATTAGAAAGCGACCACTGGATGCAAACTTTGTAATTTTATCAGAAGTTGTACTGTTGGTCAACTGAGTATTTTTGGTCTACTGTTTTATTTATACTGTCATTTCGTCCGTACTGTTTTCAGAGTCTGTTCTTATAGCACAGAAGTTTGCATGTGATGATGCAGCCTTTATTTATTTAGTCTGCTTGCGTGGGAAAACTGCACATACAACATATTCCAGAAGGGGGCAGGATTGCTCTATGGAAGTGTTTTCAGCTGTAACAACCCTCACCACTAGAAACAGTCACACTTGGCTTCTGCTCATCTTTCTGCCCTCCTCTATCTATGGGATTTCGTTGTAATCCCCTGAGCATACAAACCTGCCCTCTAAACTCCTCCTTTACCGACCAAAGCCCACTCAAGAATCTCAAGACCAATACAAAGGCGTCCACACTCTGTCAAAACAGCCTACTATGAGAAAACAGAACTGCAATATTCAATATCGCTCATTATCGTCACAGAATCACTTCATCTCTCAGAGGCCCCTTCTCCAGTGAGCTATCCTACCCTAAACGTTTCACAAGTGCTGGATTTTCAGATGGCACATTATCGTGTCTCCTCATTGACCGGCACTTTGCAGCTCACTGTCCCATCATTCCTCGGTTAAGAGTGAGATGGGCTGCAAGGCGCAGAGGTGGAGGGTGGCCCTGACTCCGGGAGGGACTCTGCACAGTAACTCTGGAGAGGAGGGTGCAAGAGGCGCAGACGCACTGCTCTTCAGAGGAGAGGAGGAGAGGCACATTAATCATCCCAAGACATCTGTTCTGTCTGCTGCTTTAGAATTCTGTCAAAGTACTCCTGACTTCCCCCCCTATAGCTGCAAAGGAAAATGTAAAAAAAGAAAAGAAAATGGTGGTGGTGGAAAAAAGCCCAAAATTGTCATCTTTTTGCCCTAGACATACTGAGCGAAATGTACAATCAAGTCTATGATCTTCGCATCTAATTAAATTAGACACATTAGACACTGATGAGCTATCTTTGACGCTGAAGACATTTAGCAATATGTACTGTAATCTTGGTTTTTATGTCTCAAACAGTTTTGGGTTTTGGTGGCAGCGTTGCTGTTCAGAGACCAAAAGTTTCACCCAAATCTTTGATTTTCAAACTATTGTATTGTACATGTTCACATCTTTTGTCCCATGATTGAAATCCACTGTCCACTTACACCTCTACAGTGAATATGTTGTACAGTACTTGAATTGAGTGAGGTTGAGACTCTTTTTCCTCTTACTAAATTAAAACAACTAATGGAACACTTATAAGAAACTTCAAGCATTTTTTGTTGTTGTGTTGCAACAGTCTTTAATAGTCTCAGACTGGATGCATTTACATAGCACGTCACAATGAACACTTTCGTCTGTGCATTAGTAAGCATTACTCATTATCTGTCTGTTGCTTATGCATATGCATATACACATGTTTCAACACATTATTCAAAAAAAGCTGAATCACAGTTTATTGTCAGAAGTCTTCCTTTTTTAAATTTGGAGTAGTGAAATTGTCTTGCATTTGCATTAATTAAAGCAGAATTAATGAATGTAACCTTTCTTCAAGGAGCGATTTTAATAATCTGAATTACATTAGAATTAAAGGTGAAATGTGTAATTTTTCCACAACACCAAATGGATTTACTAATGTTTTAAGATATTTGAATGTTCCCTGAATACTCCCCTACACTGATTGAGCTAGTGTTGCTGTTGGGCTGGTTGTTGTATATGCTTTCCCGGGAAGATCTACCAAAAATACTTATAGTTGTTTTTGTATTCTGCAATGTGATTTTGTTCGTTTAATATGTATTGGCGCTTCAGAGGTACGATTATTGCCATGGATCATTCCAGTAACTTCAATCATTACAGATTCTGCAATGGCATCAAGTTGATCAAACAAATTTGCCAAGCTTACCAACACAAAGTTAACACTTAAGGACCTTTTGCTCTGCAAAATTTTACAGACATTTTGCAATTGCATATATATATATATATATATATATATATATATATATATATATATATATATATATATATATATATATGAGAAAGTAATCAGGATAGGGGGAGGTTTAAGGGCTCATCATTTAATCATAAAAAGAAATTTTTTTTTTAGCTGTGCAAGTGTAAATATGGTTGTTTAAGATGCTGCCAGTTTGTATGTATTGTGTTTTCAGTGTATATTCGAATATAAAGAAATGCAAACGTAAATTCTATACAAATACCTATGAATACTAATGAGATCAGGCTGCATGAGTTGGGATAGAAAAAATTAAGAATTGCACACTTCACCTTTTAAGCCCATCTTTATAATTGATATGACCAAAGGTAGGCAGAATTAATCACATTGCCGTAAACTGTTAACCTACCCAGATCTAAAGTCCACATTCAGCTTCATGTAGGAAGTTACTAAACTGTTTTTTGGCATGTGATGAAGAGAATAAAAAAGAGAAGTGGTATAAAATAGGCTGTACAGAAGAAAAACTCAGAAGTGAAAGTTAAAATATCTAGTAAACTGAAAGTGCAAAAAGGCGCAGCTGTGGGGAAATAGTGGAAGCAAATGTGGTAATACAGGATTTTTATTTTATTTTAATAATGGAAGATCTTATGTGAAATGTTTTGAGAGTTCTGCTGCTGTCTTAAGTCACTGATGAGAGAGGCTCCTAACTGAAAAGTTCTTTGAGGTGTATAGTGCTCTGATATGTAGATCTCCTCGATTTTGTTCTTGTTCCTGTTGAGCTTCACAATGACTCTGTCCATGTTGCTCATTTTGTTATGTGGATCATAATATTTCCTTACTTCATAGGGAAGATCCTCAGAGTGGTGGTAGTGGAGGTTTCCTATGGTGAAGTACATATACATGCTTTTGTCCTTCAGTGGAGGGAGCAGGAACCCGCTGTTATGGAACTCATGGAACCCAAACTGTCCAGTCAAAGGGTCACAGAGAGCCACCATGTTATTGTCAATGCACGCTTTCACATACCACTTTATTAAGGCAAGTCCATGTCGGGGAGGTGGATATCCAAATCCAGTCTCCTTCAGCTCTTCTTCAGTGTTTAATGTTTGAATGGCTATGACCAAGATGGCAATCAAAAGGCTGAAATGATTTGTCATCATTGGATAAAATCTGCAGGGAGAAAGAAAGCAATTTAAGATCAAAACAGCTGGAAAATAATGACTGAAATATAAAATCATTTTAATTTGCCATTTTTTACTATGCACATCCAAATATTGACTAAAGACACATAATCTAATTAATTCCTAAAAAAAATTCAACTAAGCAATGTACTGATAATTAAATTTTTTGCCAAAACCAATTACCAAATGACACAATATTAAAATTCAATATTATTTTGTCTAAATCAAAATAATATAAACATTAAGAACTAAAACCATTTAAAATGCTAAAAAGTTAATTTAGGAAAACATTATAATGAACAGTATGAAAAACTGATATTTGGATATAATAAGAACTGCTAAAGATAATGATGTTATTACATTTATAGTGTTTTTAAAGTAAAATGAGCATGTTAGTAGCTCTTTTAAATGAAAAAAAAGCAGATCAACAATTAATATACAATATTGGCTGATATTAATCTAACATGGATGATTAATGATAGATTTGAAAAATTCTTAAATAAACTGATAGTTGAGACTACACCTATATATTAAGCATCCTTAATTTTTCAATCTGAAACATGTCAGAATTTGGAAATACAAATTATTAGAAAATGCTGTTTCTTGTTGACTTTAATACACTCTTTTTAAAAGCTCAACATTTTTAGCAATCATTTTTTCTATCACCTATTTTTATAATGTTGGCATGAAATAATGTCTTGTACCTGCTTCTCCTGTTGGTATTGTTACATATCCAGACAAACTCTTTTTTTTCCCAACTTAAACAGGAACATAGACACTTCTTCTAAATTTCTAGGTGAATAAAACACTTGCACCTCATTTACAGTTTTGAAACCTGTGCTGAGGTGTTTAAAGCAAAGAATAACAGTGAAAATAGCATTCTCGATTAAGCGGTATTCATGTTAATTTACCTGAATGAGTCAGCAGAACGTGGGTGAGGAATGTCTTGAGGAGGCAGTGGATATTTTGGGACAAACTGTGTGCGTGTAGAGTCTGTTCAGAGTATGTGGGCTCTTAGTTTGAGAGCTATGTTTTCTGCAGCAATTTTTCACCCTATAAGAGGAAGTGGTTAAATATGTGAAGCCTACATGACAGATGTGTTCTGCCCTGTTGCCCGGTCTCAGTTCCGGATTATGAATTATCAAAATGCATTCATCTTAATCCTAACAGCTCTGATTCAATTCAAAACACGACAGCTGTGAAATTAAAACACATAATGTGCAGACTGAAAAGAGAGAAAACACATTTCTTCTTTCCTACAGAAAAGCAAATATGGCATGCAATAGCCTGCAGGTGATCTGTGCTTTGAGATTTTTTTTCTCAGAGAATTTTTGCAGGTGGAAAGTACAGTTTCTGCTCACAGATTATGTCCAAAGTTCCTCCCTTTAAAGTCAGTTCACTCATGACCATTTTGGAAACCCCCCAGGCAGCTATTTTCAGTGCAACTCTTGAAATCAGCATTAAAAGTGTCAACTTTTTGTCAAGATCATGTTTCAATAGCATCTTCAACTAAATCTGACAACAACTGTTTCAGATTCATCTTAAAACACTGCATTTTTTCCCAAGCAGGTCCAGCTAATGTATAATTCAGACTAAACAAACTATTCAAAATGTGAATGTACTCGATTTCACGTCAAGCATATTCCATGATTTCCCTTTACTTTCACTATAATGAAATGAATAGGTTTAGCATGTGCCTTGAGGTGGGCAGCGACCGTGATGGTTACATTCCTGTACACATTGCATGTAATACATGTGGCTTTTCTCTTGACTGTTCCCTCGTTCTAACTCACAGTGTCATATCAAATGCTTCCTGACTTCATTACAAATAAATTAGACTTTTAAATGATCCTAGCATGGCAAACAAGCTCAGCTTTTAGAGGAAGGTATGAATAAAAAACAGAGACAGGAAGGCAGCGAGATAGAGCAGGCATTAGCGTTTCATTTTTACAGATTTAACACCAAATAATGTTCCATTTTGCCGCTTTTATTTATTTATTTTGCCATCTTCCTGCTTACATTGATGCACACATAAAAGCTCGCTGGGCTAATCTCCCTGGCAACGTGGCACTCTCGCTCTTGGGTAGTTTCTTTAATTCCTCTGGTGTATGTATACACGACTTTAGGGTCACACCGTATTAGTTCCCCCTGCCTCTGGGTGCTATAAGCTATCCAGAGCTGCACTGAGTGTAAAGATCAGTTTCTTCCATTCCGTGCTGAGTGTGACCTGAAGTTAACCAACTGAGTCTGACTGAAACGACTTGGTGGAATACAAACTATGGGGCGAATTCACTAAAAAAGAACTGCTGCCACTAACAGTAGGCCTATTGTTTGTTTCGGTGTGTGTGCTGTCTGCATTTTTAGTGGCCAACTCATTAATAAAATAATGGAAATTAGGTAACAATAGAATTCTTGACAATTTTGAGTGCTATAGTTTGTGGTAAATGTAACATGCTTCATAGTGAACTTTATTATATAGCTTTGCTTTATCTCTTTAGCCCCTTTCACAGCTCTATCTCTTTAAACCCCTTTCACACTGCAATTCCGGCAAATACATGGGTAAAGTGCTCCAGCAATTGTTCCTGGGTCACTAGATTTTGCACTTTCACACTGCCAGTGATTACCCGGGATATGTGCGTGCTCTCACACACAACCCGTAAAGGTCCTGTAACGACACGTGACATCACGGCGTGACGTGTAATGTATGAGTCGAAAACGTTAGGCACGTTATACTTTCACTGAAGCTGGTGAACGTTCTCGGCGTCAGCGCGAAAAGTGAGGAACCAACTGATCTCTGCTTCATAACAGTTTGCACATATTTGTTTGTCGCGAAACGTTGATCTTCCCTTCAAACCAGCCGGTAAAAGAGTCGCGCGATAACATGCGACATCACTACGACACACATTAGATCTGGCTTTTGTTCACACATTGCTCGTCCCGGGATTGAACCCGGCAATGTTACTAGGTCCCCGACCCGGGTTCAATGCCGGAATCAATCCCGGCAATGTTCCGGCAAGTTGCCGGGTCCAACGTGCAGTGTGAAAGGGGCTTTTAAAATATATTTCATTCATATTTTAATTGTGTAATATATTATTATAAATTATAGATACTTTAAAAAAGTCTGTAGAGGTATATTCACACCTGTCTTGTTTGGTTCGATTGGTCCCCTTTTGGTGCGGACCTTTTTGGTAGGTGTGAATACAGCAATCACACTCGGGTGCGGACCGAACAACCATACCAAGACCCAGCTGAAGCAACAAATTCTCACTCCCAACTCGTCATATATTGACGCTTGGTCAGGACACTTTGGCGTTGCTTTTTGACGCACAGGACTCCCCCTTTAGACTACATTTTCAATGTTCAGGGTCCTACATTGCTATGAATAAGAAACCCTTAGCATCGATATGCTGGCGCAAAAGGCTTATCGTCATGATAAAATTATATATTGGGCAATAATATTGCCATTATTGCATAAACAGGTGCATAAATTAGTGCTCCATAAATTAGAATGTCATGGAAAAGTTCATTTATATCAGTAATTCAACTCTTCAGTATTTCAGTAATTCAACACTTGTGTATTAAATTTAATGGACACAGACTGAAGACTGAAGTCTTTGGTTCTTTTAATTGTGATGAGGTTGGATCACATTTAACAAAAACCTCAACATGATCTCAACATGAGTCAGTGTAGCAATGAAGTTGATGATCCTGACTCGCCATCTCATCATTGGATGCTCCTTTAGAAAGAAAGAAATTTTTACGGATTACATAATAATACGAGTATTTGTTTTGGATTTGAATTATTTCATTTTGTAGTCATTTGAAGCTTTCTATATTCATCATGTCTGTAAGGAAAATGTTTGCTAAGTTTCAGTTCATTTTTGTAAAGCGCTCCAGTTCAAGACAGAGATGGCAGGTGCACGCTAATAAAAATAGACCATTACGAGTTACGAACGAAGTATTATTCTAACCTTTATGTGCAAAAATGATGCCGAATTTAATTGGTTTCAACTGATGTCTGCTCTGCCCACAAACAATTGGATATGCACCTAAAAGTGCACATTTATATAATTTAAATGTTTTAGATGTATAGAGAGAGAGAGAGAGAGAGAGAGAGAGAGAGAGAGAGAGAGAGAGAGAGAGAGAGAGAGAGAGAGAGAGAAGAGAGAGAGATTTTATTTTCGGCAAGTCATAGTTACAACATCATATGACATTATCTCATATGATTCTTATAAATTTCTTCATATTGCATTAGTATCTGATAACACTATAATCAGTAAAAGAATAAAAATTGCACTGTGAAAGATCTTCATGATTAGCCTGTTCTTGCACTTCCTGTTTTTCCCAGCTTGAGAACTTCTGTCCAATGAATAGATGACCTTAGCACAAGTGCGGTTTTGTTTACTATTTCTGGTCCACTTGCAAAAAAGGTAAGTGTGAAAGTGAAACTGCAAACATTTTATTTAGTCCGGACCAAAGCAAGTGAACTAGAGGACTTTCCTGGTGTGAAATATTTGGAAGATACTTTACAATGGCAAAGATACAGCAATTATATTATATCAAAAGTGAACATTATTATACTTGACTGTGTAGAAAAGGTTTGACATTTTACAGAAACCTATACTATCTATCTAATAGATATATTTATTGATCATTTTTTGTATATTTTATATGTGCATCCCCTACTAAAACACAATCAGTTTAAAAAAAAACTGAACTTATTGTGTACATTATTCATTTAAACTAATCAATCAAGAACTGCAACCATTTTGCATTTAATATATGATTCACGCTTAAAAAGGGTGAGGGTGTTACTGCTTCTCCATCATCTGAAACAGCTGGAGGACACTCAGTTAGCAAGGAATATAAAAGTTAGTTTAGATCACTGTGGAGCTGAAGAGTTTGATACAACAGTAATGAAGTGATATTAAGAAGATGTATGTTGTGCGCTCAGCGACCTAATGTAGTTCCAACCAGGAACGTCTTCATCTGATGAGCCAACAGAAGAGTGAGCAGAGGCCACTTCTTGTTGTACTTTTGTGAACGTATATTTATATCTCTGATGAATTGACAGCCGAGTCCCACTGGGGCACAATAGGAACACAAGCTGGTAGATCCTTTAGTGTCTGTCTGCATTGACTGCGGGGGCTAGAGAGGCAGTAAAAACTCTCTTATAAGCGTGTTTGACACTTCTATCACAGCATTGCCAAGCGCTCCAGGGTCCGCTTTATATTTTATCCTCTCTCTGCAGTGTCAGCCTGCACGAGAAGGCACTTTTTAAATTGCTCTGCACACTCGATTTACACTGTGTTTCTCCCCAATGAAACGGGTCTCCATCAAACCCACAGCAGAAGACATGTATAATCATTCTTACATGTAGTTTCTTATAATGAATCTTGAGTGCATCATCATATTGCATGTCTGATGTGTGCTTATGCAGAGACAGGGAATGTAGGCTTGTAATAATTATGCAATGAGTGTAGGGGGCAAGAGAGACAAACTTGAAGTTTGTGAATACAGCTTGTCAAGAAGCGCTATCATTTGTGAAGTAAAATATCTGTTAGCAATCCTGTTAAGAAGCCATAAATCAGGAATAATGCTGTCAAATTGCAGAATAGAAAAAAAAAAATATCCTCATGACGGCTAGTTTTACACCGAATTGAAGCACAAATTCAAAAAACAGGGGGCTGTTTGATTAGTTTGACTGAAGCCAGGTGTGCTGCCCAAAAATAATAATCTAGAAACTTTTAGAGAATCAAAGAGTAATGACTGAATGCATTATCACATGGCAGCTCATTTTTAGGGGCGAAAAGAAAGTTTTTTGCAATCATTAAATTCAAATGAGAGCTCATCCAACATGTGATTTCTATTCATCAAACCGCACTTTGCAACAGGCCAGGATGCCATTTGAACAATCTCGTAATCGTCTACGTAATCAAAGGAATACTATAATCTGTGCCATTTGGCTAATAATTATTAAAGTGCATCAAGCTGGTGAACATGAGATAGCGAAATGAAGTCACAGCAAAATAAATAAAAAAGTACATTGATGACACATGGCAATTATATTCCTTTTTATGGTGGGAGTGTTTCAGTCCAAGTTTGTGTGTCCCTGTTCCAGCAGACCATTAATTGATGGACTTTTTGTGTGTGTATTGGTGAGAGAGAGATGTGGCGGAGTGGCAGGTTGCCAAGCATGTCGATGTGGGCAGATAAAAACAATGGGAGGAAGATGGGAGCGACACCTCCCTGAGGCTAAGAGGGAGTACGCTATAAAGAGATAAATAAATACTAATGGAAAGATGATTGGCATCGAAGATGGGACACAAATGGAAGGGCACGAGGCAGGGATGAAGAGTGATCATATAAAAAAGGCTACAGCACTGCCCTTGTAGAGGTCAGTGTAAAAACACTACACATTTTGACTCTGATTTGGCCGTGGCAGCTTGAATAACAAGGTGTTTTTAGGATAAGAATAAGAAACCCTGTAGGACTTATTCTTTGGCTCACCCACCTGGAAAGATGCCGAGCCACCTGACAACAGTTTTATTGGGATTTGAATCTAGGATCCTTATATCGCCATAACCTTTTACAATTAGTGTAAATTACAATTGCAGTGACGTTTTTTGGTAATTTTTAAGTAATTCATTTGTAAATGGAATTCTTTACGCTGAACTATAGTTTTATTGATTAAGTACCACTGATATATTAATTATAGTTTAGAATAAATAAATCAATAAGTGATTATTTAATTAATGAAAAAATAAATTCATATTTTTAAACATTTTATAGTTTAAAATGTTATTGTCATTTAATTTTTTTAATAAATAATCTGTATACTATATATTAAAATTAATATTTTTAATGTTTTTTTTTTATAAATAAGTCTGTATACTATATATAATAAAAGATAAAATAGAGAAAAAAATCTCATTTTCATTTAGTTTAAAATAACTAAAACTAAATGAAAATGACAAATGTTTATTTCCTTTTTTTATCTTTTATTTTAAGTAATGAAAGTTTTTTATATTATTGTTTTGTTTTAGTTTTAGTCAACTACAATAACCCCGATACATATAATATTTTAAAATAAAAAGATTCTTGAATACTTTGTAATAAAGACTTTATAAATAATAAAAAATATTCAGAAAATATTATGCATACTTACTTTTTAAAATAGCAAGCATCATACTGTGTAGTGCACTGCACAGTAGTAAGCTAGTGTTCTACTCTGAACAGTCATACCCTTTTCATTACTATCAACTGTTGCTTCTCCATGTATAGTGTGCTGACCCAAATAAACTACTGAAATTTGTTTTTGATTACTTTGATTATCTTTTTTTATCTATTAGCCATTGCAACCTTAATTTATTCACAACAGACCTATTAGAAATCTACTGTGAAATTATATTTTTTGTTCTTAGGCAACACATGAGTGTTTGAATTGTGATATGTGAAAAGGTGTATTTAAGAATTTAGATTTTCATAGCCGTTATATTCAATCATTTTCCCACTCACCCTGCCCAATTAATTTCCACTCCAAGGGTCATTTAAGCAGTGGGGTCATTTTTAATGGCCATTTGAATGCTGGGGCTTTTCTGAGCACTTTGTTTTGATGGCTTGAGAAGAGCTCCACGGTGTAGCAGTCATTTTAATATTTCTTTAAGAGGAAATTTATTACAGTAGATAAAGGGGTCACACATTAGAACTGAAGTGCCTGTTCAAATGGCACTTGGTTTATATTTATCCATTTTACCCCCAGAAACTTTATTAGTTCATCCATGATCTCTTAACAATTCCCATTTTTATTATGAATTGGCACTAAGACTTAAAATTCATTATGGCACTGGCAAGTTTTCTGATGAAAATGGAATCTGCTGCATTAATTAATAGCATAGTCACCCATCAAAATTAATAAAACCGGTAAAACTTGAGGTTGGTAATAGGAAATGGTGCTGTAATGGTAATTTTTACAGCCTGGATGCATTTTTTATGCAGACTTAAGAAGATCAGTGGAATGCTGGTTAGAGTCTATGTTTTTGACAAATTGGAAAAGTTTTTTTTCCCCATACTGGTAATGACCATTGTTAAACTCATCAGTAATCAAATAGAGTAATCTAATGTGCTGTCTTTACGTCTAGGTAATTCCAAAACCTTTTACAGTTTCCAAATGTTTCATTCTACTGAATACTGCTTAATCAAAGCTAACTCAACTACAAAGATGCTGCAGTAAGTGATTATTTAATTGTGGACTGTTTTGGTTTGGTTTGTAAGCTGTAAACACTTTAACTATCATGATCACTACAAGCACGCACAAATCAAGCAAACAACTTGACTTAATTTACACACAATTGTATTGCTGACAACATTTTGGTAGAACCCCTGCATATCTCTGAGTATTTCTTCATTACATTTAAACTACATTTTGCTACCTGTGTGCTTCCAATCCCTATACCAGTTACTTTAAGACAAAGCCTATGACCCTTTTCCCCCTCACATCTTTCCTCTGTAGTATCCTCCTCTCTTCCCTCAACTTCCCAATTCACATCTCTGGATATTGTCTAGACAATATTCGTCCTCTCTCCTCGAGGCCAACACGGGTTGCCCCTTCTAACCCCTGGTTATCCAATGTTCTGTGTGAGCTTTCATCTTTCTCAGCTGATGTCCATACTGCCAAATCTTAATACTTCTACAACAAGATCAACAGCACTCCAGACACACGTAATCACTCTTCAAAACATTATATTCTCTCCTTTGTCCCCCTCCACCACCTCCCACCACTTCTATAACAGCTGATGATTTTGGCACATTCTAGACAAAACTATCAGTTGTCAGTTCTCAGCTCCCAACACACAGGACTTCAAACCAACCAGACTCACTGCTAATACTGCCATCTTCTCCTTCTGTCCCCTCACTGAGGCAGAAGTATTAAAGCTTCTCCTCTCCAGTTATCCTACAACATGCCCTCTAGACCCAGTCCCCTTACACCTTCTCCAAGCAATCTCTCCTACACTCTTATCAGCACTCACACACATCATCAACAAATCTCTCCTCACAGGCACCTTCTCCACAGCATTCAAGCAGGCTCAGGTAAACCCACGCTAAAAAGAAAACCTACATAAAATGTTTCTCTTATAGACAGCTACAGACCTGTCTCACTCATTCCATTCATTGTGAAAACCCTCAAATGAGTTGTTTTCAACCAGGTATCATTGTTTCTTTCAGAGAACAACAAACTGGATGCTAACCAGTCAGGTTTCATGTGGCCATTCAGCTGAGAATGCACTACTGTCGGTCACGGAAGCCTTGCGGATTGCAAAAGCTGACTCCAAATCATCAGTTCTTATCCTGCTGGATCTATCTGCTGCTTTTGACACTGTCAATCATCAGATCCTCCTGTCTGCCCTCTCATCATTGACATCACATGGATTCCACTTAGCTGAACATCACCTACCTACAGCTCAACCTGGAAAAGACTGAGCTTCTTGTCTTCACTGCCACTCCAACTCCACAGCATGATTGCACCATTAAGCTGCGTTCTTCTATCAATCTTATTGTAATCTTTGATGACCAGCTGACCTTCAAAGACCACACTGCAAAGACTGCTCGATCTTGCACAACATCAGTAAGCTCAGGCCCTTTCTAACGGACCATGCAGCACACCTTTTTGTCCAGGCCCTTGTCATTTCTAGGCTGGATTACTTCCATCAAGCACTATCAAACCTCTACAAATGATTCAGAATGCAGCGGCAATTAATTTCCAGAACATTCTCATTCACCATTCCTGGCTGGTGGAATGATCTTCCTACCTCTATCCGGAATGCTGAATCCCTGACAATTTCAAGCGACAGCTGAAAACTCATCTCTTTCGATGCTACTTGACTTCATCCTAAATTAAAAAAAGTATTTATTTATTTGAACAATGCTTAAAACTTGGCATTATGAGCATGCCTGTGTCTGTTTTCCTCTTTAAGAAGAATAGCTTTATATATTCCCCAATTGTAAGTCACTTTGGATAAAAAATGATATGGTCTGCAATATGATTAAATGTAAATATAAATGTTTAGAAGACCGTGCAAATTCTAAGTGACCGTATCCTTCTAATCCAGTTGTCAATGCTAATTACATTCATTGTCTGTGACAATAGTGGACAACACAGGATGAAATGGCCTAACCGTAAATCAAACCAATCAAGACTCAAGAGGTTTCTTCATAAACTGTGACAGATGGTCTGAACTGGGATCAGGACTGCAGGTGCAGAGAGTTTGCCCTGCAAAGAAACACAATTAGTTTTTTTTTAAAATATTATATATCATTTTTCTTTGCATATTTTCTTATATAAAAAGCAATTCATTTTTTTTTATTATTGTTTTGTGTTACTAGAACATAAGCCACAAAAAAGTTTAGTAACTACAATAGTACAGTATATTTTTGGGGATTTGTAGGTACCATTCATAAATTTATATTCAGATTTTTTAAAGGGTTAGTTCACCGAAAAATGAAAATTATATCATTAATGACTCTAATCTAACTCGAGAACGAGTCAATCTTTCGTTCGTTATCTGGCTCGGCTTTGTTCATCTTCAGTTCTCTCTTCACAGCAGTTCAGTCAGTGTACTGTTTGAGTAAATGAATTACACTGGGATATTGGTTTGTTTTAACTCAGAGGGAGTGTCAGCCACATTAAAAAAGTTAACAGCTTAAGTCATTTGTGTATTAATGCTTATTGGAGATGCGAACCGTTTCAAATGATTCAGTTTGATTTGGTGAACTGGTTCAAAAAGATCTGGTTACATCGAATGATTCGCGAACCAGATATCACAAACTGCTTTGTTTTGAACTCTCTCACAACAGACACGGAAGAGAAGACAATGCTGAATAAAGAGGTAGTTTTTGCTATTTTTGGACCAAAATGTATTTTCGATGCTTAAAAAAATTCTAACTGACCCTCTGATGTCACATGGACTACTTTGATGATGTTTTTCTTACCTTTCTGGACATGGACAGTATACCGTACACACAGCTTCAATGGAGGGACAGAAAGCTCTTGGACTAAATCTAAAATATCTTAAACTGTGTTCCGAAGATGAATGGAGGTCTAACAGGTTTGGAACGACATTAGGGTAAGTCATTAATGACATAATTTTCATTTTTGGGTGAACTATCCCTTTAATGACATTTTTAGCTTATTTTTGTATAATGTTGAGTCACTAGTTGATATCCAATGTAAATATGGTTCCTGACTAAACCAGTTGAGAACCATTGCACTAAACTATAACAAACTCAAAAAGTATTCAAACCGTTCCCAGTTTTACTTAAATTAAATGCCATTTCCAAAATTTCCAGTTAAATTACAAGAGTCTATTTTAGACTCTTACATCGGTGGTGAATTACAAAGACGAGGACAGCTGCAGATGAAAGAAAGATTATTTTTTCCCCCTTTTGCCCAATGAAATCCAGCACAACTTAATGATCTAAGAATCCCATCAAAACTAAATGGCCTCATCCATCGCCTGCTCTTTCAACACATTCCACACACTTTTTAACATTAGATTAAGCGAGAGCTTTCTGAACAAAGTCTGAATTTACAGTCCAAAATGAGAAACACATTGATTTGTTCCTGTCGTTGAGCCTGGGCTTTGAATTTATTTTTAGAGAGAAGAAAAGGAATGATGGTGGGGGGGGAAATATGAAAGTGCATGAACAAGCGACAAGATAATAAATTGTGTCTATCAGGGGGCTGAGACCACAGACGAGGGCTTCTATCTTCTGATTCAAGGTTAAATGAAGATAAGGAAAGAAAATGTGTGAAATAACGAAGGAGGGGGGAGATGGTCTTTTGCCGCTAGGAAAACCTATCTGGTCCATTGAACATTTGAACTTCATCTTTGTATCTCGCTTCTGGACCATCAATTACTGTCGGACTCTGAAGTCCCCTGACCTCTGGGCAGAAGTGACCTTAAGTTTAAAATGAAAGTTTCAGGGAGAACCAAGCATGGATAAGACAGGATTAATAAAACAAAAATAAATCAAAGCATTGGGTGAGGAAATAAACGTGTAGCGTAGTGTAAGACTTTAATGGAACATCAACCCTGGAGCTGAGAAACAAATCAGTTCTGGTTTCTAGGACCGTTGCTAGACTGTTTATTATGGCTTTGTGTGCCTACTTTGCAGAGATGGGACCAAGTCACACATGTGCAAGTCTCAAGTAAGTCTCAAGTCTTAACCTTCAAGTCTCAAGTAAGTCCCAAGTATTTTTTTCTTGGGCAAGTCAAGTCAAGTCAAGTCACAAGCTATGTCAAGTCAAGTCCAAGTCAAGTCACCTTAATATTGTTATTTTACCTGCAGAATCTGATCTTAATAAAGTTAAAAGACAAGATATAAGTAACTGTCAGTAAATTAAAATAATTTGGATTTGCATTGTAAATACTCATGTTCAGTAAAATACATCATGGAATCAAACAAAATTGTAACTTCCTAAAATTATTTATTTTTCACTTCTGCCAACAGTGTTTGAAATGTTTTACATTTTCATCATTGAGTCCATAAAACAAATAACAGCTAAACATCCAACAGACTCCTCTCTGAACACCTCTCTCTCTCTCTCTCTCTCTCTCTCTCAAACACAGTTTACATACAACATTAAACTGTTACATTTCTCCTCTCTCTCTCTCACACACACACACACACACACACACACCCTCTCTCTCTCAGAGTATAGAATATAAATATGACGCATTTTCAATTGTTTCATACTTTTTTGTTATGTACAGTACAGACCAAAAGTTTGGACACACCTTCTCATTCAAAGAGTTTTCTTATTTTCATGAATATGAAAATTGTAGATTCACACTGAAGGCATCAAAACTATGAATTAACACATGTGGAATTATATATGGAATTATATACATAACAAAAAAGTGTGAAACAACCAAAAATATGTAATATTCTTGGTTCTTCAAAGTAGCCACCTTTAGCTTTGATTACTGCTTTGCACACTCTTGGCATTCTCTTGATGAGCTTCAAGAGGTAGTCACCTGAGATGGTCTTCCAACAGTCTTGAAGGAGTTCTCAGAGAGATGCTTAGCACTTGTTGGCCCTTTTGCCTTCTGTCTGCGGTCCAGCTCACCCCTAAACCATCTCGACTGGGTTCAGGTCGGGTGACTGTGGAGGCCAGGTCATCTGGCGCAGCACCCCATCACTCTCCTTCTTGCTCAAATAGCCCTTGATGCCTTCAGTGTGACTCTACAATTTTCATATTCATGAAAATAAAGAAAACTCTTTGAATGAGAAGGTGTGTCCAAACTTTTGGTCTGTACTGTACATAACAAAAAAGTATGAAACAACTTAAAATACGTCATATTTATTTTCTGTACTGTATATATATATATATATATATATATATATATATATATATATATATATATATATATATATATATATATATATATATATATGCACTTCTCATGATTGGGTAATCGCGGCAGCTACATTAGTTTTTCTGATTAATTGTTTTGCTCTATGAGAAAGACAAGGTAACAAAATATTCGGGGCCGTTCACATCACGTCTTTTGCAAGTTCGTTATTTCCAATGTAGGCGCGCGGTATGCGCGCTCATAATGGAAGCAACGCGCGCGCGTCGCACCGCATCGAGTTAAAAACATCTAAACTTTTCAGAATGCCGCAAGCGCACCGCAGGTCATGTGACAATAACTAACCAATCAGCTTCATCCTTTCCCGTATCAACGTTGAAAGCTCAGCTAAAATGAAGGAACAGCTGTTCATAGCTGTATATGGATTGCCATTTTGAAACGAATTTAGTAGCAGAGCTACTGCGAGCGATTTTTAGTGCTGCAAATCCATTTATACTTTGTTGAAATTTCAGCGTCTTCATTGAGAGAGAGCGTGTCATGAATGCTTAGCAACGACAGACGCCCCAGGAGCATTTCTGTCCGAGCGCTTTGGAAAGAAGGAGAAAGCGGCGCGACTAGCGTTTTCCACGCGTTTTTAGTCGCGAACTATTGAAGACAAAGGCGAGGACCCTCGGTACCTCTCAGGCTGACATGTTGATGTGATGTGATATCTGATTTAAGTGGGCGTGGTGTGTGTAAGGTAGAGAGGGCATGACTGATGATAGTGTCCTGATCCAGTGTCCGACGCTATTCTCAGCCTGCGCTCCAGCTGAGTAATCAACTTTATTTAAAAAAATAATTTATATATTTTATATTCAAACTGAAAACATGATGTGATTAACACTCAAGTCATTCAAGTCATCGTGTCTCAAGTCAAGTCAAGTCCCGAGTCTTTAACTTCCAAGTCCGAGTCAAGTCTCAAGTCCTAAAAATAGCGACTCGAGTCGACTCGAGTCCAAGTCACCAAGTCACAAGTCCCCATGTCTGCTACTTTGTACTCATCTCCCAGTCATCGTCAATTTTGGGCATTTTAGGCTGGAGATCTGTGGGGGAGATTATCTGAATCCCTGCAACGCAGAAACTGTCTTTGGCTTGAAAAGTACAATATGCAAATATCAGACGTTTATTATCTGCCATTATGACTAGATGTTACATTCAGTCAGCACACCTGACTTGAAAAAGCAGAGAGCTAGTCATAAATTAAGAATGGGACACACGAGTGCAGAATTGAGTGCATTATTTTTCATGCAGTATATGGCATTATTAGTATTAACCTACACCAGGAATATAAAGTCTTATTAATATTTTAGTAATAAAATTCCAACAAAGCAGAAGTGATAAAATACTTCAAATGAGAACAATAATTGAAGCATTTTGATACAGCACAAAACCCTCTTGTTAGACCTAATGCTTTGGTCCATGAAGACACTAATTATTATTATTGTATTTTTGTCTATGTTTGTACTTGAAGAATGAAAAGCAAAAATGAAAATGAAATGCCTGATGAATGAAAAGTGCTTCTCACCACTCTGAACGTCTCCAGTGTATTGTAGAAGTATTCATGAAATCAATTTGGCCAATGTTCCAAGCTGGTTTAAGGTGAGGAGTAGGAGAGAGGAGTTTGAACAGTGGGTGATGAATGAGATATGTGGGCTAAATTTCAGATCAAGTCTGTTTATCAGGGCAACATAATGTACCATAAATTCCACCTTCACTTTCTGGCTCTTAGATAACGTTTTATTCAATTTAGTTGTGATTCTTTCTTTTGATTAAAAGCTACTCAGCACAGTTTGACTTGTGGAGAAGGGCTCTCCTTCTCTTAATGTCTATAAAGTTTGATTTGTCTCGCATCCTCCGGTAGAATTAGGAGCAATGTACCCTGTGGCTTGGCAAATTGCCTGTCTGTAGACTTCATTAAAGTTTAACCTCACATGACAGGATATCTCTCAGAGGTAATATATTGAAATTAAAATCAACTTAAGTAGATGTCAACAAACTGTGAATGCAAGCTGAGTCTGATAAAGTTGAAGACATTTGGTAAAGATGGGCTAAAACTATTTATACCTTTCCAGAAGTTTGATTTCCAGCAAAACTACAATACCCTCTGTCTATTAAAATACTTGAAGGAACTGGTATATGAAAAAGTATTATAGTCTTTACTTATCTAATATTAGTAATAGACAAATGCTATAATGCTTTTTCATCTACTGTCAGCATTCAGGATGAACACATTTATATTATTTAAACAAGTCTTTGAATATTTAATAAACATTTAATAAAAAAAACCTGTAGTCTTCCAAAGTGTGCATCAGTTGACCACAACTTATTGTTTTACTGAATGACTGATTGTTTATATGAAGTAATTTAGTACACATTCACAATAGAGTTTTGTTGTTAATAATGGCATTGTTTTTTTTAAAGAATAGGAATAGGAATAGAATTTTAGCATGGAAAAACTCTGCTTCTGATGAGATTAATATGCAAATATTTATGCTTGACAGTGTATTGTAAGGGGAAAAGATGATTTTGATTTGTGCAAGGCAAAATTTAACATGCAAATTCTGATCCCCGCTGTGTAAAGGAAACGAGATCACACAAAGTCAAAGACATGAAGGAAAGTAGCGATTTTCCTTCCGCAAAGTCGCTGTATAATAATTAGTGGAAAGAAATAACGGGTGCAGCTATAGATGAGAAACATTCACATTTATCATGAGGCACACCTGGTAAAAAGAAACATGTTATTAAAGCTTCAATGGAATGAATGAGTAGCGAAGAAAAGTGTTCGGAAAGAATAGACTCAGTGAAAGGGTTCAGATACAAGTGGCTCTGGATGTATTTCAGGACCACAATGATAAATTCAAATAGTTGCTCATTTTTAAGAAGTTCATTTAAAGTCACAGTCACAGAAGTCACAGTTTTTTGCTGTGACGTTGACAAGAACAGGTGTTTGCATGCTGACTTGACAGAGAAAAATACAATTGAAATAATGCAGTGAATGGAGCTGGAGTTTGGTGGGTGTTTATGCTTGAAACCTTTTAACAATCTGTGGTGCCCTCAGTCCGTAGCTTACAAAGAGTTAGAATTGGCATCATGCAAACCTTGCGCAGATGTGCCTGTCAAACTCTCATGCTAACCTGCCATCATTAGAGAGCACAGACTTCCAGAGCAGACAGTCTCAGCTTCATATGAGGGACTCAACAAACCCACACAACAGCAGGCAAATAATTGACTTCTGCTTAAGGGACAAAAAACACATGGTTTGGTATATCAGAGTCTGTCTGTCTGTCTGTCTGTCTGTCTATCTATCTATCTATCTATCTATCTATCTATCTATCTATCTATCTATCTATCTATCTATCTATCTATCTATCTATCTATCTATCTATCTATCTATCTATCTATCTATCTATCTATCTATCTATCTATCTATCTATCTATCTATCTATATCTGCCTGTCCGTCTGGGCTACTTTACAACTTTTTAAGTAAGGAATAATGTACACCCAGCCGGTTGTTATCTCAGAATAAACCCCAACAGGATGAACAGGAAGCTACGAGTTACCAGTTTGTTAGTTCTCTTATAATCCATTACAGTGTACAAAACCATGGTAGCAAAATGGCAGCAGCTGCGTTTGTATGAATCGGAAGCGAGTCTGTGATACCAGGATAACATAATTAAATACTTGTACACCATTTTGAATCGAGTTTCAATATTTTATTAGCTAAACAAACACAAAGCTTCCACCAAGAAAAAAATAGTTTAAGCTGTGTTATAAGCTTTTACCAGTTGTTATCAAGGGATAACATACCTTGACTGACCAATCAGAATCAAGTATTCCACAGAGCCGTGTAATAAGCTAATTTACATGTTGGCTTATTAGTGTTTAAGTTGTCAAATTTATTTAAATTTAAGTTTAAATTTAATTTTTAAGTTCAGAATAAAATTGGAATTCTTTTTGCTATCTCAATTTAATGTCAAATCAAATTAAGCAATTCAATTTGAATTTGAGATTCTGAATCCAGTGCTGAATAGTACACAACCCTGCACAGAAAAAAAACGTATTGTTTTTAGTTTCTAAACTTCTTTTCTTTTCCTTTTTTCTTAATGTTGAGAATATTAGGAAACAATTGAAGTGTGATAGTTCATTACGTAAAGACACTTTATTGCCCTAGATGACATGCTTTCATTAACAGTTCTTCTTGGTTTCTTATTGATCTCTGTCTTTCCTATTAAAACAAAGCCCACAGGCAGCATGTGAACTGAGTGCAGGGAGTTGATCTGTTGTCATTGTTGTGTGTTTATGTCACAGTATTTTGACAGTGAAGGCCCTGTGCTTCACAAGTCTTCTTGTGTTGTATCAGCTGCCTTCTGGGTCCAATATTACTCTGTGTTACGTAATCAATTTAAACGGTCTATTTGATAGATCAGATCACAACGTAAAACAGGAGTTTTTGATGAGCAGTGTCTAAAGCAGTTTCACAGTCTAACTTTGTTAAATGGAGAGACTGATTGAGATGGGCAATAAAACCTCTCTCATCATAATTAATATACAAGTACACATGAACTTTGAGGACAAGAACCAAAACGAAATCTCCAAGGGTTTATCGATCCACCCATGACAGACAATCAAGACAGATATCATTCACTGTGTATTTAGTGATATACTGAAACACCATTAAGCAGTTTTAAGATGTGATGAGCCAACAGCAACTGTCAGCATTAGTTTCTGAAATTGCCTTTTCAGACTTATCACTTGACGCAATCGATGAGCTGAATAAGAGGAGATTAATTGGCTTTTCTACGCACTAAGAAACTTAAGTAACCTCACTTATTCTCAGTCATCACAGCAGGCTGTTGCATACAGGCAGTGACAGCTATTATAAATGTGTTTGGGCTGAAAGTGGACCACCGGGATGCACCACTTATTGGTCACAATTAGGAGAGAATAGAAATCTAAGCTAATCCAGTCTGTTTCCCCCGATTTCACATTGTTATTTTTCTTTGATCTTCAATTTGTCTAAAACCATAAACTTTTGAAATGATATAACATTTCTAATAATAGTAATTATGTTAAAATATAATAATATAATGCAAAAATATAATTTAATAATAATGTCTAAAATATTAAGGTTAAAATTTGATCTTTTTCATGTGGTCTCAATCCTTTAGACCCACTGTATGTAGATATATATTGGTGCATAGTGTACGATTGTGCTTTGATACTAATTTATAAAGAGAAGCTTCATTTAATCACCTTTCACAGACTACAAGGACCACATTTCAGCCATGGCAAATTTCTCCTCATGGCTGATTCCCCTCTGTGCACGGCATATAATTTGAATAAAACTTCCATCTGAGCTCTCCATGAAGGCCATCATCAGTTTGAATACAGGCAGGATGTGGTGATGTCACAGTAATGATAGATTTGCTATGTTTCTATGGTGCTCTGGAGAGGGAAGGAAGCTGTTTGTGTCTCAGGCCTAGGCTGTTCTCTTGGATCGTCATTTGCTGTCATGTATATCTGCTTATTAATAAGGAAAGGAGCACACTTAACGAATGCGCATGGGCGGAGTTGAATGGTTGTAAGCAGAGGGTCAAGTATCTTTAAAAGACCTCTAATTCATCTGGTAATTATTTAATCTCCTTCCTCATACATCTCAAAAAATCTAAGAAATATTGCCTAGCATTACTGTAAAATTAATCTACAGATGGGCCACTTATTGAGGAGGTAGTGTAGGGTCACAAATGTGCGGTAATGGAAGCAGGGACAAAATAAATGACTTTCTTTTTTTAAGTACAGTATGGTAAAAAGACCTTTCATTTTCACTCACTTGGGCTGGGCAACATGGCCAGAAATATTATCCCAATATTTTCCCCATGCCATACAAAATCACAATATTCCTAAACCAATAATGGGTAAGGAAATGTTTTTTGTTTGTTAGACCTTGAGTATGAATGAATGAATATAACATATCAGGGCCCCATGAAATCCATTTTATTTTCCTCTAAATCTTGTAATTCACTTTTTTTTTTTTTTACTGGAATCTGTGTTTTATGATTGGCGTTTTGATGAGCTGACAAATTTATCATCAAAAATGAAATTAATTAATTTCATTTTAACAATTTGATGAAATGAAATATGAAAAACGAAAATATAACAATTAATTTACCATGAAACATTATTATTATTTTTAAATTATAAAAGTATTATTAACTAGTACATTCTGTCATAATTTCTTCAAGTTAAACCAAACTTTTATGTGCTCATGTTGAGATGGCACTGAAAAAACTTTGAGCATGAGTTTGTGTAGTAGATGAAACTATGCCACTCTTTCACACAAAGACATGCAGAACATGCAGACTTTGTTGGCTGTTGTCAAATTTATTTGATAGGCTATTAAATTAATTAATTTCTAGTAAAATTGTCCAGATCTTATCATTGCTATTGTCATAAATTTGATCACAATCTTGATATGATATTGTTTATTGCATAGCCCTTCGAATTGTTTTCTATACACTTGTCAAAATTGTTATAATTAAAGAGGTTAATATTATAATTATTTTTTTAAATGTTGCAGATTTATATAATTGTATTTATAATTACGAAAAAGTGTTTGTGGGGCTTTGTGCTGTATTTTTATTAGTTTAATTTAAAACTGATTTCTTTTAGAATTTTTTCTTATTTTAGCACCATTGGCACCATTGGACAAAAATAGTTTGGCACATGAAGTCCAGACAGTATAGACAGACTATTTTGGAGGTCGAGATGTTGATGTAAAGTGCAGAGACAATGTTTTTTGTGGTAGACAAGTGATTCAAAAAATCAATTTCTGTTGTACTAAAAAAATTAAATTAAAAAAAGTCTGTCATTGTTTGTCATGGGGGAAAAGAAAACCCTCTTTTTTATTGTGCTTCATGTTTTGCAAGTCTCTGTTGCTTCAGACATGCTGACAGGATAAAACGTAGGGATTTTGAATTTTGTCATGTTGACTATTGGGACTTTCAATGCTTTGAGCCTCTGGATGGAAAAAGAGGGTCTGTTTAAACGAACTGTTTGATAGATTCACAAGAGAAATAGCTAAAATGTTTTCTCTTACAGATGCTGTTCTCTGTGGAGACTTATTGTTTATCATTTGTTTGTGTGTAAAAAGCTTTTGCTCAACCCTCCTGTTAATGGTTTTATTGGCACTTTGTTTCTGTTTTTATCCTAATCTACCTGCCACGCGAATGCCATCAGCTTTAGTTCGGTAGGAAGCATCTGCTGAGAGAATAAATGCAAATAAATATGAATATTCACCAGTAGGGAGTGTCTCATTAGAAGACCCTGCTGTCTGTCAGTGTAACTGATTCCCAGATCACTCTGTGTGGTAGTTGGAAGCTTCGTCTTTCATTCTAATCTCTTTTAAGAACTAATCATTTTAGTTTTTTTAATTTAGATTTGGGGCGAGTGTAGTCATCAATCACAGCAGCCTCCGCTTTCTCAGAGCAAATTTCAGCTTTTGAGGAAAGACACGAGATATTCACAGCTGACTGGCCAAGCCAAATATGCACTGTCTCAACTGACAATGACAAATGCAGACGATATAGAACTAGTCCTGATCAAAGCCATCACAGCATTTGGAAGTGACAAAAAAGATGCAGTATTTTCACCGGGTAGGAATCTCCCACCTGACCAAGGGTTTTATAGTTAACTAAATCTAGGACTACATTTAAAAAAGAGACTATTAAAAATTACAAAAATATTATAATTTACACATTATTTATTCAAAAATTACATAAATTAAAATGCTAAAATTAAACTTAATCATACTAAAATAACACTGAACCTGACAAGATTGCAAACAAACTATTGGTATTGGATTCATGGTTTTTTATTTTTTTTATTTTTTTATGCACATTTCCAGATTTGAAACTGGTTAAAGTTTTCTTATTGTTTTGTTTTTATATAATTGTTTTTATTATATTGTTATTTGTCACCCATTCTGTCTTTATTATTACATTATTCTAAAATATATTTAACTAAACACACTAATAATAAAAAAATGTAACTAAGACATGACGTGCAGTTTATGTCTTGTAATTTTGATTTAATTTTTGTTTGTAACTTTGGTAGGTGTCTTCTAAGTATACTTAACTTGTCAATATGAAAACAGGTTCTACAGACCACAATATTTAAACACTAGGTTTTAAACAAGGCTTAAACAGCAATAGTTAATTCTTAAGATTTTTTTGATAATTTTTGAACAGCAAATTTCTCAGGTCAAGTCTCAGATACAGTAAGGTGTTGTTGTAGATTTACAAGAATCATACAGCATACTTCAGAACATCAAATTATTATAAAGAAATATAAAACGATAATTTGACTGTTTATATTTGATCTCTGTTCCTCTCACACATTTTTCTTTCACTATATGTTAAACACTTTATTTTAAAAGCTGTAACTATAAATTGACTTTGGGTGTATTACTGTAAGTACATAGGCCAAAAATATTATCACATATTCATGAATTTTACAAGCTGGTGCACCTTTGAGGTCCTCTGGGTTAAATGCCAAATCTTACGCTGGGTTAAAGTGCCACTCACCAATATAAATAGGCAAAATGCATACTTAATATATCAAAGATTTAGACCTTCCTGGGCAATGTTGCTTGATCTCATTTGCCTAAGAGAGTGCAAATTAAATGACAAGCCCGTTTTAATCCTGAAATAACCTCTCTAATCCTCCTTCAGTGGTCCACTGAATCCAGCCAACAAATCTCCTTGAAATCAAATCAGAGCGGTCTCAGTAGGGACCTCAGGGGCACTGCTATGCTGTGCAAATTTGATAGGCAATTAGGTGACATGATGTTATGATTGTAAGGTTGTGAAAAATAATACCTGTGTGTTAGGTGTGTGAGCTAAGACTTAAGATGCAATCTTACAGCATTGTATTTCACTGCCTATTCTGGCCTTTTAAAATTACTCCTGTTGACAGTATGATTCGTTTTCCTGCCCCCCCCCATTATGAGTAACTTAGAAGCTTGAAGGAACGTCAACCTTTATTTGCAAAATGATACCTCAGACATCACGATCGGACTGACATGAGTGTAAAGAGCCTGAGACCAAATGAAGAAAAATGGCAAAGATTTTAAGAGGGGGAAAGAGGAATGGGAACAGCACTGCGGGGGAGTGAACGCATCAGAGAGACCGTGGGGATGTCAAAATGCTCTTATTTGTAGTATCAGATGTGAATAATAGTTGGAGGCTGAAATGAATCAAGAGAAATGTGTGTGTGAGAGACACTAAAAGTAATAGTGACAGAGAGAGAGAGAGAGAGAGAGAGAGAGAGAGAGAGAGCACACCTGCTGAGCAACTAGTTGAAAAACTGCTTTTACATATAATGTTGAAATTCACTGTAATGATGATGATGATGATGATGTTGATCTTATTAAATCTGATTCATTACCAAAAGTCTTAATATACATTTAAAGAAATACTTCACCTAGAAATAAAATGAAATGCATCCATTCTCCAGCCATCAAAGATATAGATGAGTTTATGTATTCATTCTGACATATTTGGAGAAATGTAGCATTACATCACATGCTCACCAATGGAGCCTCTGCAGTGAATGGGTGCTGTCAGAATGAGAGTTGAAACAGCTGATAAAAACACACAATAATCACAATAATCCCATACAATAATTACTGTCTTGTGAAGTGAAAAAGCTTATTACTGTTGCTTCCAGCTACAATTTTAATGATGTGGAATGGAGGCGGAAAGCCCAGTGAGATCATGTGTTGATGTGTTTCCTTTGTGCTGCATATGCCTCTGAGTGCAAGATGTGTCATCAGTGTTTTTGCTCTGTTTTCCCAAAGGTGGGAGACTGTACAATTTAAATCTGTATATCTGTATGATATTTGTCAGCTTTGACAGTATTTGAAAACTTTAACAGGGTGGTTTCATAGAAAGGGACATTGTCATTTGTTGAAAGCATTTGATTTTTTTTAAAAAAATGTGTATGCTAGTGCTGGATGAGTCATCAATATTTTGGTCTGTGTTTATAGGTAAAGAGAGACTGTACATTTGTGTATACAGTATATGCTTAAAAATAAATAGTCAACATTTAGGAATACACTAGCATATAAATGATCTCCAAAGGAACCCTCATGAATTAAACGGCATAAAACATTGACATAACACATACTGAATTTAAACAATTCTGAGAGCTAACTAGCAAATATATGTAAATGTATTCTGGCTAAACTGTGAGAACGTAACAGACTCTCCATGGAGATCGTCTAGATTGCGGAGAGGTCATGATGAACACCACCACGCGTGAAATAAACAAAGACTGGATCAGCTTGAAATGATTTTTTTTTTCTCATACCACTGCCCTTCTGTTCATAACCATTCAGCTCGTCTGCATGTACTGTTATTTTCATGCTTGTGAATTCTGCGGTATCCCAGAGCCTCCAGCAGCTTGTCTAACTCCTCTGAAGTGTGAACAACCGCTTTTGAAAGATGAGGCATGAATTTCCGCCATGGAAAGGGCCACAGACCGCTGGATTATGATTGCTGTGGGCTTGCTTTACCACACTTTGTTACTGCAAAAACAAACTCAGAGGCCTTCAGCAAGAAAAAAGAGAGCAGAAAACACACAAACCAAGTGCTCCGAAGGGAGAACAGTGTAAGACCTGTGCTTTTACTTCACACATTTTTGAAAATGCTAAATAAGAGCAAATCCCAGCATATTTATATTTATAATATTTCAATATTTAACCAAAATTTAATCTGAGCTAGACAGCCAATGAGTACTTTGCATTTTCAATGACATATTGGTGTGAAGATTGCACAAAGTTTGACTAACTTGGACTGACTGACACGTGAATAAGTGATTTATAAGTGCCACTGTAATGAAAAAAACAAAAAACAAAAAAACAAAAAACAAAAACACGTAATTTCCAAAGGCTAAGTTGCATCTAAAATCCACTCAGCTCAAAAAAAATGTAATCGGGCATATCTGAATGGCCCTGAGTGTGGATACAATGATTTCTAAAAACGTTTTTAGAAACCTTGAGCTTGGGCTATTTACTGTAAATGTGCACCATTTTTGCTCTTTTGTAAACTAATTTTTTTCCCCCATTGTTTGTCATCTTTCCTATGAATGATGTCTGAGATTTTCAGGCAGGCAAGGACACAGTGTCTTCAGTTCATTTATGAATACAAGAAATAGGCCCTCACCAGTTTGCGATGCTTTATTGTTTAAGATAAGCACTACTAAGAGAGGGAAAATTGTAAATACAGATATGTTGTTATAGAGGCTTTCGTCCTCTCTAATTCAAATCATCAAGTATGTGCCAACTCACATGGTCTCTATTGCCCTCTATGTTAGGGCTGATGGTTTGTTTTGCTGTATCATTTTTTTCATATTTGAGTTGTTTTGCTTAAGTAAGACCAGACTGAAAATATTTATGAACAGTAAAATATTAAGCAGGACAGCTGCTTTCAGTATAATAATAAATATTTCACCAGAAAGTATTCTGCAGTCCAGATTTTGTAAACACTACAATGTTCTAATGTATTTTTCCAAAAACATGCTGGAAATGGTTGCCTTCTGATTCACATGCATAGATGGATTAGTACTCTTTCAGATAATCACATCAGCTGTCCCTATAGTTTTATTCCCAGCACCGCAGCTAGTTGAATCAACCCAGAGTCAATTCTTTGTTTCACTCTTGGCCAATGCCTCGGAAGAGGATCTGTTTTATTCTGCACAGAAAACCCTTTATCTGATCTGCTCGCCACACTCTGTTAAGACTCACACTATACTGCTATTTAAAGCAGACCATTCCAAGATTTTCCTCCCTATGTTAGCTGTTGTGTTGTGGTGCAGCCTGAAAAAAAAAAATAGCTGCAAGGAAATTGTCAGGTTGCTTTCAACATCAAAATGCAAACAGACAAGCATTTACATACAGAGCAGAATCAAGGTAATGGGAGCAAATATTGACTGTTTCAGTCATGTTTTGAATTATATATAAGAAATGGTAACCTCAAAATAGTACCATCTATACGTACTGGTCTTATTTAACATCACTGGATCAACCTAAATTCATTAATATATAGTGACAATACTAATTTATCCACTTTTACCACTTTTTACAGTGTCCATATGAGACAAGCTGATTGTGAGCTAATTTAGCCTATATTTGGCCAGTGAATTACTTGTCTTGAAAAATGAGGTTACTAACAAGTAGCTAAATGGGACTGCAGAAGATGCCTGGAACATTAAACATCATCAAGCTGAACAAGTAAACTCATCTCATCTACTCACTAGTCCGCTTTCAGGGCCTCACATTTATAATTACACAAAGTATTCTAACTCAGACTTTAATTGACTAGTTCATTTAAATTAAAATTAATGCATTTAGCAGACACTTTTATCCAAAGCGACTTACAGTGCATTCAGGCTATCAATTTTTAGCTATCATGTGTTCCCAGGGAATCGAACCTCCAACCTTGCGCTTGATAGCGCAATGCACTACCAAATGGGCTACAGGAACACTCATTTAAAGCTTTTGTACTTCTGCCAGTTGTATGTAGTCTTAAGAATTCATAAATTCATTTGCGAAAAATTATAATGATGAATTAAACACGTTGAGTATTATAAACATTTGTTGGTCACAGAGCTTTTTTTCTGCAAAAATCCAAAAGTTAGTGGAAAACACCTTTAGTGTTTTAAAATTCAGATTGGCCTAAAAAAATACAATATCACTCCAGCAATTATTGTTATTATTTCCTGGTAATGTACTGGTAACTACCTGATGTTACCTTTTTATAAACCTGTTAAACAAAATAATTTTTTTTTTTTTTTTACTTAATACATTCAGGTCAGCTGAATTTTTCAGCATTAATTACTGAAATGCTGAATTTTGTACTAATATTCTTCAGAGTAGAACTGTTTCAATTCGACAAGAGTTTTATGAAACGTACATTTGGAAATATTTTAATTGCAGTAAACTTAATTCTTTAATATTTGGAGATTAAGTGGGGGTTACCTTTTTACTAGTAGATAACATAGCAGAGCACATTGAAAAGCCTAATGGATCATACTATGCTCTGTCAGCTGCTATTGCATTCAAGTACTGTGGGCGTATCAATTAATGTGAATGCACTTGATGTGAATACAGTGCATGATATTTGCAAAACAACTCAAATGTTTCTCACTTGTTTGCCCTATTATTGTTATTATAACTTTATGTAATTGAGTTTTAAAAAGTAATACTGGCCATTTCATTTTAAATGTACACACTTATGGAGTTTTCCTATTAATTGAAATTCAATGATCTAACATATTAAACCTTTACAAAAAAGAAAAGAAAAGAAAAACCAAATAAACCAGAAAAGACTGGTTGCTTTAGAAGAGATTTATACAACCTCGATAATGATTGCAGCATTACAGTAAATCAATAAACTTGATGCGACTCCAGCTCAACAATACAAATGTGTTTTTCCTTACATAATAATGCTTAAGTCTCTCAGCAGCCTGGGCTTCAGTGAGAGTAGCTGTTTTTCTTCTCTTTCTGCTGTAGGCTCTCCGTCCTGTTTTGATTATACAGATTATAGAGGAAAAAAGAGGCCAGGAGATGAGGGCTCTGGAGATGAGTTCTTCACTCCCCAATTCAGCTGGTCACGTCGATTAAGATGTGAACTTTTAGAGTTCCAGCAGTTCACATTCAGCTCAGGGGGCCTTATCTGAAATTAAAAAACCCTCCCCTTTCCTTCCGCTTTGAAGTTTCTCCGAGCCACTCAAACAGTTTCAGTCAGAGGATTGGAAAGCTGAATGAAGACTTTGATTTCTGGTGCTGGTTTTGGTCGTCGCTTTGAGTTATGCACCGGATGATCTGACGAGGAGAAACACGCATTTCACCGTTGCTTTAGCAGCCCCACCTCTTTATTACTGTCCACAGCCTCAGCTGTTGGTTGGATTAATAGCCACATGCTTGTTAAAAGAGGTTACTGTAGTTCAGATGTCAGAGTTGCATCTTAGTCAAGAAGTTGTATCTTCTTAGAACCTCGTCAGTCATTCTTCTCAGAAATCTTATATCACTGATGGACTTGTTTTACCAGTAACTGCTCAAAGCATTAATACATTACAATGTATTCAGGGACCAAAATTAACTTTTGCTACACCTACTAATGGTAAGACAAATTAGATTATTATATTATATTTCTCACCAGCCATGAAACTGTATTTTGCATGATTTTTTTTCTTTTTAATATAGACAGGATTAGATATGATACATTATGATTTTTTCCCGCTTTGTGTTGGCCCAGCCACTGATCTATTCTATTAAAGCTCCAACTGCACAGTAACTATTTTATTTACTCAGCAAAGCCAATTTGTTTAGTCTTGGCGTATTTACACAAATCATGTGCTGCTTCAATTTGAAAAAGGAAAATACATTGATTTACGATGAATTGCTCTGTACTCATCCATTAACCAGCCGCTAATAACTAGTCTAAGATGACAATGACTCACAAATTGACAAGTTACAGGTAGTCCATTGCAGATCGCTAACCAAAAGTGTACTTATTGTAGTAATTACAATAACTTGGTAATAGGTTCTAACCCTGAACCTATAACTGAGCAGATCATCTATGGGACAAGCAGGAGTCCACCAAAGCTTATCATTATAAGTAGTAATAGGCTGAATTGCAAACAGGTAGCCTAATTCTAATACACGCAATGACTATCCATCATTCCATTTTTATATTTATGTAGCCTACACAATAATATTATTTTACACTGTAATCCTTTTGTTTTTAATATTTGGCATGTTTGTGTGATGCGCATCCCTGTGTGTAATAAGCAAAGTCAACGCGCACTGTGGACCCCCCAGAGGCGCATTTGCTACCATCCGCTCTTTAAATAACAAAAAATTATTTCGCTATTGACTTTAGACTTTAGACCACGTTTGAGTTGGTCTATGGCGCAGTCTTTGTTTTTTTTTTGTTTTTTTTTACAACAAATGGGTGCACAAATGGGCACAAATGCATTTGCTAATTAAACGATGTGGTGCTGGAAGGGAAAATGCAAATGGCGCCGGACTGAAACTAGCAAACACACTTGCGTTGCGCCTTGCGTCACATTGCGCCGGGTGTATGATAGGGCCCTTTAAGAGCACTGTATTTACACATACTGTAAAATAAAAAGTAACAAATCTATCTACAGGTAGGCATATACATTTTCAAACCTTAAAGCTGCATACCCGTAACTTTTTTTGTGTTAAAAATGTTCAACATTTCCATAAGCGATTACACCATGAATCCATTTTCCAAACAGTGTTTTAGGCTTGTCCTGAATCACTATGGTAGACCTTTAATAAGTGTTTTTATATTCAGACTATTTAGACTGGTTCGGGAAGGTACAGCAGCGGAGTAGCCCAGTACCTGCATGATTCGCTCCGGCTACAATGTTCTACTGCAAGATGCATACAGTTTTGTTTATTAACTTCTAGAACGGCAAAAGTTATGGACTGCAGCTTTAAGGCTTTTTAAACATTCAAATACAATTTCAATCAACCCAATTCATTTTATTTGATTAAAAACTGGATCCTTTTTGCTATTCAAATTCAGAAACTGAGTTGAAATTTAACAGGTATTTTCATACCATACTCACTCATATGTGAACAGCAAACAACTCTGCTGTTCCAGACCAATTTCGATTCCAACTCTTTTGTCAAAACTGATACATATGCACAATCAACTTGAGTTCCACCATAAGTACAACCTGAATCTGCTAGAGTTTTATACAGCAGGGAGTAGGAGATCGACACACAGACAGCAATTTTTCCTCTTTCACAACAATATCGCAGGCTTTGGCAGAACACCAGGTAGAGAAAATGTATCCTAGTGGAAAACTTCAGTGTGTGAATGCTCAGAAAACAGATTCTTCTCCAATTTCCTATTTTCTATTTCATCACCTCTTTCAAAGATACCAATCCATCTGGAATGGTGCGAGATGCTATTTTGAGAAATAGGAGAGAGACATTGGACAGATTGGTTTAAGTAGATCTGCAATAGCCTGAGGGACAAAAAAACCACACCAGCAATTGGTGGCCTATGGAACCCATGCAATATGGCACAAGAATTTTGGCTGGCGTCTATGAGCAGTACAGTGCATGTGGTTTGTTGGGGACTAGACTATTGGAAAGCAACATTCACATCTCAAGGACACTGAGCTCGCTAATTACACTTAACCATTGCATTTGGCACAATCCAATGAGAATATGGTGGCATCAAGCCACCCTCCCAGACAACAGGAGGTACCGGTCTCTGAATGGCTGATGTCTCGGTGTTCAAAGGGGGAGAGCGTTTGGCTAGGGAATGTCTATTGGGACCTTCTCTAATTATGGGCAGGCTGCCCTTAATCGGTGGTGGTATATTGGCTGTCCTTGCTTTGATAGCTTATCTGGGTGAACTCTTGGTAAGCAGGGCCAAATCCAAATGTCCAGCTGTGCTTGTAGGAGGATATTAGCATTAGCAGTAGCTTATGTCCTCTAGGGATGTCTGCTAGATTCCATGCTTTGTTTTAAATCAGTCGAGGTATGTACAATGATGGATATGTAGCACCTGCCAATCAGATGACTGCAGCTAATCAAATATGTCATATGCCAGTCATACATGATATGACCTACTGTAAATAAAAATGGAATTGCCAAAATCATGTATGCAGAAGCCAGAATACAACCATTAAAACAAGCCATTAGGATTGTTGTCTCAGGCTATCTCCTCAATGCAATCCAGAGATATCATGTTGAAAATTTGTATTTATGCTAGTTTCATTTGGTTTTGAAAACATTTGAAATTTAAGGATGTCAGGTGGTATAACAATCACTAAAAATACGACAATTATTTGACCCTCAAACTCTAGCACTCTCTTTTCTAATTCTATTATTATTTTTTTCCCTTTTAGACTTGCACTCTATTCATTTACTAACTGCTTGTTTTGTTTAAAACAATCTAATCTTTTTGTATTCTATCTATTTGTTTTCTTTTTATTGATTATACAATTAAAGGGGTCATCGGATGCCCATTTTCCATATGTAAATATGATTCTTTAGCGTATTAATACAAAGTCTGTGGTTAATAATTCTCAATGGTAGTATAAAAAACACTTTTTTTTTACCGTCAAAAAACGTCTTGTTGCATTTTCTGCTCTCAGACAGACTGTTTACTTTAGCTGCATTCAATGTGAAACTAGCCAATTAGCACATTATCAGGAAAGGTGATTTGCAAAGATTTATTAAAAGACCTTAGACTCCCTTCTTCTGTAGGTGAAACTGGATCACAAATAGGGATGCATCTATCCGATACTCAGGATCGGTATCGGCTCCGATACTGGCATTTTCTGCGGATCAGGTATCGGTTTGTGTTATTGCTGAGCCCCACGAAAGGCACAAAAACATTACCAACACATTTTTGTGCACTATATTTTAAGTGTTCTGAAGCTGTTCCATAGTTCAGCGTGAGGTACAAATTAATATTTAAGTCATTAAATTCAAGTTCACCTAAACTCTTCTTTCCATTGTGGCTGTCTGTCGTGTTGCATTCGGTTACTATGGTCAAAATGATGAAACTCTCTTCAAGAGCCTTTCCTGTTCAAGAGCACACAGTAACTGAGGTTTAAAACTGTTCAAAGAAAAGGCTCAATAAACTAACACACAGATTTATAGGGGAAGTCGTGGCCTAATGGTTAGAGAGTTGGACCTGCGATTAAAGGGTTGTGAGTTTGAGTCTCGGGCTGGCAGGAATTGTAGGTGGGGTGAGTGAATGTACAGTGCTCTCTCCACCCTCAGTACCACGACTGAGGTGCCCTTGAGTAAGGCACTGAACCCCCAACTGCTCCCCGGGCTCTGCAGCATAAATGGCTGCCCACTGCTCCGGGTGTGTGTTCACAGTGTGCGTGTGTGTTCACTGCTCTGTGTGTGTGCACTTTGGATGGGTTAAAAGCAGAGCATGAATTCCTAGTATGGATCACCATATTTGGCTGAACGAAACGTTCAATTTAACTGGGTCTTCTTAGTGAACCGGTTGAACCAGTTCACCAAACCCGACTGAATTGTTTGAAACGATTCGTGTCTCTAGAGCCCCTTTCACACTGCCATTCCGGCAAATACAGGGGTAAAGTGTTCCTGTAATTGTTCCCTGGTCGCTAGATTTGGCACTTTCACACTGCCAGTGATGACCCGTTATATGTGCGTGCTTTCACACACAACCCTTGAAGATCCCGTAACGACACGTGACATCAGCGTGTGACGTGTAATGTACGAGTCGACGACGCTTGGCACTTTATACTTTAACTGAAGCAAGCAAACGATCTCTGAGTCAGCGCGGAAAGTGAGGAACTAACTGATCTCTGCTTCATTACAGTTTGCACATATGTTTTCGTCGCGAATGTTGATCTTCCTTCAAAACAGCCGGTAAAAGGGTCGCGCGATAACGCGCGTCATCACTTCGATACGGAATTAGATCTGGCTTTTGTTCACACAGCGCTCGTTCCGGATCGATTACCGCAATGTTACTATGTCCCCGACCCGGGTTCGATTCGGTAATCAATTCCGGGACGTGGTTGCTTTCACACAGAAGGCGACCAGGCAATGTTACGGGAATATTGCGGGTCCGACGTGCAGTGTGAAAGGGGCTTAGTAAGCATTAATCAACAAATTACTTAGGTTATTTACTTTTTTAACATGGCTAACACTCCCTCTGAGTCAAAATCAACCAATATCCTGAAGTAATTAATTTACTCAAACAGCACACTGACTGAACTGCTGTGAAGAGAGAACTGAAGATGAACTCGATCCGAGCAGCTGGTGTGTTGTACTAACTTTTCTATGTGGACTCATAGGGCTGTGCAGCCTGTGCACTGTGACTCTGTGTTGTTTCAAGCTTATCATTCTGCACACGGGACACGCATACGCGCTCTGTGCCTCTCTCACCTTTATTATTATAATACTTTTCTGTGCAATCAAAGACTATTAATAGTCTTTCTTGCTCTGTCCTATCTTTCACATGTTGCTGCCTTTATTACTGTGCTATACATTTGAAAGAAATGTCTTTTCGATTTCTACATAAATGTATACTTGTTTTTTCATGAATGTATTTTAAAACAACACAAAGAGCAATGTGCAACATTTACCAGATTTAAGACTTATTCACTTTAATTTGTAAATGAAATATTTTACTAGATTTTATAAACTGATTGTGCACCCTAGATTTTTTTCGAGAATCTAGAGTATCCTTTGCTTCTGAATTATCCACTAACATAGTTTATAATAATATTTCTGTCATAGATTATGACTATATACTTTTAAATTTGTTATTTTTTATTAAAATTTTAACACATTTAAAAGTTTCACACATTTAAGTTCAAACAACTTTTAAAGTAGCATCCTTTGACCCATTTAACAAAAGCAAAAAAGGCCTCTAACCCTAGCTTGCTCTATTCTTTTTCCAATCAAACTGTTTTCTTTCTTTCTTTCTTTATTATATAATAATAATAATTATAATTATAAAAAAAACCTTGCTATGTGTTAAGCTGCTGTTTATAGCACTTGCATATCATTGCTCTTTGGTATCTACATCTATATATATATATATATATATATATATATATATATATATATATATATATATGTGTGTGTGTGTGTGTGTATATGTATATATATATGTATGTGTATATATATATATGTATGTGTATATATATATATATATATATATATATATATATATATATATATATATATATAGATATATATATATATATATATATAGATAGATAGATAGATAGATAGATAGATAGATAGATAGAAAGAAAGATATATAATGTAAAAAATACACAGTTGTACATTTTTTAACAAAAATATTTTTATATATTTTATATTTTTATGTATTTTTTTTTTACAAATAAAACAAATTATTACTTCATTTATTAAGTTCTGGGTGAGTTGCACTGCATGACAACATACAACGTCAACTAATCTTTTCTTGTCATAAAATGTTCAGGTTTACCATATTTAAAAAAAAAAAAATTAATACACATATGGGTGTGCGAGGGTGCTCTTTACAATTTCTTTTAAGAAATAAAGGAATTATGTGTCAAACTACTTATTTTCTCAAGTTTAATTTTTGTTAATGAGGCTTGTTTTCTTTATTTTGTATAATATATATATATATATATATATTATACCCTGACATTTTTGTAAAACCATCATAGAAGAGACTTTTTAAAGTCATTATATTAATAAATATCTTTTTTTTTATTAACCAGTTAGAAAAAAATTGCATCATGCCACTGGCCCACCTTTCACTTTATTTTTTTATTTATTATTTTTTTTTACTTCAATGTACGTCTAAACACTGAGAGCATGTTAAGATAAGCTTTCTACAGCTGTGTCAAAGATTATAACAGGCAGAATGAGATCCGATGAATATTAATAAACGTCTGTGGCCCGCACCTAATGCCAATTCTGAACCGAAGCATCATGGGGAAGTGCGGGTGCTCCATAGCAGATGGAGACACTGTCTGTCTGTATAGCAGAAATCATGAATAAAGGAAAGGACATAAACAACTCTAGTTTGCCCTGTATTTTAACTAAGCCAAAGATCCTATACTGGTCGAGGCTATCCAAACTCAGCAGATCAACTAGTCATTAAAGAGATAGAGTTTATAGGCACTCCACATTAACGAAGTGTGGAAGGGGAGAGCATCCAGAAAGTAGCAGTCTTAACCTTCTAATCAGAGCCCGAGTCAGACGCACACTCTCCCTCAATGTTTATCAGACACGTTGGAGCAGGCTTGGGCCCCCTGGACATGTAGATATGCTCAGGTAATTAAAGAAGCGGGGGCCACAGGCTCCAACTCAGCCTTCATTAACATTCTCCCATACCGTCCTCCGAACTCGAAGCCTCTCCAGCCAGAACAATCAATCCCTAATCACTCCTCCCTCCCTCTGCCTGCCAGCCAGACAACTCAATCCATGCTAAGATATGCTAATGGCATTCCCGGCGATGATTACACTGTGTAGTCAACATCGATTTTCAGTGACCTCCCAAAATGATCCATCTTCAAAAGCAAGGCTAAAGGATACAGTGGTCTCTCTGCTAAGCAGTTAGAGCCAAACTGTGTCTTATTGTCATGCATGTTTGCTTCCTTGTTAAGTAGGCACTTCTCAGACTGTTTTATGTAAAGCAACTTACAGTACACTTAAGGGACAATCCCTCTAGAGTAAAATGAGGTTAAGCGGTTTGTTTAAAAGAACAGTTTAATGGATTATAGCTTTCTTCCTGTATAGGAATCAGACCAGCAAGCTTTTGGTTTTTATTGAGGAGCTTTAGCCATGCTAGTGGCTCCTCTATTGTTGGTCTAAATGAATGTTTCATTCTTCTTGGTAAGCTGATGATCACGAAATTGTGAGTTTGTGTTCTTAAAAGGATAGTCCACCGAAAATGCAAATTCGGACAATTTTGTTACCCTCATGTTGATCGAAACGCGTGATGTTCTTATTCCGTGGCATTGGGAATCTTTTGAAAATGTCTCCAAGAGTTTTTAATCCATTCAGTGGTAGTTAGTGGGCTTTTTGTTGCATTTGTATGTACAAAAATAGCTTAACTGTTCTTCAACGTATCATCTTTTTCCTCTTTGGGTAAACTATTCCTTTAAGCATTAGACTTGTAGACTAAATATTATGATTTATAGAAAAAAAGAGAAAACCTGCTCCAGCTTTCAGGTTCCTCTTACCAATAGATGGCACTGTGCCGCCAATGTTGTCAGCTCAGACTGGCTGTAGAGAGTGGAGCCCGTTTAATGAAATGTCAAGACATGGTAGTATCTCAGTGTGTTGTTTGAAATGCACAATGAGTCTGAGCAGAGCAGTTCTCAAAGCAAACCTGTGTTTTTGACTTTAAGTAAGCAGGAAGTTAGAGTAATCCAGTCTTTAAAACATTGTGTGCCTGGATGAACTAAACTCTCTCTTTTGTCATTCAAAGCATTTTAAATAAAGACAAGGCTCAACAAGGTTCCTTCCCCGGGTTTGATGGCAAGGATTCAACTTCCTTCTGAGGGTGACTTCCTGCCTGTTTAGGCTTTGACACTATGAATGTACATAAGTTTGACTTGACTAGCTCATTAGCGCTAGGCTTTAGTCTCCTTGTGGGAAAGAGGTCAGTGCTAAATTGCTTTGACTGCCACTCAGTGTCCATCATGTCTTTCACTCTCTCTCTCGCTCTCTCTCTCTCTCTCTTATACATACACTCTTAATGGCTAATCAACTATGTTGCTGAATGTTCCTTTGTTCTCCTTAAGTGTGGCAAAAACCTGGCTTGATTCCTTTTTTGACCTCAGTAATTGAGGGTATGTACGGATAAATATGTGTGTATTAGAGAGGGGGAGATTGAGTTGCTGTGCTGTAGTGCTTATATGGGCTTCTGGGAATAAAAAAAATGTCATTAATTTTGTCCATAAAGAAATTGATTGTTAACGATTCTGTGTAAACTTTACAAGACTAACCTACCATGGGCCCTGACGTTATGAATAAATTGTATAAGCTTCTGTTGAAGCCATCAGTCAGTGTAATTTCAACTAAAAAAAATAAAAAAATGGCTACATTTAATAGCTACATTTTAGGTTCACAATAGAACTTTACATTGTCTAGTAATGCTGCAGAGATTAATGTAGCTCATTTTTTCATAAAAAATCATATACAGACTGTATTTACATAATATTTTGATTTATATTATATTGTATTAAAACCAAAATACACTTCAAAAGTTTTGCATCAGTAAAAACTTCTTTAAAAAAATTAAGGATTATTCAGAAAATATGCATTAAATTGATCAACACTGACTGTAAAAACCTTTCTAATATATAGCAACAGATTTATATTTCATAAATACTAATGTTTTGCACTTAATATTGATCAAAGAATCCTGTAGAAATATATCACTATTTCCACAAAAATATTAAGCTGTTTTGAATGTTGATAACAAAAATAAATGTTTATTGAGCGCCAAATTATCAGGAATAAATAACATTTAAAAAAATATTATAATAGAAATCTGTTATTTTAAATTGTAATACTTAAAAATATTACTGTTTAATTTTAATTCAAATAAATGCAGCCTTGGTAAACACAACAATCAAACACCATTATATATATATGTAATGTTGTGATTTATGGCATATAACTCTTTATTAAAGAATTATCGCTATGGAGAATTTTTTTTTCTTTTTAAAAACTACCAGAACCAAGACTAGCAAAAAGGTAGGCGGTTGTACTCTATTATATTTAATAGTGTATTATATTTCAGCACACATCACACATGTCTGGTTTAGTATAATCACAAGCAGCTGGACGTGTTTTTCAATTTATTTCGAGACACCTGCGTGTGGCTGTATTAGTTGTCTGATTATAAGGTTTTACTGGCATTTAACCTCACATACACACACCAAAGAAGATGTGTTCAGCAATTTTAGTTGTTTGTCTCCTCGCCCTTTCTTTCAAAGGACAAACGCTGCACCAAGGTTGACCCTCAGTGATGCCCCCATCACTGGCCACCATGACCACACACATCTCATATTTTATATCAAGGTAATACCCAACAATTGACTATTGAATTGTTTTTATGCTAAGCTAATAATAACCATACCTCCTACAGATACCTTTTGACACATTTCATGATAAATAACACATTATCATGATGTTTTCTCACAAAGTATGTTGTATGGGTATAGGGTGGTCATTATGGGATATTGGTCCCTATTCGGTTCCCACAAGGACAGACTCATGCACACACTAGCCTGAAGTTGAATAAGTCAAGCACAATCCCAGGCCTTTATTTCTCTCCATCATGATTTCCTCTTATACCTCTATCCAAACAGACAGGAGCCTCTTATTATCAGTGGTCCACTGCAGTTCCAGTGTCTATTTAATGTCTGCTCAACTGTACTCTCGAACGAATTTTCTCTCATATTTCACGAGCACATTACTCAAGCATCTGCCTTATTCTGCATCCTGAAGCACCACTCATTCGGTTAATGAACCATGCAATCAATTCCCACAAAGGAGAAGGGAGCACCAAGTTAAAAAAAAAAAAAAAAAAGCATACGGTCACTGATAGTATCTGTGACCATTTTGGTCCAAGACTTCCTGTAACGCCCTGGCAAATTAAGCATCGGTGGGTCATAAACCTTTCTGAGAAACACTGGGATCAATAAGAGGCCATTGTGTTTGTTATGTGAGCTTCACACCTAATCCCAGAAGACATCAGAGCCGCCCATTGTCTCAGGAGCTTCCTATAGGTGCTGGATAACAGAGATATCACTCACTCACAGCGCTGGTCTGTATGTGTATGTACACATATTGCAGCCCATGCCCATTTATGTCAGATTGTGCTGTATGATATTGCACATGTTTCTGAATCTTGCTGCCTGTTGGATAAAACTGGATGAACGTTCAACATTATATAATGCACAGAGATGTAATCATTTTGAACTGAACAGATAAAAGTATATTTTTACCACTAATCCCACAACTGATTAGATAAATGATACCAGACTTTCATACCTTAGGGGCACCATGTTCCTCAGTCTCTCTGAGACCGTCGGTTTACTTATTGCCCTTGGCGCTTATGTGCATTTCCCATTTTGTGTGTGCGTGTGTGTATGTGCATGCATGATTTATTCAGGAGATATGCAGCTGCTTTGGCCCCACTGTTTTTTATAGATAGTCTGAAGCCAATAAAGAAATGCACGCACTGCAAGCTGGTCGTGAGGCAGTTAAAAGCAGAGTCAATAAAAATGATGAGCTTTTGCAGAGCAGGAGTGGTCCTGTAAATGCCTCACCTTCTTCTTTTTCCGCATTGATTTTTATTGTGCTCGATGCACCTGATTATTCGCTGGTGGCCCTTGAGCAGTAGGGGCCACGGACGCCGGTGCAAAGGGTCTCCCAAAGCGCTGCCGCTCATTCAAGCTACATCGTCATGTGCTCTGTGAGCAAGTGAGAGATGCTATCAGGTAGGACTAAATGGCTTTGATATGAACTGTGTAGAGTCGAGAGGTCAGGATGGAAGCACTAACAATCCCATTCCCATCATCCAATTATCGAGACCAAGGGTTTACAAACTGGGGTCCAGGGACCTCTAAGGGGGCCGCAAGAGGGTGCTAGAGGGGAATTTTTTAGTGTTGTAAAAACTTCTATTGTGAAAAACTTCTATTGTGAAACCTCATTTTATTTATATCTTGTAACAAATTATAAATATTTTAGCAAGACCGGTTTGAAATTGAGATTACAATTACAGTAATTTATTTTATTAATATACTTAATTTTTACCAGCATGAAAAAAAAAAAAAACATATTGCTGATAAAATAAAAGTGCTCATTTCTCCTTTCGAGCTACTAACATATGTTTGTGTTGTGTTGGTAAAGAGCAATATTGGACATCTTAATCATACTCTGTTCCCCTATTTGTTCATTTAGATTACATTCACCATCATTTAATGCTCATTTAAAGCAATCTGTAAAACTGTTAAATGTTGCAAAACGTTTTCATTTTGTACATTATAATGATGTGATGCCTAAATTCGCATGTAGCATTAAAAATAACTTATTTTAGTTTCAGTTTTTTTTTGTAGTATTAAAAAAAAAAAAAATCAGACAAAAAATAAGTACTAGAGACTTTTTTATATCAGACAGAATTTTAACGTGGCCATATTATGCCTTGTTGACTGTTTCCTTTCAAATAAAAACAAAACAGAGTTTGCTCGCAATCGCCGAAACGAGTTGTCAGGAATTTGAATCTTATTCTGTTACGGCTCTACGTCACGAAGTAACACATTTGCGCAATGTCTGCCCATGTTTTAGGTCACCTACTTGCCTGCCCACAAACACAGTTGTCTTTTAAATATTGCATATAATATGTGATAAAGAAGGGAATCATATTTGGTGGTGCTTGGTATCAAAAAGTTATCCAGCAAATGCTAAAAATAAGGAAGTCCCCCACTAGGGCCTACGTCATGGACAACTCTAGGGTTTTATCAGGGATGAGAGGAAACCTCTGGAGTGTTGCTGGCTTCCTGAGGGGAAAAATGCCTTTGTATTAGTGGCAAAAATGAAAGAAAGAACCCAATTAGCACCGATGGGTGCCGGTAATCAAGAATAACAAATGGCTGAAATTATCTACCCCCCATTCGTCTTTGTCTAAACATCTCTATTGTGCAGCAAACGCAGGTTGTACGGCCAGTGAATTTAGCTGGTTGCTTTAAAAAGATTTGACACCCTGAGGTGGCGACCCTGCTGGTTTCCCTCACAAAGCATGCATGCACACAAAACACAAACGCGTACGTAGGAACTACAGAGTGATTTATCTTTTGTGTTCATAAATGAATGGGTAGCTTTTATGTTTTCAGTTTTTTCTCCATGGTTCTTTTAATGACCAGTGTTAAAGTAGCTCCATTTATCGCCTTTTGCTGAAACCTCAGAGCGCAAAACGACCACCGTTAACAAGAATGTGGGGAGAGACAGGCTTTTAGATAAAAATGAGCGGATAAAGGGAAACTGGATCTTGCTTTTGCTCTCTCTCGCTCTCCCCCTGTGTGCAACACAACTCTGGCATCAGATCAGACACCATGTTCTTTTGGTAGATAAAGGGAAGCTCTTACTATTGTAGCAAACACACCATCTTTTGTGACTGGCAACACCCATATGGATGATTACAACCCTGTCCTCTACAAAGCCACTCTGCTGTCAGAGATCACAAAAACGTACGCATGTCAAAACCCTTCTTGGCATGACTTTATAAATAAACAAGGCTCTTTTGAATAAAAGCAACAACAGATTACTTAAACAGTAATTAAATCATCTACAGTCATGAATCCATTGTTCCTGCAGAGTACAGTAACTATATTTAACATAACTGTGGTGTCTGGATGCCTCATCATTATCATGTTTAGAGTGATGTAAATTGTTCTAAGAAGCAACCTATGGTCAAGAGACTGCCATATTTGTATAAAAAATTGCCACCTTAAACATTGGACCCCAGTGACTTTTGTAAGAAAATAACATGACCTTTTCAACGTCTTTTTGTTTTGCAAAAGAAAGAAAATCATACAGGTTTGGAACAACATGAGGGGGATATCAAAATTACTGTACTCAAGCTACATTAGTTAGTTACATTGCATTCATAGAGATGGCTTTATCTAAAGAAATTTTATTTGCAATCAAAGTACACGTATTAACAGTCCATTATGTTCCCTGGAGATTGAACCCATGGCCTTGTTACTAGTGCCATGTGCTACTGTTTATGCTACATGAAAGTTTTTATACAGTATGCCATGTCGCCGGAGATTATTATGGATGAACTATCATGAATATTTTTTTTTTCTGATATATGTGAGTTTTTGCAAAATTGACGTGTTTCCATTGGGCATAAATTCACTATTTCAATTTTTGCAGTTTGAAAGGTAATGGAAACACAACTCATATTTTGTTTTTTGGTTTCACTATTATTCTTACTTCCACCAAGTGTCATTACTATAAAATCATTTTCAATTCATTTCTTCAAGGAACCAAGAGTGTAGTTCCTCTTGATATTGATTTATTTCAGTGTGTGAGGTTAAGGACATTTTGTACAACTTTGAAACTATGTCGAGTTGCCATTTGTTGTTGTCAATTGTAAAATCCTGTTCCTGAAGTAAACCAATTGAGGACCAACAATGTTGAGGCCTTAGCACCCCTACGCCTGTCTTTCTAGGATAGAACATGATTTTAGCTATTGTTATTATGGTAAAACCCACATATTCATGAGAGAGAAACTAGTCAAAGTTAGCTTCATTTCCAAAAGGGAATCTGAGAAGCTGCTCGCCATGGAAAGAATGTTCTTCCACAGCTGATATCACGTACAAAGGAGACGGGAAGCAGATGTTATGCTTATCGCTCATGCTTGAGTTTGGCCGCAGGCCTTCAAATTTCCAGTGTGATGAGTATACGAGTGGCTTTTTTGCCTCGTGCCTCATTCAGAAGCATTTGAATATTTCATCCCCCTTCACCCCACAATGGCACGCCATTTCACTCAGTGCCCACCACAGATGTGTCACTTTATATTACTCTTTCATTCTTCTATGTTCCTTACTTCCATATTCCATATTCATGATGCTTTAGTTTCTGCAGGATTCAAAAATGAAGGCACCAGAGGTTAATTTACTCCCTCTGTACACCACCACTGTTGAGGAAGTCCCATAAGATGTCTTTGTTTGGATCAGTAAATGTTTAAGAAGCTGCATTGTATTTCAGACTCTGGCGAAACATGGAGCGATCTTAAGCTGGAGTGCTCTGATGGAGTCACGCATCGAGGCGGTGGTGGTTGTTTTAGAGCAGGCTGGCCTGTTCTATTAGTAGATGGTGTTGTGGAGGTCGTCTTTGTTTTTGTGTGGGAAAGATGAACCCAATCCAAACAAGCATCTTCCATGTGCAGGCATAATCAGAGAGCTGTGGGCGGACAAGGAGGAATCACTAGGTAGCCACTGTACGAGGCTCTTTTAGCTCTTGAGATTGCATTTGTTTATGTGTATGCGGGAATGAAAGATGGAGGAGATTTGTTGTCTAATTATTTGATCTATTCCTGATGGTCATCAGTCTGAGTAGATCTAGTACACGTGGATAATAATAAAACACAGATGCTACACTGCAGTACAACATGTTTTCTTGGATAAAGAAAAGAGAAATAAGTAAAAGCCTTTATATGTATTTTTGCAAGCTATAAATTAAAAGGGAAGTTCGTGGTAGTTAACGCTTCAAAAAGGACAACAGAAAAGTGTTTTCAAAATGTAGGTTGTGCATTATATTCTAAATTTTCTGGATTAATTTAATAGTTTTGTGTGAAGAAAAGACTAAAATTCAAGTCATTATTCATTGTTAATTTTCCCCTCTGTTGAGCTATTAACCACTGCAACTGAATCATTCAGTGAGTTGAACCGAGTCAATGAGTTGAATTCAAGAAGGATTTGGTCCAATTTGGGAACAAATTATTCAAATCTGTTTTCCAGTTCATTTGAAAGATCTGTCACAAAGTAAAGATTCTTTACGAATCACTACTTATTTTCTATCTGTTTTATCTTATGATTTAATAATGGCTTCGAAGAGTTGCATTGTAATGCACAAGTAATACGAACACTTTTGGTGATACTTTTATGTGTTTGTTTGTTTTTTGTTTGTCCTAAAGCATTTAAATCTGCTTTTTTTTCTAATTTCATGGAAAATAGAATTTATTTTTGGGTGAAATATTCCTATGAATTAAAAACAATCAGTGGCATGCTGATAAGGAAAGCCTGGTCAATCACATCTTTCCATGTACAGTTCAGCCAGTATGTGAACTGTGATGCAAATCAACTGTAACTATGAGTCTGAATTGAACAAAATATTGATCATATAACACTAAAGGACAACAGAAAACACAAAATGGTCAGAGAGTAACATTATGCTGTATTACTTCTTTTTTTTTTTAATGCAGTAGACAATGTGACTGGTGGCATCCTGTTTATGTAAATTAGGAGTGGATGCATATGTGGATCTTCAATGCAAAATTGCAGGTTAGTGAAGCTGTGCAAACATAAAAGTGATATTTATATGGCAATATGGCAGCTATAGTTAGATCTATGACTGGTTGACAGGAATGTTGTTGTACGAATAACAAATGATGTTGATCCAAGAGCATGTCATACTTGTGTAAATCATGTTATGCATGTAAAAAGATGCATAAATTATGATGTGTGAGGGGCCTTTCTTGCGTGTCGTCCAGATGTAAAACTGTGGCCAAAGCTCTCTAACTTGCAATTAACATCACCCCAGTGCTGGCTGTCTATCTGTCTCTCCTTCTCTTGCCCGCTGTCTGTCTGCTGCTGTTCTGCAGTGAGCAGTGTCAGATTGTGTTGAGGAATCGACTCAATGATGAGATGGGATCCATTCCAGTGGGGTGGGTTTGAACCCCTCGCAGCATGGAGCACATAGCTAATCAAGAAACATGTTCTGACACAACAGTAACAATTAACCCTCATTAGGGGTAATACACTCTTCTCTGTCTAATCAGACACACATGCAGTGATACAGATGTGTCAAACACACACACAAACAGGCGCAGTTGGTGGTATGGGTGAATTTGATAGGGTCTTTGATGATCATGATGACTTCGATGTATTTCTAATTTGAAATCATAATATCCCACAATCCTTTGCACACAGACAATCCTTGAAAAGATAATGCGCCCTTTAAATAGAGTTGGAAATATATACATGATCAATAATACTGCATTGATCTTTTTGCAATAATACTGTAATATGTAACGCAAAAATTAGACAATATTGCAACCTGTAATCTCTGCTTCCAAATTCGGTTACTATAATTTCAGTCTTTGTGGACAGAAAGGGACTGCAAAATAGCTTAACCGCTGGCCCAGTGACCTCATAAATCTAAAACCTAAACAGACATGTGGTGCTGGTATAATCTGCTTGAATCAAGTGATAATATCTGTCATTCAAAGCTTGTTTGTGCCGTCTAACAGAAATAAAATGATTGCAGTCAACAAACACTATTTAAGAGGATTATGGCTCTAAATTTGTTCTAGCTGTCATCATCAAACACACAAAAACCTGAGCGTCTACTGAAGCGAGAGAGATTTCCTTTCCAATATTTGCTATATCTTACACATAATCTCTGTCATACAGCGCAGAGAGACATTAAACTATACAGCAGGACCATAAACGATGAACACGTGCTCTGTGTGCTGGTCTGCAGTGTGGAAACACAGGTGGGAGTACAGTATGTGTTTCTCTCTTGAGTTGCCTATGTGCTGAGGTCACGGCCATGTTTCTGATATGACCTGGCTAACGTATATAGCAGGAAAACCAATGCAAGAAACCTGCCAAGAGGATGGCTAATGTGATAGATTTATGAACTTTTATTTCCAGAGAAATCTGTAGGGTTACAGCATAGCAGCATATGCATATTTATGTGTGTATATCAGCATTGGGGAAGCTACTCTAAAGTTGAAGTAGTTGCCTACTCATAAACTTGTTAAAGGTGCAATAGGTGATTGTCTTCAGAAACGTATTTTGTTATGCTGGTTAAAAATCTCTTCACATCCCGATAGCAATCATTAAGTTAAGTGGTCTAAATGTATTTATCTGTATTAATATATTCTGTGGAAGGTGTATGAACAAGAAATGTTTGTCCAATCAAAATGCTTGTTTGTATAAAAATAATTAGTATTAATTTATATCAGTTATATAAATAAAATTATATAAATCTAGAGTACAGACATTTATATATATATATATATATATATATATATATATATATATATATATATATATATATATATATATATATATATATATATATATTAGTGGTGGGCCGTTATCGCGAGACTCTTATTGGGCGATAAAAAAAATATCGCCGTTAATCTATTCTCAAAGTTGGGTTGGGAGCTGGGTCTATACTAAGCAATCTATGATGACTTTCACCTTGATATTTTATATAACCGACTGGCTGAGGCCAGCCTAAAAAGATGCTCAAAACAGTTGACGGGCCACTGCTGTGCATCGTCACGAAAGCTTATCTTTCTCACGTGTTGTTAAGCCGTACCGCTTGTCGATTTAAACATTAAAGCATCCAAACACAAGACTCGGAAAAGCTGAAAAGAGTAGCGCGTGCCGTTACGAGAGAGAGAGCCGCGTATCACGGACAGCGAGACTGAACCGAGCTCTCTTCTGCGAAGTTCACCTCGAAGTTCCTCCTGCACCCGAACGAACAAATGCAAATCGCAGTTTGAACAAACAAAAAGATGTGAAAGAGACCAATTCAATACCACGGTGTTCTGGTGTTCAGGGCTCGCGCAGGGAAAGGCGTCTCAAAACACTAGAACATCAAATTTGCTTATTTTTGCTCTTGTGCCGACACATACATACAAAATATGTCAAAATATCCACCTTGGAAATTATGCTCGAAAAAACTGTCAGTTATTTCTTAAGTGAAAGTAAACAGTTGAGGAAAAAAATGGGATGTGTATTATATTGGATGCGTTCATGGTCTCTTAAAGGGACCGCGCCTAATTTAGCTACTGGCTGCTGTAATGTTAATCCAAGAAAAAGAAAATGAAAATCACTCACTGCTCTTGACTGAATTACTTTGTAGTTTTAACAGTCAAACCAAAAATTATTCAGAAACCAGATATAATTTTTGATATATATAGCAAAACTGTAATAATGTGAGAAATGTTGAAGGTGTCTGAATAAAGGTTTGATTGTATATTTCATTTTTACATTGAAGACTGTCCAGTGCTGTTTTACATTTGATTATTTGGTTTCTGTACCTTGACACCTACAAACTTCAAAAGAAAAACTTAAACATTGGTGTGAAACAGGAGTAATGTTGTTTGCACCTTGTGCAATGTGGAATTAGTTTACAGCTTTTTCAAGCACTTTATGATACATTTTGGAAACAGGAGATGAGCCCCTTTTCTAATGCACCACCTAGCTTGATAAACCCCTTCTCAAAGACTTACTGTTTGTCAATTTTATTTGGGTAACACACATATTCTGAATGCCTTTGGCAGAATTCGAATGAGCCATTTTAATCTAAATTAATCTAGATTAATCTAGATTCATTTCGAGATCACAGTGAGATTAATCTAGATTAAAAAATTTATCTATGCCCACCTCTAATATATATATATATATCTTCTGCATGTCATGTGATGGGCTCTGAAGAAAAAATTCTGTGCAAGGAACAGGATCAAAACACAACTTAGTAAAACAACAACTACAAAAAACAGTAATTAATTATGATTTTATTTTTTTACACAAACCATTCAAATGAAGAGATTCACTAGCATGAACAAAAATTTTTCAGTGCTAATGCTTGTTAATTTTTAAATGCTGGTACTTTTAGTTAGTCACTTCCCAACAAATGTGTTTGTGTTGGTTTTTGAGAAGGAAGTTATTTGGAAGTCAGCATTGAAGTGGGCTTCTGTGGCATGCCAAGAAACCCCATTAAATTTTCATGAAGGTTCAATCATGCTGAGAGACGCAGTCATTACGGCTTGTTTTTAATTTCGTTATACCTATAAAAACTTTATGACAAAAAGATAGAAAGAGATACACTAAATTTTACACCGAGTGGTCTGGGTTTGCCAGCCAAGAGAGGTCAAAGATGTTGCTCGCTCTGTGCTGAATAAATATTTCATCAGATTTTCCCATGCGTCACTTCGGGTAACATCACAAGTGCATTTACACTCCATATATAACAAGTCTTCTGCATATTATCATCTGTTCTAATATATGAATTCGGCCGTGCCGTGTCTGCGGGAGCAGATGATGATATATTGTGAGCTGTAATTGGCACTGTAGTCAATGAAAGCTTTAGAGCAGGAGCTGAATTGACGTGGGTAATAAGAGGTGGGGTGGAAAAAAGTCCTCACGCAACCCGCTCTTGATTAGCATGTGAATGATATGTGGCGAGCTGGTGCAAACCTGTTAGCAGTGATATGTCATCAGCCTTACCTCAATAGGAGGGCCCATTTGCATTGAATGGAGCCCATCTGCTGCCCAGGCCTGTTTGGAAACCTTTGCTTTTGTGGAGCGGCGCAGCCACTTAGCACGCAGAATATGGCTAATTGAATTCCTCCACAGTCTCAATTAGAAGGAAGAGTAATTAAAACAGATGTTTGTGCTTGTGTGTGTGCATATGTGGTGGGAACAACATTTATTCCCATGGTGAAAGCCACATGCATCAAAATATATTTTGGCAGACGATGCAAATTTTTCTATTTCTCATGCAAACCTATATGTCTTTCAGATGGGTTTCTTTATCTGATGCATGCACACACAAGCACCAATGGACTCCATATGTGCATGTTATTCTCAGGTGGGTCTAGGGCCACTTATCCTGTGACCCCCTGACCCCTATATGTCACAGAGCCATTAGCTTTTCCATCAGCCCTTCTGTTGGGGCGGCAAATGTCAGGCTTGCATAAGGAGCCAGAAAAACACTTGCCAGGAGGTGGAACGGCCCAGTCCAAACAGACTAGGATTCATTCGTGCTAATTAAAAATGCTGTGCTCCCGTCTTTACCATCTGGGCCTTGCAGGCTGGTTTCTCTGACGGGGTCAAAAAAGGAGTGTACATAAGAAGTTTTGGAAAGATAGATGAAAGATTAATGTGGAATGCTCAATACAGATCCAGACTGGAGAGCCGACTCATTACACTTATATTGATCAGTGATGGGGGAAATGTCCTAGACAAGCCAGCTGAAGGAATAGCTTGTCATCATTTACTCATCTTAGCATTCCAAACCTGCATAACTCTAAAATAGATGTTGAAGCACCAAAGGTTTTATGTTTTAAATATCATGTAATATCTGCCGTATCTTTATTTGGTGGATCAACTGATTTATTATTGAATCAACTGATCCACTCAGATTACTTTAAAATCTCAGTCTGTTAATCACACTAAAAAAAAAACAAAACAAAAAAAAAACATTCAAAGCTTCAATGTATGACCAGTTTATGCATTTCTATTCAACACTCCACTGTTCATAAAGTATTAGCTATTGTATTTTTGCCACAGTAAGCTTTCTGGTTTAACCAAAGCATGAATGTACATAGTGTTACATTGCATCCCATGTGCCACTTTAGTTTTGCACTTGTGCAGCTGTTCCTGTTTAGCTCTTTGTCTCAGGGTTGTAACCTCCAAACGGTGGGCACCAGTCTTGGCTGTCAAGCCTGGTTAATTAACACAGTAGATGAGACAATTAAATCAATATGTGAGTGGCAGAAACAATATTACTCCATGATTGAATATCAGAGGGGATGAATACAGCCCAGAGAATTTCTGTTTAATTGTGTTGGCTTAATTAATTCTCTTCCTTTTTTTGCGATCAATCATACAGAGAAAGCAAAAAAGCAAGCAATGCCAAAATGGCCGGTTCTGAGCGGAGCAGATTTCATCTCTTAAATGCTTCTAATACCTTTTAAAATCTGTGAGATGGACAACTCTCTCAATGATATAATTTCATCTTGTCTTCTATTGGCTGTTGTGTAGCTAATACTAATTATATAAATCCATACCTCATTGGAATTGTCTGAAATCCAGTGCCTTTAGTGGATAAAAGGCTACAGAAGCCAGCGTTTCTGACAAAAGAGGATGAGGAAGATGTGCAATGGGCTTCTAGTCATGCTTTTATTGCTCGCGATGGTTTGAGAATTACCAGACTTGGCTGCCTGTAAATGTCCTCTGGCCAATTTCTCAATGGGATGGACGTCAATGTCATTGCCTCAAAGCACTATTCTCTCGGTCGGGCCCTGAACTTTTTAGAGCGATTATATGCTGTGCTTTGTTGAATCGGTCTGCTGATGTTCTGCCTAGCATTTATCCTGCTCTGATTAAATGTGCAAAATTTGGGAGAAGCACTTAAGCCATGAAAAGAATCTCATTTCCACAGGCTGTTTGTTGAAGTAAATTTTGTGTGCATGTGTGTCTGTGGACATTGTCTGTGTTTGTGTGTGTGTGTGTGTGTGTGTGTGTGTTTGTATGTGTGTGTGTGTATGTGGCATTGTTTATTTACTTGTGTGGATTGCATTTGTGATTTTTAGTTCTTTGATGTGTTAATCAGGTCTAGTCCCTCTTAAGGGAGCATTCGGGTTCAAAGGGAATTAAATCCCTTTTTCGTCTATTTGTTTGTGTGTGTTTGTGAATATACTTCATAAAACGACTCTAATTGTCAGAGTACTGTAGCACAGATGGGCCTGTTGTCACAGAATTAATGTCGCTGGTTCGACTGTTGGAAGAAATGCTCAACAAATAAACCAAATATAATTCCTCCAAATTTGTGTTTAATTATATGTTTTTTTTTTCTAATTTACCATTCAAAATGATAAAAAAATGCATGCAGAAAAAATAAATATATTGACTTTTAATGACATTTTTTTTAAAATGTCTATTCAGGGCTTTACTTAACTGCCACAATTTAACATTAAAATTATTTCTATCTGGGGCCTTTTCTTAGCAAATATTGATATGCATTTGCTTTTCTTGTGCTCTTACAATAAGATGAAGCAGAACAGTCAGAGCCACAGGAAGCAGGTGCCCAGGTGTTCAAAATGATATTGCAGTTTGTCCTCAGAACAACATCTTAGCACTTAACACTTTGGTTTAGGATTAGCACTCATATCTTTCTTGTCAACAATACAGGGTGGTTAATGATGCTGTCATGTTTGGCAAGCTGGATCAAACACGGCCAGATACAACCGAGAGGACCTCTATTCTGTAAATACTCTTAAAACTTATTTTAAATATTATGAATACAGTACCCCCTTACAACCCTCTATGACAACAGAAAAACAAGTTTGATGAGCTACTGGGCTAATGAGTATTAATCATGTTGTCTGCTTTGATTTGAACTTACTAAAATCAAAATATGGACAGTAATCAATGAGCACTAGCCAATGCGCCAGCTGCTTGGGCATAAGCTCCGCCCACTATTGAAGAAACCGGCAGTGTCTTCTGCTTGTTCTTCAAGGCTGAATAATTCCAAACAAACATGTAGCATGCAAATTACTTGTGGTATGCAAAACTCTCTCACTTTTTGTCTTTGGATTTGTGTGAGAAACACAGTTCTCATAGCCAAGCGACAATGGCCGCCTACACTAGAAGCTACAGCATGTCAAATACACTGCGCATCCATTAATATCAATGAGAATAGTGCGTTGTATAGATGCCGAGTGAAACTCTCCAGCGCTCAGAGGCTGAAAATGTGTAAAAATAAATCTATACTAAACTTATTCTTAGCTTTTAACCCAAACATTGCTGAGCAAAATTTTACAATTTATTATCCAATGGCTAACTGTAGACATTATTTAGTTGCCTATAGCTCAAAATTTAGTCGCATATGCATGATTGAATGAGCAATTGAATTGCAATGTAAAAGACTGCTACATCATATAAAAGTTTTCCAATTAAAAAAAAAATAAAATATGATGTAATGCATTTATGATTATTTATTTTAAATAGATTTGATTTGGATATGCTAAGAAAAAAAAAACAGATTTTTGTTCAGTCTGAACAAAGCTAGTCTGTCCGTGCATAAAGCATTCCACCCAGAGAAGTGAACTTTCTCATTTAACTCAATTATAGTGATTAAAATGCAAAACTGGAGAGAGCTTGCACTTATAAAGATGAGATTCATCAGTTGCAGTGACCTGAGCCTTGACTATTAACAGTGACCTTTTAAGTGAGAGACACAACACTTTTTTATGATCTTGACTCTGTCAAGTGGATGGAGTCAGAAGAGGATCCCACAATGCACCCTCTGCATGTTCATGACTGCACAGATTTATTTATTAGTGTCTGCAAACATGGCACAGTTCCAGAAAAACAAACATGCCAATGTCTGTGTATTTGTGTGCATGCCAATATCTTTGGTGTGTTGCAGTGCCACACATGGACAGTTTTCAGAGTTTCAGAAGACAAAATTTGACATCTCGAATGAGTTCACTGCTAGGTGGAGTGTAAGAGGTGCAAAACAAGGTGACCTTTTACATTCTCCCCCACACACACTTTTCCAGATCTTGGCTCACAGTCTGCCATGCTCATTATAGAAGCACTGTACCGCTCGCACCTGACAGTACTCAGCAGACACCATGGACATTAACATGCACCCCAACGATTCCTTCTCTAACAGCTAAGTGTCCACAAAGCTTTGGTCAGGGGTGTGTCAATGGCTAGACTTACATGCATCCTATACTGTAATTAAAGCAATACTGCAATTTAGTTGGTGCTCATAGAATACTGTGATTATGTTAATGTGATTACGCTCAGTAACCATAATTGGCATACAAAATGTGGACTACTGCTGTTTTAATTGTTGTATAAAGGCTTGTACATGCTATATAATTATGCATGCATGTATGATCACATTTCCTCCACTTTTTGCACAGTAGTGTATAGTATATAATATTGCAAAGTCCCATGTGACTGCACCATTCTTTTTTTTCTTTTTTCATATGTATAATAAATTAGATTTGTTAGTTGTTCGATTGCACATTACTTGTGACCTTGATCTTGCCAATGGTTTAAATTAACGTTTATAATAATAATAATAATAATAATAATAATAATAATTATTATTATTATTATAATCCTTTGGAGTTAAGAAACATTGTGGCCATAAAACATATGATTATTATTATTATTATTATTATTAATGTTGTTGTTGCTGTAATTATTATTATTATTTATTTAACTAATCATTGTCATCATCATCATTATCATCATCATTTTTATTATAATTATCATCAATATAAACCTTTGGAGTTAAGAAACATTGTGGGCAGAAAACATTTTATTATTAAACATAATTATAATCATTATTATAGTTTTTATTATTATTTAACATATTTTTTTTCATAATCATCATAATCATCATCATCATCATCATCATCATCATCATAATCATAATTATTATTATCAATATAAACCTTTGGAGTTAAGAAACATTATTAATGATAACATTATCAACAACAACAACAATAATAATGATGATGATTATTATTATTATTATTATTATTACACTCACATACCACTGCATGCAAGTCTCCACAAACAGGTGGAATGGAATGTCAAAGGGGAAATAAATAAATAAAAGGAGAGACAGAGAGAGAGAACAGAACAGAACAACTGCAAAGTTGATGGTCATTAGGGAGTGCCATTCACAATAGGAGTTTTGATACCTCTCTCCATCCAGGCCAGCGGTAATGGCTCTGAAATTGCATGGCAACAGTTGCGATTACAGTAGGAAACTGTTGCCCCTGTCAAACACATACAAACAATCCTCCTCTCAAAAAAAAAAAAAAAAACACCGGCCTAATGCCTTCTCTTGCTGTCATCATTTTTTTTTCTTTTTTGCAGAAGCAGTAAAACTCTCTGGCAGCAAAACTCTTATCAACAGCAGCAGCTCTCTAATATGAATCAATAACATTGTGCTGACGTGGACCTCGGCCATCAAACGAGATGACCTCCTCATAAATGACCAGTTAAACCAAAAACTGTACCATTATGCCATTTGTGTGTTCCATAAAGAAGCTAAACACCTCACTGGGGAACTAAAGTACACTTGCCAGGGTCCGTTCCCCATTTGGCTGTAAAACATTTTCAAGGTGAGTCCATTCTGCTCGTCCATATGCAACGTTGGCAATTATACCTCTTCCATGCTGTTAATGTCTCACCAAGGTCTCGTAGAGGCAGCAGTCAGTAATGCGGAGCAGCTCGGCTGCTTAGTCATGCCCTGCACGTTAAACAGCACGACGCTGGCATCAGCTAAACTCAAGGCGACAACTCGTGCGGCAGCTCCATCGAGGCAGACGAAAGCCTTACTCCACTGATCTCAGATCTGACAGTAGCAAGTCGTGAGCATTCTCTCCAGAAGCGGCACTGACTCCAGAGCTCCCAGAATCCCTTCCATGCTCCCTTCAGTCTACATTCCATGAACTGCCCGTCTTCCCGCTATATTAACTATGCCATTGACTTCACGGGAGGGAGAGAAAGGCCTCAAACCCCATTAGATCCCGTTAAATTCATTTTCGTTTGACCACACATCAAGTTCCTCCCCTCAGGCAGTCACAGTTATTTTTCTGCATATCTAATCAGCGGTCTTGAGCCCCATGCCCAGGCCTCAGCCCCGTCCTCAGCAAACATGCGACTCGCTAATGACGCTCCATTACAGGGCACAACCTCAAGCATGCAGGCATAACCATCTGCCTGACATTGCCATAAATCAACCCAAATTCTCCTCTCCCTTCCTTCTTCCATTTTTATCCGGCCCGACGAATCACTCCTGACAGAGTTTGGCCTACAGTGGCATTACGAAAGATTAAAAATCCACAGTAACTCGGTACAATGCTGCCACCCAACCATTTCTCACAATTCCTCAATTGGCCACACCCCACAGAAAGTTGATCTATCCGTCTATCCATTTATGCATCCATCCATGCATCCATCCATACATCCATCTATCCTTCCGTCGGAATCAGGATACACAGTTTTGTTTTTGGGTCACAGAACAGGTCAAATGCTCATAGACTGTGTCTATTCTAAGCATTATGGATACAGTAGGGTGATTTTCACAACAATTTTACCAAGGGGATTTTGGCATAGATTTTTGCACATTATATTCTCAGCTCATCGGTGTAGTATCACTCCCCTGATACTTTCCACCGTAATGAACCAATATGCTGTTATTGTGAAAAATTCTTCCAAGAAAATTACCTGGCTTACCTAATTTATAACTGTTTTAAATCTACAACATAATGTTTATCAGCCTTGCAGAATCTGTTCTAGGGCACATGCATCCTTGGGGTCTGCGTCTTCTCAGAGCGCATCGATGCCTTATATATATATCAGTGCTGCACATCATTGGCTGTGCGGTGGCCAGGTGGATGGTTAATGTTCTGCAGGGAGTTGGCTACAAGAATGAGTTGTGCCAATTCATCACTCCCAAATTAGCATCAGCAAAAGCCACGTCGGTCTTCAGAATAAATCAGAAATAGATTTGATGCAGCTTGTCCGGACCTCTGATCAACTCTTTATTGCACTCTTGCCTGACATAATATCAATCTAATCTAGAGTTATGAGGATTTATATCGGATTGAGGTCATAAATGTAAATTTGGTGCCGTGCACAATTAGGGGAGCCCTTATTCAGACCTCACGGAGTCAATATGTTTGGAAGGTGCCAAAGCTATAAGCTAATTTACTGCCGCTCTGTTTGGCTATTTGAATTGTTAATGTCTATTGTTTAGTTGTGGCAATGAAAAGCAAAAAACATTTTGCTGTTTAAGCTCAGTATGTGCTCAGTATGCTTGCTGCACAATCAAAAGCAATGTGTGTAGTAATTTTTGGTCAAGCTACACTGAAAAAAGTCAAGGGTAGTTTGTTATAATTTTTTTAAAACGTGCAGTTACGGATCTTGAAGCACCTCAACAAACTTGAAAGTAAAATTCACTAATAATTTAAATAACCTTACTTTACTTACCTCCAGGCAGTGTGACCTTACCCAAAAATCAGTGACCCATTTGTGCAACTGAGTGGTATTTTGAATGCATCCTATTTTGTGTGCGATAAACAGAAGTTTACAAGAGTTTTGACTAACAAACGTTCAAAACAGCCTTCCGTGTTCCTCCTAATTTCCACCCTGGCCTGATCGACCTTTCTCATTTCTAATTTGTCAGTGAGGTTCAACAAAAGACCAAGCATTGACATTAAAAGGTCATCTCACCTGTCGGCTGGAGTTTGATTGAAGCTCGACAGGGAAAGTTGTCTAGGGTTGGGATGTGTCTGACATGCTATATGTCAGCTTCTGCATTACACACGTCAACCTTAGACTCAAAACATTTACCCATTCAAGGCACTTTAAGAGAGGTCAAAAACCTCAGACTCTTAACAGACATGCACAATTACAGGAATAGTTTACCAAAAACCCCTAATGTTTTCCGTATGACTTTCTATCTGATGCATTTTGAAAGAAAATCATACCATTTATTTATTTTTTATTTGAGGATCTTGATTTGACATTGAATATCAGAAGTCATGGGCCCAAACTGGTAAAAACCATACTTTAAAACAGAACATATAACAAAAATGTGCTATGTATTCAAGTGCCACACTGATTGAAGTTAAAATATTTGAAATAAAACCATAATAGTAAAGTCGAAAGCTTAACGGTGCTTTAAATCCTCTGAAGCATAGTGAGTGTGAAAAAGCAGAACTCTATTGTAAACCAAAGTAAAGATTTGAGAAGAGGAGACATGACACTGAACCTTTAAGAAACAACATCTTACATTGTGAGTGACTTTACCTGGATCTCTCTCTCTTTTAAAAAAATCTATTTCTAGATCCCGAGGTTGGACTTCACTCTGAGTGATTTCCACAGATTATGGCCTTCTGCAGAAAGACCATCGAAATACCATTGTGACGACTGCAAAAAGCACTATTGTGAGGTGAAAGTTCACATAGGAAAAAGTTACAGCATTCATTACACACTATTGTGGAATTACATATAATTGGGATGGTGGGCAGGTGCACATGTGTGGCCAAGATAAAAAATGTGCTGGGTAAAGAGGTACAGACCACTCATTTGCATATTGACAGGGTTGACAGCTGTTTTTGAACTTTAAAACTGTATATACGATTTTTATTCAAACTAAAAGCATGACTATGCTATGCTCTGTTAGTTTCAGAGCAAAATACAATAAAATTCATGATATTTCATTCACTGATGCACTTCACCTGGCAAAATAAATACAAATAAAATTCTGATTTTAGGATTGAAAATGATGAAAATGTAATAATAAAAAAAAATACTGTATTTTTATTTCATACTTTTTTATTTTAAAGGGGTCATATGATGCTGTTTTAAAGATCATTATTTTGTGTATTTTGTGTAACAGAATATTTTGACATGCTTTAATGTTCAAAAAACACAATATTTTTGAAATACTGTACATTATTGTAGGTCCTCTTTGCCCTGCCTCTCTCTAGCACGTCGTTTTCTACAAAGCCCCTCCTTCAGACAAGAGCAGTCTTCTCTGATTGGCCAAATGACCCAGTGCATTGTGCTGAACACCGCAAGCCCTCGTCGGAAATGCCCCTTTAATAATGTCCCACTCCCAGGTCCCAGTTTATTATAGTTTTACCATCAGTCCAAGCCCAAAAGGGGAACAGAAACGCATGACAGACACAGTGATGAAGCTTGTATGTGTTTGCAGTACACAAGCCACAGACGGTTAAGACAGCTAACACTGTATGACCCTCTCTCTCTCTCTTTCACACACACACACACACACACACACACGTGCATGTGCGCACACGCACACACATGCGCGCAACGTGACATTCAATAGAAAAGACTTAAACTAATAACTAAAACATACTTACAATAGGTGATTCAGAAGTGCCAGTTTGTCGTGCTTGTAACACTTAAAAGAGAAAGGAATGATTGAAAAATTGCATCATATGACCCCTTTAAAATATAATAATTATTGCTTTATTTACTGTTTTAACTAAAAGTGGAATAATAGTATTACTATTATTAATTATTTAAATTAACACACACATACACACGTACGCACACATGCACATAAACAGTTTCTTCATATTTGTATGTATATATTTCAGCATAAACCAGCTTTAAATCATTCCTCTTTTTAAATAAGACACTTAACATTTAAAGTTGTTGAGCCAATAATTCTGTTCCTAAGATATGTGATATCCAGGATAAGATGTGACAGCCAGGGACAAGTGCTGTAAAAAAAGTGCTCGAGGAGGCACGTGGCCACTCAGCATGTTGGGTGATTATTCCTTTAGGCAGTCCTCAACTCATTACGGTGTGCAGTAATAGAGAAAAAGGAGAAGTGTGCGGCAAGATTTACAAGTTAATGGGCGAGTGCTGCATTTTCAGTATGCTTCTCTGTGATTAAATCAGAGGCTCGATAAATATTTACATTCATCTAAAATGAGATTAGGCCTCGCCAAGATGGCTGGCAGTCCAGCCCGCCGCCTGAGGACAACAACGCCTTCGAATTCCAGATGAGATGCGTCAGTGTGAGATTTCACGTGTGCTGTTAGACCCACTTTAAAACTCAATCTTCCCGGAATAAGCTCTTGCACACATTAAATGTGTGAAGGTCACCTACAGGTTGGTGATTGTTATCAGAGTCAAATTTGGAAATGAAAAAACCCCACCACAGAATAAAATCAACCTTAATAGACTACAGTACATCATTTGTTTAGTATAGTTAGCTTGAATTTCTAACTGTCTGTATCCAGTTTATCCTTCAATGATGACATAATCAGAGTTGGCATGTAAAACTGTTTGTTTTTACCCAAGAGAAAAGGCTCATTAATAAAGCTGATATACTGCACTGACAGTCCAATATTTGGCAAGTCTGGAAAAATTGACAGAAAAAAAAAAGACTTATTAAAATACTACAAGCTTTATTTGTCCTGCCTACTAACAATGGGCAGCACAAATGACCGTGGAAACCAATATCTATCAACGCTTCATTTCAAAAATCCTCTAGCAAACTCACTTTGGCCCGAGATCTGCTAGAACAAAGATTTCCCTCAATCTATAAGTCTCTTTGGTGTAACAGAATTAGATCCACGTTAAAGCTTTTCTCTCAAATAGCAGAACAAAGATTGATCAGATCGCGAGAGTGACTGATACAGAGACTTGCATTTATCGGCTAAATCGCTCCAGGCAGTAAGGGGAGTGCATCAAAAATAATAAGATCATCGATTAGGAACAGAGGTGTGTAGTTTGAAATGGGTTCTCAGGAGAAACTCGCTCGCAAACACACACTCAAATGTGCCGGATTGGTTCATGGAGCAAGGAAAGCATTTGAAAGATGTTTGAGTTTTCCATAAAAAGATCATGAAGCCATATCTGATGAATAAATATGAGGTATGGGGGAGGGCTATTGCTGGGTCATTGTGGTGTTACTGCTTCAAGTTTATTTGCGATTATTATTCAGGCTTGAAATCTTCCTCTCGCTCTCTTACTTTCTCCCACCCACTGTACTTCCTTTAGCTTAAATTATCTACTCTTTTTTTCCCATCCTCTAAAAATGTCAAACAAAGCCATGTGATGACTGCGATTGTGCTTTTTTCCTGGCCTCTCCTGTCCCATTTCTGGAAAAGTGCAATGTAGGATTTTTACAGTGGCTAGGGTGGAAGTAGAAGTAAGTTTTCTAATTTAGATTTAATTGTTCTACTCTACATTTGACCTGAATCGATCATTAAATTTGAATTGAAGGTCTGGTGGTAAGGTTATATTGCATGGAGTGCAAAACCAAAAATAAATAAATTATTTATAGATAACAATACCACTTAAAAGTTTAGGGTTTTTTAAATACCACTTAAAAGTTTTTTTTTAATTCATCAAAAATCCTGAAAAAAGAATCATAGGTTCCAAGAAAATATTTAGCAGTACAACTGTTTCCAACATTGATAATAAATCAGCGGATCATAATGGTTTCTGAAGGATGATGTGATACTGAAGACTGGTGTAATGATGCTGAAAATTCAGCTTTACATCAAAGGAATAAATTATATTTTAATGTATTAAAACAGTAATCTTTTACTTTATATATAATATTATAGTGTTTTTCTTTATATTTGATAAAATAAATGCAGTATTTTTGAGAATAAGAGTGTGGCGAGTGGGGCGGGGCCGAGAGGCGTGGGAACGAGGAGTGAGGCCAGGTGTAGTGATTGGAGATGAGCTACACCTGAGCCCCACCGTCGGTATCGAGTCCCACGTAGGAGATGGAAGGATATAAAACTGGAGTGACGACCGTGAAGGACGAGAGAGGACCAGGCCTGGGACATTATTTTATGTGTTTGGCTTTTATTTGTGCGCGTCAGTCGCCGTGAGGGGCTGACGCGCTGTTTTGTGTTTATTTTTGTAATTAAAGTTTCATTTTGATTGTGCGCCGGTTCCCGCCTCCTTCTTCCCGATGAATATGGAGATTTGTATATCGTTACAGTGGTGCCGAAGCCCGGGAGAAGGAGGGACGCGCTGCTGAAGATCCCTCGCCGCTGTGGTGAATCCGCGGTGCCCTCGAGCAGGCGAAGTATGTGCCGCCATGGACGCTCGAGGCGGTGGGCTGGAGCGAGTTGCCGGGGACGGGCGAGCTCGCTGCCGACCGCCCACGATAGGGAGGGGCGGCTGCCGTCCGTGAGGGAGCGGAGGAGTCGGCGCCGTTCGCCAGGGGGCCGGAGCCTGCCGCCTCCGTGACGGAATCCGGAGGGGCAGGGAACGGGGGACTCCTGCCGCTGCCCAAAATCGGAGGAGCCGTCGCCGTCCACCGGGCGGCGGAGGAGTGTCGTGCCGTCCGCCGAGGGCCGTCCAGTGCCACCGCCGGGCACCGCGGAGGAGATCACCCAGCCGGTGGAGGGCGAGCAGCAGTGCGTCTGGGAACCGAATTTTTTTATTTTTTTTTTCCTTTCTCGTCCCTGTCGCTCCTCCTTCCATCTCCTTTTCTCTCGCCTCGTCTGTCCTACCCCCAGGTTCCCGCAGGTCCCCGTGAGCGGTCTCCCCCGGAGGGAAGGGGGGGGGTGTAGAGCGCAGTCTCGGGAGTACCCCCCGGCCTGCGAGGGGCGATGGGGGTATGTGGCGAGTGGGGCGGGGCCGAGAGGCGTGGGAACGAGGAGTGAGGCCAGGTGTAGTGATTGGAGATGAGCTACACCTGAGCCCCACCGTCGGTATCGAGTCCCACGTAGGAGATGGAAGGATATAAAACTGGAGTGACGACCGTGGGACTCGATACCGACGGTGGGGCTCAGGTGTAGCTCATCTCCAATCACTACACCTGGCCTCACTCCTCGTTCCCACGCCTCTCGGCCCCGCCCCACTCGCCACAAAGAGACTTAAAAAAAAACGTACAAATATTACTGATCCCAAATGTTTGAATAGCAGTGTATATATATATATATATATATATATATATATATATATATATATATATATATATATATATATATATATTGTTTTAAATTTTTTGCACATTTTTTCATATTTTTATTATTATAAAAAAACAAATTATAGGAAATATGTCCATTTTAATGCATTAAAGAGCTTTCCAAAAACTGGGCATTGGTAAAGCATCCACTTAATAATGAAAAATTAGCATATTATATCAATTGGTATCAGTTGAGAAACATTATGGGCCCTATTTTAACGATCTGAAACGCAAGTGTCAAAGCGCGAAGCGCAAGTAACTTTGTGGGCGGGTCTCGGCGCTGTTGCTATTTTCCCGGCGGGATAAATGGCTCTTGCGCCCGGCGCAAATCTAAAATGGGTTGCTCTGAAGTAGCTTCATTATTCATAGGTGTGGTTTGGGTGTAACGTGAAATAAACCAATCAGAGCGTCATCCAACATTCCCTTTAAAAGCAGGTGCGCAAGTTCCATTATGGATTGCTATTATTATGGCGTATTTACCAGGCGCACGCCAGGAGCGGTTCACAGCCGAGGAGACTGATGTTCTTGTAAGAGCAGTGAAAGACAGAGAAGTTGTGTTGTATGGGGATGGGAGAAACCCACCCAAAATAGCGTCGGTTAAACAGGCGTGGGAGGAAATAGCCACAATTGTTTCATCGATTTTTTTTTTTCCTGGTTCTTGACGGACAAACAAATTTGTCAGATGTCCTTATATACATATATGACCTCAAACATGTCTGATCCTTAATTACTACAATTAGCCTGAATAATTTGTAAGCAAGATTTCACAATGATTTCCGTCATCTCATGTGTTAATATTTTTTTAGTGTAACAATTTATGATTTGCAAAAATAACTGTAGCATCTGTGTAGATTACATGAGCAAAGTATATGCGCGTTGTGCACGCTATACATTATGGTCAAGCATGCGCCCTTAAAATAGCATAATGAACAACGCGCAACGCGCCACTGACTTTAGACTAGGTTTTTTCTGGTCAGTGGCGCAATTGATTAATGGAACAGCAAAATAGCACCAGGGATTGTTTGCGCCGGAACACGCCTCCTTTTTTGCGCTGAACCGCCCAGGGAGCGCAAGTTCATTCACTAGTTTAGCGACGTGCTTCTGTGGAGGGAAAAGCGCGCTTTGCGCGGGTGCAAAATAGGAATGACACATGCGTCGGTGTACAAAGTCAATTGCGCTGGGTGCAAGATAGGGCCCTATATGTCACACCAGGTTATGGCTGCAAACACACTTTGTTTTCTATACCTGTGCCATGGTATCGAGTCCCATGGTCGTCACTCCAGTTTTATATCCTTCCATCTCCTACGTGGGACTCGATACCGACGGTGGGGCTCAGGTGTAGCTCATCTCCAATCACTACACCTGGCCTCACTCCTCGTTCCCACGCCTCTCGGCCCCGCCCCACTCGCCACAAAGAGACTTAAAAAAAAACGTACAAATATTACTGATCCCAAATGTTTGAATAGCAGTGTATATATATATATATATATATATATATATATATATATATATATATATATATATATATATATATATATATATTGTTTTAAATTTTTTGCACATTTTTTCATATTTTTATTATTATAAAAAAACAAATTATAGGAAATATGTCCATTTTAATGCATTAAAGAGCTTTCCAAAAACTGGGCATTGGTAAAGCATCCACTTAATAATGAAAAATTAGCATATTATATCAATTGGTATCAGTTGAGAAACATTCTTTTAATATATATATATATATATACTCTATATAATTTTTTTTTTTAAGCCAGCTGGTGTATAGGACATCGACCAGCAGCCACTAACTAGGCCATACTTACCAGCCAAACCTTGACCTACACCAACCTACAAAAGCAAATCAAATATCCATTTTGCCGTGACAAGGTCCATTCCTATAATGGACTATTTTATTGCCTCTCTCACCTTTTTTCCCTGCCCCAGATTCCCATATACCATGGCACAGGTATAGAAAACAAAGTGTGTTTGCAGCCATAACCTGGTGTGACATTTATGTGCACCATTGTAAACCCCAAGAGTAAGTGTGCTTTTCTTAATAGCCATTTTACTCTCTAAATGACACGTTCCAGTTTTTTTCCTGCTCTTGAACCTTTAACTCCGTCTGTGCAAATCCAATCAATACCTTATTATTAAGGTAACGGGCGAGGGCAGGCAATGAGCTACTTCAGCGTGCTTGTAATTTTTTCCTCTGCTCCTGTGAACGGCTTGTTTAGTGTGACAGGGAGATAATAACATTAATGTGTCACTGAGCATAGATTTCTGTGGTGCTTCATTGTGCCGCATCCATTGACAGCTCATCAAAATCAGCTCCTGGGAGGAGAGCCTGAACTTCAATCTGCTTTCCTCGGTATGACGGCTCGAACCTTATTGTCTAACAATGACCTCTAGGTCCAGGCCATAAAGCAAAAATCCATATGGTGTTGACGCATATACAGTTTCATTAAATTGGAATTATTGATCAGGGTTTGCTGTTGTTGCCTAATACTCAGTGACGCTCACTGGACCGTAACTGCTGTGACCAACGGGCTTCATAACAGTTTTATCAACACAGCAGGAAAAAACAGGAAAAGAAAAATTACTTTGAGGTAGTGAAGCATTTTCCTTGCAATCATAAAACTGGAAAATAATATGTATAGTGTTGGTAGTCTGCATTGCAGAAATGTTTTTGAACACAAGGACAAAGCATTTAGAGCATTATAACCATTGAATGTATTATTAATATTGTTCATAAGGCATTTGACAGAATTAATGAGTATTGGTGTTACTATTTTTCCTCTAGAAGCCATTCTTGCCAACCCCATTCCTCAGAATAAGGCCACTATTCCATAACACAGCAGTGCAGATTACATCTTGATTGGCCCCAAAGATGAGAACACTTCCTGTCTCAGCAGGAAGTTAGCTCTCCACTGAGACCCAGCGGTGTTCTCGTGTGGCTATTCAGCCGTGCAGTTCCCCCTGACCTGGCTGTGCTGATTAATCTCCTGCCGTCAGAACACTCAGTATAAATGAGTGGTGCTTCTTTTGTCTCTCGATGATGGAAGATGATAGGGAATTCAGCTTAGGTTTTATCCCTGTGGTGGTTCTTGCCACAGAGTATGTAACAGTTTGGGGTTTGCTAGATCTGAGCTTCTAAAATGTTCTTTTGTATAGTTGTATTGGCAGGTTAATGCACTGTTGACTCTGTGTGTGCGTGTGTGTGTGTTTGAGAAGTGGAACAACAAGTGCTCTTGAGTCTCAGCGGTTGATGTACCAGATGTGCAGCAGAGGGAGATGGAGTATGTTATGAGTGGAGACTAATCAATGAAATTATTAGATAAAGCTGCTCTCAGAAGATGCTGTTGGGGATTAAGAGATGCATAAATATGAGGTGAAATGTGCAGTAGTTTTGCAGTAGTTTTGTAGCTATGTATTAGCATTATTTATAAGCTATTATGTTATTTATTACAATTTTGAATTAGCTTTTATTTTTATATTCTAAGGTTTATGCTTTTATATTTTCAGTTGTAATTTTAGTAAAATTAATTTTATTAAAATTTAGTATTTTGGCTGCTTTTCTTTCTTTCTATTATATACTTCTATATAGCTTTATTTTTATTTATTTATTTTATTTATTTTTTTTCCTTTCTTGTCTTTTCTTTATTACCATTAGAATATAATGCAATGCAATACAATACAATGATGGAAATAACAATTAAAGGGGTCATATATGATGCAATTTCAAGTTTTCCTTTCTCTTTGGAGTGTTATAAAATGTTTGTGCCTATAAGAGCCCTAAAGTTGCAAAGACTAAGGTTTCAAAACCAAAGAGATATTCTTTGTAAAAGTTAAGACTCAACCACTACTTTCTAAAACGCCTCGTTTAATCACGCCCCCACAGTTCTATGTGACTTTGTGGGAAGATTTGCATAACAGCGCCCAAATGTTCACGCAAAGAAAGAAGGCGTAACTTTTATTCTCTGTGTAGTATTGTTGTTGCTGCCACCTTGTTGTGGAGATGCTGTGTTTTTCAGTAGGAAAGCGAAACTACTTTGTTTGGAATTCTAAAAGAGGACAAAACTAAGCAGTTGTTAAGTTGTATTAACAACACTGTTCAACCCATATATTCAGATTTGTGCAGCGCATTTTACGGAGGACCTTGGAAAGTGGCCTACAATGCCATCCACACAAAGGTTTCTATAGAGTGGGGCAGTTCCAACTTTGTAAGGACAGTCTGGCACTTCTGACTCACAGTCTATAAGTACGTTTTCATATTAAAATAATTTGCCACTGATGATTCAAATGCGAGTTTTGAGCAGTGTAGAGTAGCGCTTGTTGTTTGTCATTTCTCCATTCACAACATGGTTTTATGTTTACGTGGCATGGTATGCAACGCGTAAAACAACAGTATAAGTTATTATAATCATAATTATGTCCCCACTGGATGTAACAAATGCCTCATTTGTAATGGGTTTTATTTGGTTTTGTTTCGACGCACCAGGTCATGGCATCACACTATGGTAAGGGGCGTAATATTTCCATCACATGCTTAAAGCATATGGCCAATCACAATGCACTGGATTACTGGCCAATCAGTGTACACCATGCGTTTCAGAACGATGAGTGTTTTAGAAAGGCAGGGAGAAACAATAATGTACATTATGTGGAAAATATGTTATGTGTTTTTTGAACCTTAAAATGCATAAACACATTGCATTGCACCAAATACACAAAATAATGTTCTTTTTAGCAATAAAAATATGACCCCTTTAAATTATACAAATTGAGAAAAACTATAAGGTATAAAAAGAAAAAGAAAACTATATGAGGTATCAGCACATTAAACATTCTTCTCTGCTTTAGACCTTGCTGAATTCTATTTAGATATGCTTGATTTTATTAATCCAAAGGCTTTTGGATACTAATTTAGATTTTATTTAAAATAGTTCACTTTTTCTATAATGACTACACATAGTACAACTCATGGATCGACAAGAGGAAGCACAGTTTATGTCAAAAACCCTTTGAGAGGCTGGAGACCTGTGGGCTGCATTTCACAAAAGCATTGTATAAGCCTAACTGGATTGTACAGATCATTGGTGCCAATGTTTTCTACAATCTATTTAAGCTTACAATGCTTTTGGGAAACACAGTCGTGATCATCCTCCCATTAACTGCAGACCCTCTCTCCCTCTGAAACAATCAGATCAATCAATGCAAACAGTTGTGCTGCAGTGGAGGCACAGTAAAAAGCTCAGGATTTTGGGTGGAACAGCAGAGAAAATGCTGTTGAAGCAGCTGATGCCAGGCTGCTTCTCGCTCTCATGTTATCTCTTGATTCCTTACCTATTTGTTTCTTTTTTCCACCCTGCGGTAAAGGTGGTAATATAATTTCACCCCTTTTGTCTATCCTTCAGTTTTTTTTTCTTGTTCGAGTCTGATTTGTCCTTTCAGTGAGTGTCTGAATACTGGGTTACTTTTTTCATCTTTGATTTAGTTTTAGATATCACTTAATAAAATAAATAAATAATAATAATCTAATAAGCAGCCTGGTTTAGGCTAAATGGGGAAGCATAAGAGTTTTGAGGCAGAATTTTATTGCCTCCGTTTTTGCTGTCTTCATGCCTGATGAACTGTATTGCTCTTGGTGTAGAATTCAGCTTCAAATGGACTGCTTGCCCTACTTCCATATTCACAGAGAAAATCATCATAATGAATAAAGAAACATACTTTTTTTTCTCTATTTTCCAAATAGAGATTCCATTTGAACATTTTTAAGGGTTTTTGTTTGGCAAAAGCAACCTGATTCTTTCTTCTTATTTCCTCTCTGTCTGCTGTGTGTCATTTGCTGAGCTGGTCATTTCTCAGCATGAATCCACTGCTAAAGGCAGCTGGAAAAAGCTGTGCCAGCTGCTGGTCACAGCGTCAAAAACACGGTTACTGCTCCAGAATGTGCAGAACTGCACAAAATGATGGATAAAGAAAAAACAAAATGGAAGTGTTAATGGAAATCCCTTGTGTGTGTGTGTGTGTGTGAGATATACATTTTACTGCAATATTTGTGAGTAAAGCCCACCCTCCTTCTCACCACCCAATGCTTTCCTGTCAACTCTATACTGTCCTGTCCAAATAAAGGCATAAAAAAGCCCATAAATATATCTTTGAAAAAACAACATCACAATAATCCAGAAGTAATCTATTTCACTTCAGTCTGTCAATTAATGTCTTGTGAATAATTCAGACAAGTTAAACCCCCCCCCCCAAGAATTTAATATTATGGATAAAGGACTTCAGGATTTTTTTGAAGCTTGAAGTTAAAATGACGGATTTGATTCTTATGAACGAACACGTAGCTATTGGCTTCATGAGGTATTCATTTCTTGCCTTGAGTCATATGAGTTACAGATGTGTAGACTTATAGATAATTGTGATGTTTTTATCTGTCTGAACAATCATTGGTGAACAAGTGATGTAATGCTAAATTTCTCCAAATCCATTCCAAAAAAGACAAAATGAACAAACTCATTTACATCTCGGATGGACTGAGGGTGAAATTTCCTTTAACAAATTCAAATTTTTGAGTGAACTGTTCCTTTAATGGATCAAAGGACAACTAAACTTTCTTTTGACTGGCCTGACTTTAATTTCCTCCCTTCACATTCAGGTCCATTTTACAGATTAGCTGATGCCCTTCTACTGTGGATCCGGACTGCAATAATTGTCTGTCATTTACTCTGAGAAGGAGCCACCAGGTGCAGCGAATTTATAGCTTTATATATATTTATTTACAATGATGTGTGTGGGCAACCTTTGAAGATACACTGCACCACCATATTCCCATATTTGTGTTGGATCATATGTCTGTGTGTCTTTAGGAAAAAAGAGAGTAAAAATAGAAAGAAACGTCTGGGTACATAAGTGTTTGGGAATTAATTATTTCAGTAATGTTTCTCTCTCAAGACTTAAGTGTGATGGGACTCTATTGTGACTCAAAGAGATAAAAAGCCACATTCAGGAAGGGCTCCTCCTACACCACCTCGGTTAGAAGCTCATAAGGGCAGTTCTGCCACTGTCAAGGGGTCATTCATAGCAGCTTAATTAGGATAAGTGAGTAATCTCGCTAATTCACCTTTATTTACCTCTTGCGTGGGAACAGACAAGGGCGTACAAGGCCATTTAAATCCTCCAGAGAGGGATGGAGTCTTTCTTACACATTATACGCTGGGCTTGTAACAATGTCACGTCTCTGTTTGTTAAAATGAAAGGATATTTTCTCGTAAATTAAAAGTGTCATAAAGGCTTGAAATAAGTGTTTTTAGATAATGATGGTAATTTGAAGGTCCAGTCTTTATATATGTGAGGTGTATGGGTGTTTTAAATCTTGATTGTGAAATTCTCAACTCATTATCAAGCTGGATAGAAAAGTTAAGATCTTTATAAAGGGATTTATTATCAGGTCTGAGTGGGAGTACAATATGTTTTAAACAGATTCTCAGCTATCCTCTTTGGCAATGCATAACATATATTTATGGAATAATCAATGCCTCCAGTGAAACTTTGGAAAAAGAATACCCACTGAGTCAACAGTTTGAATCACAAGTTTTAGTAAATATTTATAATAATATTACATTTCAAGCAGAACAGGGACATTTAGGTAATCTAGTAATTTTAACAGATATGGATACTTAGATTACCAAAGTGTCACATTGTGCACATTCAAAATTATTATTATATTTTTCATCATTATAATTTATTGATTTAATTTATAATTTATTTATATAATTATTGATTTTATGTATACGTGTGTGTGTGTGTGTGTGTGTGTGTGAGTGTGTCATATTGAATGTATATTAAAGGGTAAGTTCACCCAAATATTAAAATTATGTCATTAATGACTCACCATGTTGTTCCAAAACAGTAAGACCTCTGTTCATCTTTGGAACACAGTTTAAAATACAGTATTTTAGATTTAGTCAGAGAGCTCTCAGTCCCTCCATTGTGTGTGGTATACTGTCCATGTCCAGAAAGGTAAGAAAAACATCATCAAAGTAGTCCATGTGACATCAGAGGGTCAGTTAGAATTTGTTGAAGCATTGAAAATACATTTTGGTCGAAAAATAACAAAAATTGGGAGTGCATTCACGAAGCAGCAGATGTACAACGCTGCTAAAGGGGCGGTCACACTGCACTTTCGTTCCATTGACTTCCATTCATACGCATGCGAATGCGTCAGACCGGAAACGCAGGCTCATGCGAAAAATTCCGCATTTCGCTGCGTTCGCTGCATTCAAGTTTGTTGAACTCTGACCTGCAAATTCGCATCACATGAAGTCGTGTGACCAGTAGATGATCGATACGTCACTGCATGACCTCTCTGTACAGAAATTAAAAAAAGAAGTGCTAATTTTAGCCGTAGCACAGCATCCTATTTTATAAAATACATATTTAAAAGATAATAAAAAAGAAGCTGCATGGTTCGCAGTGTCAATGGAAACAGGAACAGATGGCACAATTGAATGAAGACACGTTGTATATTTTTTTATTGTTTATTGTGTATATATTCATAGAGAGAGAGAAAGACAGAGTACAATATAATACGCTTTCGACGCTGTCGCCAAAGACACAGTAAAAGCACAGATTAACCCATGTTGTGATAACTGAGGGGAAACCATTATATCTTGCTCCCGCCCATTTTCGCAGCGGCGTCCGAAATAATTTCACACGCTCAAAGGCTAGTGTGACCGCACCTTAAGGTGTTTTCTGGTGTGCCTGAAAACAAAGATAACATGTCAGCAGTGTTTTACGTCAGCAGCATCACTGCAGTGTTGTGAACACACTCACAAAAGACCCGAAAGAGAAGACAATGCTGTATAAAGTCGTAATTTTTTATTTTTTTTTGGACCAAAATATATTTTTAGTTTCTTCAACAAATTCTAACTGACCCTCTGATGTCACATGGACTACTTTGATGATGTTTTTATTACCTTTCTGGACATGGACAGTACACCGTAAATATATTTTCAATGGAGGGACTGAGAGCTCTCGGACTAAATCTAAAATATCTTAAACTGTGTTCCGAAGATGAATGGAGGTCTTACGGGTTTGGAACGACATGAGGGTGAGATGACATAATTTACATTTTTGGGTGAACTAACCCTTTAAGCATAAATATGTATATTGGGTCAAAATCTGCAAATACTGAAATTAATTTTAAATTAAATTAATTAAGAATTTAATTATTTGAAAAAGTGTGTTTACATTTCACGAGCCCACTTCTGTTCCTAAATAAAAATAAAAAAAGGTAATTGTGAGTTATTATCTCACAATACTGACTTCTTTTTACTGACTTTTTAACATAAGCAAGTTTGTATTGACATTTTGACTTAATTTCTCAGAATAGCAAGTTTATATCTCACAATTCTGACTTTACAAAAATAACCCATATTCAGAATTTGTGCTCTGCATTTAACCCATCCGAAGTACACACACCTGGAGCAGTGGGCATCCATTTATGATGCAGCGCCCGGGGAGCAGTTGGGGGTTCGGTGCCTTGCTCAAGGGCACCTAAGTCATGGTATTAAAAGGTAGAGTACATGCACTCCCCCCACCCACAATTCCTGCCGGCCCGAGACTGGAACTCACAACCTTCCGATTGCCAGTCTGACTCTCTAACCGTTAGGCCACGACTTCCCACAACATGCAATTTCAAGAAAAGAAAAAATCAGGATTGTGAGATAAAAAGTTGCAATGACTTTATTCACTTGTGGAAACAGGCTTCCATATTAATAGGCATAATTAGTCAAAATTAGTGTTTTTTATATTTATATATAAATATTTCTAAATAAATCTTGTGATGGACTACCAAAATATGTAAATATGGAAATTCTTTTGATAGCAGTGCCATATCTCCTCTTTTTGTGATTCTGTTTCAAAATTAAAAGGAGTCAAAATTAAGAATTTTTGTCCATATTTAAACATCCTCAATAAAGGACTTGAAGTCTGAACAATAGTAACAAATCTTTGTGTCTATGTGCATTTGGAATCGAAGAAAAGCGGGACTGAGAATAGGCAAATGCATTTACAGTGTAGGCATCCATTCAGTGAAGGTAGCACAGATGTTGACTGAGCGTCTGCGCTACTGAAGGACGTTTAAAAGTCATCGCCTGAGTCCCCTCTGCTCCTCAACCTTTGCCTGATGGGACTTAAGAAGTCATTTCAGAGTGCAATTCATGTTTGATGACTTTATTGATTTTCTTATCCCATCTCCCTTCCTGCCCACTTCCTCCCAGCGAGGGTCTCTGCAGAGTGAAATGTACCTACAGTTACAGCTTGCTGAAGCTTCAGTTCGCTGCCCCTAAATTACGACCCTCCGTGCTTAGAACGACATGAAATGAGAAAGGGAAAAATAAAGATTCAATTAACCCGAGTAAGAACTCACAGTATGAGAATAGGACATTTTTGCACTGATGTTGCTGCTGCCCACACTCTTTTCTTTGTGATTGATCGATGACACACTTTTGTATCACCAGGTGTTTTAGCAGGCTTTGCGTGAGGGGGCCAGAGGACGATGAACTGACAATCACTGACATAAGCATCTGACAGAAACACACGCTTTCCTTCTTGTGACAGTCCTGTAATGGTAACAGATTTCAATCGGAAGGTGAGGTATTATAACCTTGTCTGTTGGCCCAATTGTCAGCTTGCAGTCGCTGATGACAGTGATAGCACCCTCTCATCTTCCTTCTAAAGGGATGAGCCATTACATGCAATTTTTTATGGATGACAGCTAAATAGTGCCATGTTATGCATACCTATTCACACACTTACACACACACACACCGCGTTTCCAACAGCTCCTGTTCATGTTCAATTAAACCCATAAGAGGCCATTCAGTGCAATGAGGCGGTGAGTCAGCCCTCCCACAGCCAATGTGTGCCGATCCACCATCAGGAGAAAGACACAAAGTAGGCGTACGAGACCGCTGACCCCAGAGGGAGGCGAGTGAATCTTTTAGTGCCTTGCACTTCTGCTCAAATAAGCATCGTTTTCCATCATTCATGATGTAGGAACAAAATTATTGATCTTCTGCCATCTAAACGTGATGATGGCCAAGTGCCCGATTGCTGGGCAGGTCATTTTGTGAGGTGTGAAATAATAGAATATTTACTGTGTACACATAGGAGAAGTGGCAGTGGGATCAGGAATATGTTTTATTAATGTGACAAATGTGGCACCACAGGTGGCCCACCATGACCGATTCAAGTTTAACTTCCTTTACCTTCCTTCTCTTGCAGTACCATCATGCAATCAGCACCAGCAATTATGCCTTGTTTGTCTCTGTATGCCATGTTCTGTCAGAAGCAAAGATTGCAAATTTGTAATCATCTTCTTCTAGTGGGTTCTGCGCCAGTAGAGCAGCTGCCATTGAAACCAAAGGGGATTTTAACGGATTGTCTCCATTTATTATAGGCTTCCTAGGTTAGTTAGCACTGGATATGTTAAAACACCTGTTCAACACACCTGGTCCTTTTGTTCTGCAGACCACCAGGCTCATCATGTTCTAGATGGCTCTCTTCAAATAGTAGAACTGTTGACTTCATGTCATCTGGTAAGTGAGTACACTGTTGGGTGACATTAATAATTCATTTTAAATTGGGTTCAAATGATTCCACACACATGGACACTGTGGTAAATGATGCCACTTTTTTCACATTTAGAAATAATCTGTAGCTTTTAAAGTGGCAGAACAGAGATAAAGTTGTCAAGAGGCTGCCTAAAAGGTCTGATAAATCTGGGTGAGAATAGAATACTCATGAATTCTGAAACAATTTTTCAGCTGCTTAATATGCCATAAAGTAAGGAAAAATTTATGCAAGGCAAAATAATTACAATTGGGTTTAAACAGTTGTTTTTTTCCAGATGTGGGCCAAATCTGGGCTAACACTATGCTGTTGTCTGGGCGAGTATGGACACAATGTGGATGTGGAAACAAATCTTGGGTCCCAGCTATGAACGGCCCAAGACTAGCTCAAGGAGTAAAGGTTTGTTAGTGCCATTTGGTTACAAAAACATTCCTCCATTGACAGGCATTCAAATTTAGTTTCATATACTGATAATCTCGTGGTGTTTTATGTCCAGTTTTTCCACTGTTACTATCTACAAAGTTGGAAATTGTATGATCCCTAGGGCAAGTTTTACTAAACAGGGCAAATAAGCACGAGAGCGCAATTCCAAAATGGAAATTTCTGGGAGTGATTTACCAATAATGCGCAAATTAAAGAACACGGACGCAACATCTTATGTACATAACGACCAACACAATACTATATACCAAGCGCATTTTGCATCTGAAAGGAAACACCTAAAAATGCATATTCAGTAAGGTCAGGTTCCAAAATAACTGTATATTTTTCAGAAATAATTATTCAGTGTGTGCCTTTAGTAAAACCTGACAGTAGAATTTTAATGCCAAAAGATGGTTTGCACTGGCACAAACTGTTGGTAAAACTGGCCCCTAGTGCTTTCAAATGTGTTCCGATTTAAAAATTTGTTAAGTGTATTCCACCCTTTACTTGTGTTTATTGCTAGCGATCTGGCGAACTTCCTGTGAACTCAGTGTCTAACATTTAAACCAGACAAGACATTTAAACCAGATCTGTCTGGAATAATTAATAAGAATGCTTCTTGTTTGCTGATTGGCTGCTGTTTGTGACAATGCACATAATGTACATTATATGTTTGAATGCTGAATTTCTAACCATTGCATTTTTTAATCATATGATATGATATAGTAAGAAAGGCATAAAAAAAATAAAAAAAAAAAAAAAAAAAAATAAATAAATAAATAAATAAATAAATAAATAAATAAATAAATAAAAACTATTATTATTATTATTATAAAACATAATTAAAAAAATGTATATTCAGGAAAGACATTTATACCTTTTTTTGGGTGGGGGGCACTGAGGGACCTGGTTAATGGTTGCTGGCCCAAAAAAGGTTGAGAACCACTGTTCTAGGGGAATCGTTTACCAGTTGGTCACTGAGATAAATGGGAATGCTAATAGATGGCTTCTCCAGATATTATAAAATCTCCAGACATTTTAGACCACTTTGGGTTGACAACAGCAGGGTCACTGTGACTATGCAATACCTCCATTATGCAATAAAAAAAGAAGAAGAAACCTCATGAATTATCTCTACAGTAAACGCTTATGCCACTTGACATTATGAACGGAATACCTTGATGTGCTTTCCATTCTGTCTACAGAAGGTATTCCTTATGGTGACTGACCTTTAGGAAGTTAGGGCTTCCGTCTCTTGGTTTCCCTAAGGACAAAAACAAGGTTATCGCCACTATTCTCTAACTCAACGCCCCCACCTCGCTGCCCCTCCCCCCTCACTTTCTTACTCTCTCTGTCTCATTACTGTGTCTCATTCTTCTTCACAGGGTGATGGGTCTTGTCACACAGTCCATGTTTGCTGGAGACAAAATGAAGAGAAATTCGCACAACTGAGACTAAGAACACACTGTTCCTCCTCTCGTTTCTCTCCAATGGAGAATTTCATTATTCTATGTCCATTCTCGCAGTTCCGTCAGGAATATAGATCTTTATCAGGCAGGAAATGGTTTTGGGTGGGTGGGGTGTATTTATAGTTGGTGCTGGGTGAATGTTTTCCTCTGAGGAAATGCAGGACTCAGTGGAGCTGTGATATCACCTGAGCTGACACCGATTCTTATCGGATCGTCTCTCGTTGGTTCTTTCTCACTTTTGATCTGGCTCTGAGGGGTGTCAAAAGAGAGGATGGGCAGTCTTTAGATTTCAGATTTAAACCATATTTGTCAGTGCTTAATTTTTAAATGAATAATTACCGCATCTAAAAAAGCAATTAAAAGGCGATGTGACTGACACTGCCAATTCAACTTCAGTTTTCAGAGAACATTCAATAACATCACTAAACAGTGATGCCATAAGTATAGCAACATTCACAATTTCTGCATGGACCTAACTAGGGCACAGGATTTCAAACCCTGGGTCAAAAATGGGTCGCCAGCATGATTTAAGGAAAATGTATATCTAAGATATTAGCTATAAAAAAATCACACACACAAAAAAAATCATAAAAATACAATTTACTCATAGTATATAAATAAAACGCATAGCTAGATATTTGAAAAATATCTGACTTAAAAAATTAACAGTTTTAAAAAGATGCTAGGTGCGGTGCTCCACAAACGCACATCCTTGCTTTATTTTACAGAAGCACAAATGTTCTGTTGTTATTTTGAGTGTGCAAAAATAAGTTAACCCTTTGCACTTTTGATTTGAATTATGTCTTACTCTCATCTTTATGACCAAAATGTATGTATTATATGTTTCAGCTGTTCAGTGGCGCTGGTGCCTCGCGCGCGCTCACACACAAACACACCACATATTCACAACTCAAACTTGAGATCGCAGTTCTGTTTATTATCAAAATAAAATACAGTCAACCAAAAATATAAAGGTTACACTGGCCAATTTAAATAGTCTGTGCTATAACTGGTCCAATTTATTATGCCAAGCTCATTTTTGCTTATGTTGAACGTGTGTGAAGTACAAGCTTCTACATTCAATAACAGTTTAACATTCAAATACATTGTGAATATGAAAAATTAGGATTTGTGCCGAATGAGATAGGTATGTGAGCCCAATGCCTGGTTCTTTAAGTTTAGCTTTGTTTTGGTTGCTTTAGCTTTATATATTTTTATTTCATTCTTGTTCTGTTCTGAATACAGTTACATTTAAATGTTTATACTTTATAACATTTCACTTTATTTAGTATTATTTCTGGTATTGTTACACTCTCTCCAAACGTTCCTCTACTGACAAAACAATAAACCGTAAACACCAATCAATGAGAGTGTGTTTGAATTTAAGAAAGCTGATGGTCATGGTCAAAAATATGTTGTGGACCAAAAGGCTACATAACCTCCAAATACATCTATATAAACCTGTGCTCGCTGTCGTATGCACGCATGCACTGTCACGATATAATGCCGGATCCTTAAAAACAATTACCGGAACGCTAAAATCCAAAATCTGAAATTTTCTGGAAAGAAATCTGACTGGATCCTGCTTTAAATAAGCATTGATATTTATCAACATGTCCGTCCTCTAAATCATCATGACTGATTCCAGACTATTGCTCTTTGGGCATGTCTCTTTATGCACTAAAATGTAGGCATGTGATCTCAAACTATGGAGCCAGAAGAATCTCAATAAAGATAAATGCACACACTACATTCACATTTGCACACACAGGATCCATACATGCACACACATAATTCATAAATACACACACAGGATACACAAATGCACACAAAATTCACAAATGCACACACAAAATTTAAAAAGCACAGAAGATTCACAAATGCATACAAAATTCAGAAATGCACACAAAATTCAGAAATACACACACAATTCAGAAATGCAAACAACATTTACAAATGCACTCAAGATTCACAAATGCACAGGACAAGATTCAGAAATGTATTTCTGATGCACACACACATATATCTTGATTTACAAACTGCTTGCGGTCTGTGAACTTCACTGCATTTGTGTGTGAATTTTGAGACTCCCTTGACTTCGCTCGACACACAAATGCCTTTTTTTAAACAGGGAATGATCTGCAACCAATCAGATATCTCCCTTGTTTTAGCCAATCACAAGAATGCACCCCACGTGGGGGATTGTTTACTTATAAGCCAATCAGCGAACAACTCACTTTCCTCAGCGAACGACTCACTTACCTCACAAAGCCGGCGACTCACTTTGCGCAGCCAGCGACCCACTTTGCGCAGCGAACGACTCACTTTCCTCACGAGTCACGCAGCGAACGACTCACTTTCCTCACGAGTCACGCAGCGAACGACTCACTTTCCTCACCCAGCGAGCGACTCACTTTCCTCACGAGTCACGCAGCGAGCGACTCACTTTCCTCAGCGAACGATTCACTTTCCTCAGGAGTCACGCAGCGAACGACTCACTTTCCTCACCCAGCGAGCGACTCACTTTCCTCAGCGAACGATTCCTCAAGCAGCGAAGTTGAGCGAACGATTCACTTTCCTCACGCAGCGATCAACTCACTTTCCTAAGCGAACGACAGCCGCAGACCCACTTTTCGAAGCCAGAGAGCCACTTTCCTCTCGCAGCGGACCACTGACTCTCTCTTCATGTAGGGACTGAATATTATAATTAAAGTGACTTCTATATTGCATCCAAAAGAATATTTAGATATATTTAAATATTCAAAAGGTTTAAACATTTTTTTTTTACTTTCATTAAAATATTTAAATAAAATGAAATAATTGCCTATTGCAAATTTATGAATCCATGGTTAACGTTTTTTTCTGCAGTCACTGGGCTATATGTATTGAGACATTTTTTAATTTATATTTTGTAAAAAATAATAAAAAATAAACCTGAATTGTAATCTAAACATCTGTATTTTCATACAATTTAATACAATTGCTGTGTGAACACGTTCATGTGATTGGCTTATAAGTAAACAATCCCCCCCACATGGGGTGCATTCTTGTGATTGGCTAAAAGAAGGCAGATATCTGATTGGTTGCTGATCATTCCCTGTTTAAAAAAAAAGCATTTGTGTGTTGAGCCAAGTTAGGGGAGTCTCAAAATTCACACACAAATGCAGTGAAGTTCACAGACCGCAAGCAGTTTGTAAATCAAGATATATGTGTGTGTGCATCAGAAATACATTTCTGAATCTTGTCCTGTGCATTTGTGAATCTTGTTCTGTGCATTTGTGAATCTTGAGTGCATTTGTAAAGGTTGTTTGCATTTCTGAATTGTGTGTGTATTTCTGATTTTTGTGTGCATTTCTGAATTTTGTATGCATTTGTGAATCTTCTGTGCTTTTTAAATTTTGTGTGTGCATTTGTGAATTTTGTGTGCATTTGTGTATCCTGTGTGTGTATTTATGAATCATGTGTGTGCATCTATGAATCCTGTGTGTGCATATGTGACTGTAGTGTGTGCATTTATCTTTATTGAGACTCTTCTGGCTCCATATCAAACAGCTTTACAAACGAGTCACATAAACAGTTCTCTCTCTCGTACGGAAAAACAGTTTTATTCTTGTGCTCACATCATTTTGACACTGAAAAAAACATCTACCAAATTGTCTTCTGTCTCAATTGTAGCACTGGATACATTCTTATAAATTGGTTCATTTGGACATTTGATTTAAATGATTTGCTTCATAAAACAATTCATCAGTTAATTTCAGCATTTTATATCATCTTTTTTTTTTTTTACCTGAAGGAATAAACATGTCTACTAAATGGTTACCTCTCTTATATTTAGCATTGGATTCATTCTCAGGAATTTATTCATTTAGATTTTTCATTTAATTAATTTGCTACATAAAACAATTCACCAGTTCTGTTCATTAGCATTTTACACCTTTTTATTTATTTTGCAAATCTACCACACTGTCCATTCTCTCATACGTTTGAAAGATTCATTTGAATGCACATTGAGTATAAACTTAAAAAAATCTTCTGTTGTCTGTTTTCAAAAGATAGAACTGCATCAAATATTCATTCAGGATAAAAAAAGCATTTTACATTATCCTTTTTGTATAGAACATAATATTACATTTATTATAATACATCTATATAATATACACTAGTCAACATTTGAAGTGGACCAAAACCTTTCATCAAAGTTGTTCTAAACCCAAAAACCTAAATGTGTTCTTTGCTTTCAAAGTTAAACTTTGATGAACATTTTTGATCCACTTCAAATACTGACTACTATATTTTATTTAATATTTTTGTTTACAAATTATTCATGGAAATTAATTATTTTTTTAGTTTTATTGCTGGTATTTAGTCTAAAATGATATTTAAATAGATCAAAACTACATTGTAACTTGATTGTTGCCCCTACCTCTCATCAAACTAACTAGCAAAAATATAGCAAAGTATTTGTTTAACTGTATAACTTCTACCACAGCTTCCCAGTGGCAATGTATAGAGAAATAGAGATTTCACAAACGCAAGATGAAGTCACACAAAGAACAAGATGTGTTCTCTTTTTGTTTGCGTGTGTGCCGATTTTGTCTCCCTGAGCAAACAGCCCAATGCAGAGTTACAGTGAATCAGCCAATGCCAATATCTATTTGTCTCCATCCAACGGACCACAGAGATTGAGAGGATTCACTGCACAAGAGCACATGCAGTTCTTGTCAGCTGACGACTGGTGGCACTGCATTATCAGCCAAAAGCCTTGGGTAAGCCAACCTGTGTGCAGACAGACAACAAACACTGTGCTTATGAACATACTCGCACAGAAACACATACACAAAGACCACACAAAATTATTAGTATGCAGGTGCACGAGCTCACAGCCACAAATGTACACTGATAAACCAGTCCAATTCAATATGAGGAAACATGCAAGATGTTCCTTCTCAAATAGAGGTTGTATTAGAGCCACAGCTACAGCCTGGAGAGATTTCAGGGACTGGGGTTATAATGCGGGACAGTGGGCTCACTGTGGAGGCAAGATCCGCAGGAGGTTATTTGTCTTCTGTTAACTCCTTATGCGCCAGGACAGCTGCTCCTAACTCTGCATCTTGCTGAGAAATAAGATCTTAAAATAAATCAAATAAATCAAATTGACCTTGAAATCTGCTGATGCATTGAAAACAGCTCGGTGGGAGATTGGCGCATAAACACAAATGATCAGGGGTCCAACGCTGACAACTGTGAAATGTCAATCAGGAAACGGCTGAATTTTGAAAAAAAAAATTGAAAGCATGAATGAAATGCTTCTGATTATGCATTTTTACACAGGGAGAGAGTGCATGTGTGTGAGTGTATGACGGAAAGGTGAAATAGCCTATAAATGTCTCACAGATTGTATTGACAAGATTACTGGCATATTATTCATTCTTTTATGCATCAGATAGTATGCACAGTTACAGCATAAATGATATAAATATATGGCATCAAATGTAGTATTGCATTGGCTTATCACCGTAATGGCATTTTGGAGAATATGAGCAGAACACAGGCAACGTACACTCTTTAGTGTCATCCATAAGGATGTGCTGTTTTCGTAAAAAAAAAAAAAAAAAAAGTTTGTCAAAGCGGCTGACACAGATGAGTCTACACTGCTTGCGTCTAGCTCATATTCTCCAAAATGGTGCTACGGTGATGTAGAGAGACACAGAGGAGACAAATTGTTGAATTAACTCATTATTTTTGTTTTCTTCATGTACAAAAAGTATTCTCATCACTTCATTGATTTTGATATTTTACTTACCAGTGAATGGGACAGTAACAAGCGTACCGGTTTTCACCAAAATATCTTAAATTGTGTTCCGAAGACGAACAAAGCTTTTGCAGGTTTAGAACGACATGGGAGTAAACGATTAATGCCAAAATTTTCAGTTTGGGGTGGAGTATCCCTTTAAGAATGTTTGTTTTATTTCTTGCTGCCGTTAATAATCTATTTACACAGACAGTTAAAATAGCAGGCACAAATTTCAGAATGCCATGGCACCTGCTATGGTTACCTACTATATTATACAAAAACAGTAGGGGTGCACTGATCCAATATTCAGTACTGGAATCGCTCCAATGCTGGCTTTTTCTGCCAGATCGGGGTATCGGTCAGATGAAAACAATCCAAATCCGATATAGTGCATACAGTATACTATTATGTGTTATAAGCCCTAAATAAACATGTAAAGCCACATACACATAATTTTTTTGTGCACAATATTTTAAGTGTTCTGAAGACACTTCACAGTTTAATGTTTCACAGTTTTTAAATTTTATGACTTAAATATTCATCTGTACCTCACACTGAACTATGGAACAGCTTCATAACACTTGAAATATAGTGCATGGAAACTTTTTGTTGCTTTATAATGTTTTTGTGCCTTTCATGGGGCTCAACAATAACACAGAATAGATCACAAGACCGGAATAGAGAGCACTATGAAATGTTTGTCACGAGTACTTGATTTAATTTAGTTAAAAGATTAAACATTTTTTAGTTAAAAGAAATAGCTTGAATAAACACACATATTTAATGCACTACGCATCAATATCTCTATGCGGAGTGCTGCACGCTGTGATGCCTGTGACTTCAAGTGTGTCATTCTGCACACGAGATGTGCATAAGCACTTTGTGCTGCTCTGTATTTGGAGGCTTTTGTAATACTTTAGCACAGTGAAGATTATTAATAGCCTTTCTTGTTCCTCTTATCTATCATATGTTGCTGCCTCATTGCTCTGCTATACATTTAAAATAAATGTCTTTTATACAGTATTCAGTATACAGTATTTATACAGCAGTCAACATTTAAAGTGGATCAGAAAAGTTAAAGGGGTCATTTAATGTGATTTCAAATCTTCCTTTCTCTTTGGAGTGTTACAAGCTCTTGTTGCATGTAGAAGATCTGTGAAGTTGCAAAGACTAAAGTCTCAAAGTTATCAAAGTTAAGATTCTGCCACACCCCCTAAAATGACTCATTCAAACCCGCCCCCACATGTCTACGTCACTATGTGGAAATATTTACGTAATGCTGTCCAAATGTTCGAAAAGAAAGAAGGCGTGGTTTCAGTAACCGCAGTTAGTGTTGAAGCAGCCGTGTCAGGTTGATGATGTGTATATCTAGATGAAAGCAAAATCACTTTATTTGGCCTTTCGAAAGTAGATGCATTTAGGAATCTTTAAGATTACTTATTAGAACAGCAACACATTTTATGGATGAATGCTTCGTGAACCTAGGAGAGGAGGTAATTCTGACTTTGCTACAGACAATCTGGTGCTTCTGAATCAGCTACTGTAAGTATGTTTTGTTATTAGTTTAAGTTTTTTTGCTATTGAATGTTCAAATGTAGTTTTGAGCATTGTGTGTGTGTGTGTGTGTGTGTGTGTGTGTGAGAGAGAGAGAGAGAGAGAGAGAGAGAGATAGAGACGATCAAACAGTGGAGTCAGCTCTCTTAACCATCTGTAGCGTTTGTACTGCAAACACATAAGAGCTTCATCACTGTGTCTATCACGTGACTTTGTTCCCTTTTAGGGCTTGAACTGACATTAGTAATAAGGACATTATTAACTGTCTTTACATTTATTTTGAAAGATGAAGCTTGTGAATATGGAAAGGGGCATTACATTTTCGACGAGTGCTTGCGGTGATCGGCCAATCACAATGCACTGGGTCAGTTGGCCAATCAGAGCAGACTGTTCTTGTCGGAAAGAAGGGACTTCATAAGCCCCTTTCACACTGCCATTCCGGCAAATACAGGGGTAAAGTGTTCCTGTAATTGTTCCCTGGTCGCTAGATTTGGCACTTTCACACTGCCAGTGATGACCCGGTATATGTGCATGCTTTCACACACAACCCTTGAAGATCCCGTAACGACACGTGACATCAGCGCGTGACGTGTAATGTACGAGTCGACAAAGCTTGGCACGTTATACTTTCACTGAAGCAAGCAAACGATCTCTGCGTCAGCGCGGAAAGTGAGGAACTAACTGATCTCTGCTTCATTACAGTTTGCACATATGTTTTCGTCGCGAATGTTGATCTTCCTTCAAAACAGCCGGTAAAAAAGTCGCGCGATAACGCGCGTCATCACTTCGATACCGAATTAGATCTGGCTTTTGTTCACACAGCGCTCGTTCCGGATCGATTACCGCAATGTTACTATGTCCCCGACCCGGGTTCGATTCGGTAATCAATTCCGGGACGTGGTTGCTTTCACACAGAAGGCGACCAGGCAATGTTACGGGAATATTGCGGCTCCGACGTGCAGTGTGAAAGGGGCTATAGAAAACAACACATTTGAGAGAGGCGGGGCTTAGAGGACCTACAATAATGTTCAGTATTTGAAAAATAATGTTTTTTTAACATTAAAGCACGTCAACAAGATCACCAAATACACAAAATAATAATCTTTAAAAAAGCATCATATGACCCCTTTAATCTTAGTGGTCCTAAGATAGGAACAGGTATTAAATTGGTTTTAGGACAACTTTGATGAAAGGTTTTGATCCACTTCAAATATTGACTACTATAGAATATATTTATTCATATATAAATATATCACTTGTTTTGTCATAGATTATGATTATTTGTGTTTGTTTGTTATATTTATTTTATATATTATATTTATTTGTTTGTTATATATTTTTTTATTTTTGTGTGTAACATGATGATTGACCTACACATTGAGTGTATAGAAATTCTACACTGATTTTAGAAAACTGCGCTGGTATCAGATCGCTATATGTATCGGCAGATAAAGCCAACCCTAAAAAAATTTAATGTAATTACAGCAACAATTTTGACAAGTTCCGAAGGACCAGCATATTTCAGACTCATATTACTCAAGAACATATTTATTGAAATCTATATCAGTATGTTAGTCGTCTATTCTTTTGTGCATGGTATTTTAGTGCAAAAGTGCCTTTTTAAAAAAGCACCCCAGATTGGGTTAGTCTGCTGATTTGTCCAAAACTAGCATTTCAGTGAAGATTTGTGGGCATGTTCGCAGTGGATTTGAACAATTGGTTTTATTGGATCAGGCTCTAAAAAAACACAGACTGTGCAAATAAATAGTGCCATCTGCAGATGCAGTTCTTCCTTAGAGAATATTCTCTGTGAGAATATTTAAAGTTGATTTGAATAGCAATAATTGGGTGTCTTCATAATTTTGTTTCCAAAACATGTTTCTGAATATTTAGATTGGTGGAATGCTAAAATACTTAATGTTACCTTTTCCTCACGTGCCACAATTGAATCAAATCAGGTTTAGCCTTCCAAACGATGTAGCCTTCCAAACTCCCTAGGGGCTGCGTGTGTATCATCTTCAAACAAACGGTTCACCTTTGTAAAAACACTGCGGTCTGCCTGCAGCCTCAAATCTTATTAAATCTCCCTCTCTCTTTCTCCAGCAAGCTGACAGGAGTGTGTGCATATGGAGAGAGTGGGAGTGGCAGCTGCATTCAACTCTTCCCCGGAGCGCTGCACATTTCTGGGGAGTGTAGGGTGTGGAGTCGAGGGAGGGGGGCGGTTATGTTTGGAGGAGACAATTAGCATAATCCTACCAAGCGGAGACCATCATTTCTGTTGTTTTCATCAGTCTGACTTGTTTGGAGGAACAGGTAAATATTGGAGTTTATTGGTATGCAGACTTCAGAAATAATACTTTTAAAAAGAGACCAGGTCAAATGGTTTATACTAGTGTGGAAATAAGAATTTTGCTGGTTTTTCTTATTATATATATATATATATATATATATATATATATATATATATATATATATATATATATATATATGTGTGTGTGTGTGTGTGTGTGTGTGTGTGTGTGTGTGTGTGTGTGTGCGTGCGTGCGTGCGTGCGTGCGTGTGTGTGTGTGTGTTTTTGTGTGTGTGTGTGTACATATATGGAACATTTTTATTGCACTGAGAGAAAAGCTTTACTACAGTAGCTACATCCCGGTTAAGTGAGGCCAGATTTAGGAGGCAAATGGCTGGGTGTGGGGCCTTGAGGGAGTCATTGAACACTACACTAAGTGTAAAGAACTCTTTATTAAACTCTCTGCTGAAACGCTTTTATACAGAGATGAGAATCGATATTTCATCTCCTCAAAGGCTTTAAACTGGTAAATAAATCAAAATACATAAGGCGTGCAGGGGAAACTTGCCAGAAATTAACAAAATATTTACCGAGGGATTTGTTTTGATCGAGAATGACCTGTGCTGTTGTGTACAGTCATTAAATCTCGGATAAGGGCTCTGAATAATGAATCAATTATTTTGAGAGACTTTTGCGTGAAAATGTGTCTTTTGTATCTTTTAGTCAGAACGGAAGTTTTGTATCAAGATGGGCAGGGGAAAAGTTTTCTTAAAATCAATGATATTGTACGGTTAAATGCATGTTTTAAATGTCAGCCGTGAGTTATTTTGAGGATGACAAAAAATAAAAACTTCACAGAGCTATTCATGAGCTGAGAATGGCTTCAATTATCAGCAAGTCATTGAAAAACTCCTTCATGAGGAACACAAACTGTTATATGCTTCAATTATCAGGAGGCAGAGAACATTTTTGGCAAATTATACTTTTTCAAATATACTTTTTTCAAACTTTGTGTTTATTCTCTGTCTTTGTATCTTGTGACAATAGGTGAGGGCCATTTTTTTTTGCCCCACAACCAGCATCCCAGAGGTTTCCAGCTGGGTTTTTTTTCTTTTTCTTCAGTGCTGTATGGTGTCTTGATTGTGTGTATTGTTTTTGGTTGAAGGAGTCAGTTAGACCTCTGAGAGAGGTGAGTGAGTTACTGTTTGAGCTGCTATGTGTTGATGGAGTGCCGTAATTTGTATGCCTCTTTTCACAGCTCTTTTATTGCCATTGATTTTTGGTTGTCCCTTCTGCCAGTCCTCAAGGGAGATGTGGAAGCAGAGAAAATGTCTGTTTCCCAGTAAACAAAGGATTTTCTCTGTCCATAGAGAGAGGCAAAGAAAAACAAGGACCATGACACAACAGTGATACTACGATGTAAAACAACGATCGGTGAGTGTTCAGTGAAGTAACACTTCACCCAAAAATGATGTTTGTCATCAGTTCCTCACTCTCACTTTATTCCATACTTGAATTACTTTATTCTATTGCAAAACATGTCAATTCTTTAACTTTGTTTCACGTAGTAATTATTATTATTATATAAATGTATTGTGACTGAAGCTTTGAATCATCAAAAAAGGGTGTAAAACCTCCATAAAAATTCTCATGCACTACATTCCAAGTGTTCTGAAGCAATACAGTCTTTTTGTTTGATGACAAATTTGTTGTTATTTACTGATAATTTTGGTCTTTGATAATTTTCCTCTCCAGTAAGCTGTTGTAACCGCTGTAATCGGATCACTGAGTCTGAAAGATTTTTTGTAATTTAATATTAAAAGTTGAAAAGACTTTTAATTACAAGGTTTTGGTGTCTTCGCAAATCTGAGCAGTGTTCTCTTCTGAAACTTAAAGGACAAATGTGAGATAATACTCGAGCGTGTTCTTCTTCATATTTTGCTCCCACTCATTTTATAACCATATGGAAAAGAATAAAGGTTTGAAATGACTTAAATGTGCAAATTTTTTTGGGTAAACCCCTTAAACAATTCAACGAAGGTAGAAAAGTTAACCAACCAAACTCTGCTACAAAAAAGCTCATCAAATCCCAAAGGTTCAGGGTCTGTGAGAAGCTTTCACCATCTGACATGTGTATCAGATTTATAAAGGAAGCTTCTCTGAGACCACTTGTGTCTTCAGAGGAATAAGAGCTTAATTAACTTCATATCTGCCTTTTCTTATTGTCACTGCCATGCTCTTGCTCCCTGACACACACAATGATCTGGGGCTATATGTGAGAAGACCTGCCAATGCAGCAAGTATGGAGAAAAACCACATCAGCACTGCAGTCATTCTGTGGACGGGATGCCACCACCTCTTCCCGCACTTCTTTAAGAAGATCAATCCAGATTTTGTATCTTAATGTGATTAACGCTCATTTCTCCTACAGAACTTAAGCCAGTACACAGATTCACCTCCGGGAAAGGCAAAATGCACATACTGTCAGCGCTTCCCCAGAGACGGAGATAGAGAGAGAGGGAAAAAAGGACAGGGCAAGGGGGCAACGCTGGAGCAAAAACTTCGGCTACATCAAACAGGGTGATGCTGAAGGGACACTCACAGCCCATCAATCAGGTTATATTGCTTCGGCCTCACAGAAAATGTGGTCCCTCCACGCCTTGGCTCTCCACGCTCTATGTGCCGCTCATTGTTCAGTCGGAGAGATGGAGAGTGCGCAAGCAAGAATCACTGTAATTAAAGCAGACCGGCTTTTAATTAAATCTTGTGTTGGTTAATTAGGAAAATTATCTTTAAAGCAAATTCCATCTTTACAGATGTTCTCGCTGTGCCTATGCGGAGACGGTGAGCGAGTTAAGAGGCGGGGGTGCGGCAGAGGGGCTCGATCTAAAGGCTGGTCATCCTTTGCTCAAATGCAATTTCTGCCCATTGTACAGCATAGTGGATTTCATTAGGTTGAATTGAAAGTGTAATGCAATAAGAGACTGGCTGTTTCTCAGGTCTCTGCTTTCCTGAGCCCCGGGGATGATGAGGGGGTCACTAATCTCATTGATTGACACTTGGTCAAAGCCTCTGGCCGGAGCTAACTTCTGACGCACATGTTGCCCAATCGGATCTTTCCAGTGACCTTCATTTAGATTTCGTTTTGCAATTAAAAGGGTTAGTTCATCCAAAAATAAAAGTTCTGCTATTAATTGCTCATCCTCATGTCGTTCCAAACCCGTAACACAATGCAATTACATGTGACGTGACAAGATTCCAGCGACAAGTAATTTGGCTGTCCATACCAGACGTGATGTGACAGAATCAATAAAATATCACAGCCAATTAACAGCTTGTGTGGGCGGGCTCTCTCTGCACTTGCAACAAAATGGATAAGTTTATGATCTAATTCAGAAATATTAAACCTTTTTAACATTATTAAATGTGCATACTGATTGACTGATACAATCTTTGTCATTGAATACAGTTGGGTTTGCACTGAGTTCACAGTTTTATCACATTTTCAGAACGATGAGCTTTGTAAAAAAAATGACAAGTTTCAGAAAAACTTAAACCAGATAAACACATTTCATTACACCAAATACACAAAACAATGTTCTTATTAGCAACATCATATAATCATCCCTTTAATGAAATCTGATGCTTTCTGACCCTCAATAGATATTGTTCTTAGGAGAAACATCAGAAAGAACGTAAAGTGCTCAATGAGAACTCCAGCAATTCTCCTCCAGCACAGCATCCTCAACAACACTTTGTTTCTCTTAAAATCTTTTGCTATCATTTTAGCTTCGAAAATACCCAAACAGCAAACCACAATTGTGGCGCCAAACCTAAAAAAAAAACAACAAGCTCTGTAAGTATCAATAAAGACTCTTGTGAGTAGTGGGATGAGTTAGAGAGATGTGCGTGTCTTAAATGTGGGTGCATGACACGTGGACTAGTCCATCTCTTTGTTCTCCACCTCCTCCACTGTGAAAAGCCATTACATAAACAGCCCACTTCTTTCCCACTTTGCATAGTTCACCATCTTGACACAAGAGCACTGCAGAACCTTTAACCACATCCACAGCGTCTGCAGGGAGAGTCTGTCTGTATCTCCCATCTAATCTGTTTTCATGTACCGCTAAAGCTCACTTTATGGACATGTCTCTTTAGAGGGTGACAGTTAAATTACTGCATCTGTTAATGGCTCATCTCTTCTGATTTATATGTTGCCGGGGGAAAGAGTGTATCCAGGCAACCACAAAGCCTAGCAACAAAAGGTCAAATCAGATACAAAAGAGTGACTCAATCATAAAAAACTGCAGCATCAATATTGTTGCTGAGACAGTGAATGGAGAAGCAAACGTTTTAAGAAAGAGTGAGGGCCGTGCACTGATAATAGAAATACCTGGCTGTTTGAAGCGCTAATCAACAGTTTGAGCAGTAAGGTAGAGCTGGCAAAATACATTATAAGCTCTTCTAGTGTGAAGCACTGAAAAAAAAAAAAAAGTTTTTTTTTTTTTTTTGTAGAAACAATTTTAATCAGAAATTAGTAGAAAAAGTCACAATTAAACTACAAAGAATCAGCAAATTACAGTAAACATTTATTTTTAGTAGACTGAAACCATACTTGCTTGTTATACATACTCCAATAATTTTTGTGTTATTTACAACTTCAGAAAATCATTTTTTATAGTGCACATCCCACTGAGCCTTTACAATAATTAAATACAAGAAACAATCTAAATACAAATGACGTAATTATTAAGAGAAAAATATAGGAAACAATTAACAGTTATGCGAAAGAGAACAAATGATCAATCAAATAAGTATTTGGAATGAGACAAAGGTCAGAATTTGTCTTGTGTTTTGCATGATGTTCTAGCAACGCAAACAAAACTGACATGACCTATTGTACATTCATCCATTCTTCCAAACCAAATGTCTTACATTAGCCTTTCAGATTCGACTCACTCACCGCTTTTCATATTCCTCACAAGACTTGGAATATGGCTGTCAAATCAGCGAGCTTGGCATGTCTGACCTTTGTTTAGATGTATTCTATTAGCAGTATGGCTGTGCGATATTGAAAAAAAAAATGCGATATGCGATACTTACACAATTTACTCGCAGAGATAAAATAAACAGTAGTATTTAGATGAAGAAATGTGTAAAATAACATTGCATTGTGTTCACTGTATTAATAAAATTTCGATGAATCTTTGTTATTGCTGTTATGTTGTTCAATTAAAATGAATGTCAATTCAGCAGCACGTATTTTATAGGCTGCTGTGCCTTTAAATCCGACTGCACGGATCCAGTATAATGATACGCATCCGATTTCTTTCTTCGATTCATTTAAAACATAACTGACTACGTTTACGAGAATAATCGTCGAGACGGATAATATTGACATTATTCTCTGTATATATGTCGGTTCAAACTTAAGAAGGAGATGCGAAAGACAAATCAACTAGTTGTTCGCACATTATCTGGGGAAGTCATGGCTCAGTGGTTAGAGAGTTTGACTCCTAACCTTAGGGCTGTGGGTTTGAATCTTGGGCTGGCAATACCACGACTTAGGTGTCCCTGAGCAAGGCATTGAACCCCCAACTGCTCCCCGGGCAGCCACAGCATAAATGGCTGCCCACTGCTCTGGGTGTGTGTTCACTGTGTGTGTGTGGTCAGTGCTCTGTGTGTGCACTTTGAATGGGTTAAATGCAGAGAATGAATTCTGAGTATGGGTCACCATACTTGGCTAAATGTCATGTCACTTTTTTAAACGTGTCTCTCACTCTGTGTTTGCACGCTTTGCAGTGCACGTGTGCGGCAGAATTTACGCTGTGCAAGATGCAGCTTGTGCACGCGCTTCAGGTGTGTGTCAGGCAAGACGAGACGGCAGAGTTGTTTTAACTTTTTTTTTTTACGTCAAGCAATTCTCTCCTATATTCATCGAACTAACACTTTGACCTTTTGCATCATTTTGATTTAAGTAGCCTATTGTTAAAATGATTCATATATTGCACGCTGGTGCGATGTGCTATATTTCCATTTTGCAATATTTCGCTAATTTCGATGTATCGTGCAGCCATAATTAGCAGTGACAGTTTTTATGTAGAAAAAAAGTTGTGCTGCTTTATATTAAACTGTGATACTTTATTTTATTAATTTTTAATAATTTTTGAGGAATATACATTTATTTATCAAGTAGTTTTAAAAAAGTAACAGTCTTTAAAGGTGCCATGTGTAAAAATTGAGGTAAAAATATCCAAAAAATAACCTACACACATCAAACGAATGAGAAGAAATAAGGGCGATGATGTCATTAAAAAAAATATCAAGTTATAGTGCTGCAGAGATATCAACCTTAATTAGCAGTAGCATTACTAGCCCCTGCCCGACAGGTGTCGTAATACCAGTTTCGGCCATGGGAGGCAGTATGGGGGCAACATAACCACCAGCAAACCTGCAAACCTGTTGACCAATGATGTTGACAGAATGCTGTCTGTCAAATTAATTTAATTCAAATAATGTAATATGTAATATGAACAAAACGAATATGAACATATTCACTGGTAAAGGTGAAGGGGAGTAGCTTGAAGATGTCATGTTTCAAAATCACTTTGACATCACCCAACGTTCCTCTGGAGGCAAAACGTCCTCTTAGGCTTCGGCTATGGCTGTAGGGTTGTTGTGAAGGTAGGGGCGGAGCATAGAGACTATGCCGTTTCTCGTTTGTTACTCTAGAGTAGACCAATTCACTTTATTGAGGCATACTGCCCCCATCTGGTATGGAATGTGGAGTATGACTTGATTTTTTTTGCCAGACATGACAGATGGCACCTTTAATGTCACTTTTGATCAGTTTCATCCATCCTTCCTAAAAATATTGTAGAAATCCTACTGACCCCAAACTTCTGACCCCAAATGGTAGTGTGTGCAAATAATGTTATTTGTTTATTTGCATATTATGCAACTAATTCCGTTTTCTAAATTGATTGACAGTCAGTGAGTCTTACCATGAACTTTAAATCAAATATACAGTTCAAACATCAGTCCAAGCGATAATGTTCAAAGGTACACTAGGGGATATTTATTAATTTGTTCCTTGTGCTCTTAATACATAATCTTCACTGCTGGTGATTGATGATAACCTCTCTGACTTCAGCTGTCTTTATTCAATATCCACTATAGCCTGCTGTGTCAAAAACACATGGAGATTCTAATGGAGTAACGACAGACCAAATCAAACCAACATGCAGAGTGAAAGAGAAGTGCAAGTCAAGAAATTATTGGAATTGATTGAACATGGTATTCATCAATCCAGTGTGGCTATACGTGAAACAAGCATGAACGTATCGGATTCCACTCTGCTTCATGACCACCTACACCCGCTGTAAGAATGTATTAAAACTTGACAAATGCTCATCACACGCTAAATGTCAGAGAAAATACATGGTCAAGTGTTTGTAGACTTCAATTGATTGATTTTTGTTTTTTCTTTGTCTCTCCATTCAGAGCCTAACTGCCTATGCGGCCTGAGGGTGTCTAGCCGTGTTTTCTCTTCTTAAAGACCCCGGTCAGATATAAAAATTCTGATCAGTGGGTGATCAGCCCTCTGTGTTCAGATGAATACCTCATCTAAAATACCAATAGGTCTTCAGCCAACTGACGAAGGATAGATTTTTCTGAGAGATACCCTGCTGTCCTCATGAAAGATGCTTGGACATTTTTTCTAGTATCAAAGAACCGCTCGCTCTGACAAGACAAATGCTGGAGACCTTTAGCGAAGCATGTTTCCACTGTCTCAGATACACCCCTGAGTGTCTTTTCACAGCAGAACCAGGCCAGCGCTAGGTTATGAGTGCAGCTATTTAATGCGTTTCTATTTACAGGTTTGTTTTGATGAAGCCAACTGTTTAAGAGGATAGCGTGTACACTGTTGGAATACAAATGGACCTCTCAGGTTTGGACTTTAGAGTTGCTGAGTGATACAGAACTATGTATCCACCTGTTTCTGGGAGGCGCTACTGTAAAAAATAATGTGGGTACATTTTCCTGTGAGGTGGAGGAAGTAGTATATGCCAATGGTATTTTATAGGGATGCATCAAAATTTTGTTCGCCCTGCATTTAATTTAAGAAAAAAATGTCAGAAAATATATGACGCACTTTACCGCCCAGTAGTGTTCAGCGAGCAGGTTTCATTCTCCCTCTAGCTGCTGTCACTGTGACCCTCTGCTCAATATTCCGCTCTATGAATGTGTGTTCTGCTCATGTACCACTGTTGCTAACTGGAAAAGTGAAAAGTAGTAAACTTGTTCCTGTTTGCAATAGCACTACTGTATGTAACATGTTACATGGTGTAGTACAGCTGTACTGGGAAACACTTGCAAAATGATGTTACCCTCTCTTTCACTGACCTGCTCTCTGCTGTGCTCTGCTCACATGCTCTGATAATGCTGAATAAAAATATATTGATATTTATTTAATATGAATGTATTTTCTGTCCATTTTTTTGTGTGTCACTTTCAATTAAAGCATCATTTAATAAAACAATAAAGCATTTTCAGTTCCGGTTTTTGGCCAATTACATCCAATTTTTGGTTTCAGCCCAGAATTTTCATTTCTATGCATTCATTTCTCTTAGTACTTTGTGTGTTAAATTTTACATCCAACAATCTTAGACTAAAGATTTTAAAGGGGTGCTATTATGCTCTTTCACAAACTCTTGGTTTTGTTTTGGGGGTGTACTAGAACTGGCTCTCGTACTAGGTTGTTCGAAAAATCCTGAGGCTTCACGAGGCGTAGGAAACTTGTGGATAGTTTGTAATAAATAGCTGCATTATTTAAAGGCTAAATCACTCAATTACACAATTTGACTGTCTTTATGCTAATCATATAATTGTGGTTTGATGTGTATAAACTGAGGAAAGTTTTGGTCACTTATTCTTCACCGGTTTACCAACAATCAATCGCTATAATACACGTGCATAAACACTGGATATCGCAAATATATTTTTTGGTCAGTCCGGATCTTCATAACAAAAGTAAAGGTTTTTGTTTCATTTTATTTCTGGTCTAGACTTAACCTTTTTCAAAATATCTCTACATCTTCAGAAGTGTAATATATTGTATGCTAACCTTTAAGATAAATTCTGCCATTTACACCGCACACAAATACCAGTTTTCTGTACATTCAAAATGACCTTTGAAATAAATGGCATACCATACTATATGGTAATATTCACACGTTTTCTTCAAATGTGAGTTCCTTTTGTTTTCCTAAAATAAGAGTTTTGTGCACTCTTTTAAAGATGAGCATAATCTGCAGAATCTGTTAAGTTTAATGTTCCCATACTCATTTCATATGCATTCAGTCTGGACCAATGAATTTACATATGTCAAACACTTACGAATTTACATATGAATGCTGCAGCATTTTCATCACTAAATGCCACCAATTAGATTTATTCAGTTAATTGTCAAGTATTGAGCCTTAGAAAAATTAGACGGTAGAGGCACATCTGATTATCATCGATTTTTGTCTTACTGACTGATGAATCTCCCATCACTTCGCATCAGAACGATGCTTATCCTATAATTCGGATCTCTGAAAAACAACTTCAGTGTTATTGTGCTAAACTTAAAGAGGCAGAGAGTTACAAGAATAAGATTAATCTATGAATGTTGCAATGCATTCAGCCATTTGTATCGTTTTGTTTGCAGATGAAAGGCAGTGCCATTAATTTGATTCATGATTTCAACACTTTAGACTGATTCTTCCTCACAGTTGAAATATCATTTGTAGCTCATTTATGTTCCTGGTGTGGCTTCAGAGATCACAAATAAAGATAGTCACTAGGTAACAGCACAGCCCAAAAGAATGGGAATATTCCACGTGAGTTAGAAGAGAGTAATTTCTAGAGGTGGATTAAAGAGGAAAATTTAGTCATTTAACTGAGTCCAGTCATGCATTCAGTGCCACTTTCCTCTGTTTCCATGTAGCGTAAGAATTGGTCAAGACTGGGAACTACAGCAAGTCAAGCACATAATAAAATAACATTCATTATTCATACAATTTCCGGCGTAAAGAACGACACCCCACTCTGTGTACTTCTGTGGAAAAAGTGTCTGTGCATTGATGTTCCTGACTTGATGCAATATCCATTTACCTCTTCAATAATTCTCATGAAACACAGTAGGGGTGGGCAATATGATCAAAATCTTGTATCACGAAATGTGTAATTTTATATAACGATAATGCTATATACTGTTTTAACGGTATAGTTATTTTTTATTTTATAAGGTTTTTATGATATAAAAGTCTTTGATACCATATAATTTTTATAATCCTTGTCACCACCATTTCGGTCTTAAGGGAACGTAAACAGTTGCGAGAGAAAGGAGAAAGAATATATATACTGTTGTTTGATTAACATGAATGGCAGACAGGACCAGTATTGATCCAATATATTATAGGGCCCAATATACTGTTATATATGGACTTCCTCTTGCAACTGTTTACGTTCCCTTAAGACCTAAATGACTGTGTTTATTAGGATACATGCAAAGCCGGGCATTTGGACGCTTTTGTATATAAGTGTTTATGCAATCGTTGCTCACAAGCTCTATTAGCAGCCGATGTGTGGCTCATGCACTCCTCTCCCACAGAAACAGCTCTGTTGTTTGTGCTTCAGCGGCCTAAAATCTGTTGTTTTAAACTTGCAGTGCATGAAACACTTGCAAACATAAAGCTTTAGTGATCATGCACACTGCAATGTGTCCCATGCCCATGCTATTGTTCATGTTTCTGCATGCATCCCTGTGCAATGCATGTAAGACTGCCGTCATTCAAATTATGAAAAAATTGCCATGAAAAATATATTTTGCTGCACCATAAATAAACAATAAAGTTTTCATTTCATCCATTCGTTATATCATCACGTCGCCCAGTCTTACAACACAGGCGTCTTGAGAGGCAGGCAGATTATTAAATCCTCCTTGATTGTTCCAAAATACACTCTTTTCAGGAAACTAAAGTCATGTACTCCTGACTTCTGAGGACAGACAGTCCTTGCATTGTCTGGATGACGCCATTGCTATATAAAGGGATACTGTTTTACCAGATCCAATGTCCTAGGAAAGAGGACTTAACATTATTTAATTTCTCTTGACACATACAAACGCTCTTCTCAACCTTTAAATCTCTTGATAATTTGTAGGGAGCAACAAAGTAAAGGCCGTCTGAATAACTTTGAGCAGAGTCCACACAGCATCTATAATGATAACATGACACAATATTAAGGAACATTATCACTTTTAAATTTTTTTCCAGCTAAATAATGATAAAAATCATAGTTTCAGATAACCTCTAGCATTTAAAGAAGCAAGCGATATAACTCTAGTGCGCACTTATAACTATATTATTGTGTTGCACATTGGAAAAAACTCATAATCAATTTTTTTTTATTCATAATGTATGTTCATTTCAGCAATTAGTAAAATAATGTTTATAAAATAAGCATGAATGTTTATTCAAATAACCTAAAAATATATATATTTTAATCATTGCACATATCAAACTTATCATATCAGGAGAATTTTGCAGTGACAAATAGGTTCCCCTGCTTGTGTTATAATAAATGTTTGAACCATATTTCGAAGTGATTTTTTACATTCAGTCTGCCTTATTACATTAATACTAACAGGGTTAAAAGTTCTGTCTTTTCAGGCAGTTCTTTCGATTCTCAGCACGTGCAGACTTTCCTGCATGCATCCAGGCATTGTAAGGTTTAATTGGGAATTTTATGTCCCCTGCAGGTGATTTCAGGCATATTATTTTACTTCTCGCTGACACCTGCTGCCCACCAAGGTCATCCTCACAGGAAGCAGACACATGGGGAGAAACAACAGCAACTCACAATTAACCTAAGTAATAAGCTTTCACAAAGCATAAGCATGAAAAAATAGTGCCTTCTGTATTATAGTTTGAAAATAGTTAATTAACTAGAAATGATTAAATTTAGGCAACACACAAATGCATAGGACTATTATTTATTGCATATATAAACTTTGACTTTTGTTTTGCGCAACTAAATCCATTTGCAGCTCTAACTGTGAGATTTTTTTTTTCAGTGCATGTTGGAAGAGATTTCTTTGCTGACCTTTCCAGCTCCCTCAAAGCCTCGCTTGATCAAAATGCCCTTCAACAGTTTCCTGGGCTCTGGAGCTAATTGAATCTAAAAGACTACAAGTGAACCCGAGGCCGTGGTAATGAGAGCCGCTCAGACTGAGCACAAAAGCTCAAGAGAAACTAGTGGCCAATCTCTTGGTCAGCCTCCTTCCAAAGGAGAGAGAAAAGGGCAGCAGTTTGCTCTCTCTGATCACCAGCAAGAATTTCAAAGGGCATTCTGAGTCACCCTAGCCTAAAACACAGCACTGATGTTCGCCAGGAATTTATCCACTGACAAGGCTGAAAGGTTAGACTGACATTACATGCTAGCTTTGCATAAGAGCCCCTCGTAGTGAGTATTTTTGCAATTCCACACACAGTGACGTCTGACCTTGTAAAATGCACGGCATTTGTTGTAACTGCAGCCACACCAAGGAAATTGACAACCTTAACCTCTGACTGCTGTCTCTGGCAATTTTGCTTAATTAAGCTGAATTTGTACTTTGATATTCAAAGTCGTTTTTTTGAAAGAATCATGTAAAAATTTACTTGAAGATGCACACACACACACACACAAAAAAATAAATAAAAAAAATAAATGAATAAATAAAAATAATATTTTTCTTGTGTAATATATCGGCTTCTATATTTAATGATTTAATTCAAATGCCAAATGCCAATTTTTAAAAATAAATTGGTTTAAAATATTTTACACTTCAAATGTCATTTCATGGTGTGTTTAACCCTCTGGAGTCGATTAACGCGGATACGCGTTATGAGTCATTTTCTCCTGACAACCCCGAAAATAACTTAAATTACACTTTCATTACAACATTTTTAGTTTTTCACTAATCACGCATAATATTTTTTTTTTCTCAAAAATACAATCGTGTACATGCATTTCACATATTATTATAGCCCAGTTTGTGCTGATTACAGTGAGATTAGACTTTAGCCATTTAGATATTTATAAGAAACTGAAAAAAGCACAAATGTCAGGGCATGACAAAACTTCTCCAGGCCCCAAAAAGACCCTTAGACTCCAAAGGGGTTAAAGACACATGCAATCCAATAAATGGCAATGACAGAAAATACTAAAACAAACAAACAAAATGAATACACGTAATACATATTCTTAAATATACATTATGAACAACCAATCATCAGTAAATAGAAATCTACTTTTCATAGCTGAAAGCTGCATTTCATTAATTAAAAATACGCTTGGACTAATCCATGTTTGATTCGTTAAAATGAATTGACTCATTAGAGTCATTCATTCAGGAATCAGACTACACTGGTTGAGCTCATGAGAGTCATTCATTATGTAACTGGGTTAGTCACAATGTACATTAAGGAAGTCTGTAAAAACAGGACCCATTATACTGTGTTAATATGAAAGAATTTTCTATTGACTTTTCAAATGTATTTTACACTCATCATAGATTACACATTGCATTGTGTTGTGTTTTAGCAAAAGCAAAATATTCTAGCAATTTTCTGTCAGGAAATATTAATAAATAGACTTTAAATAGACAATAAATCCATTGTTCTGTGATTTTTTTTTTTTTTTTTTTTGCTGTTGTTTTTGTATTGCAGTGTTTCTTTCTGATTCACTAAAAAGATCAAGCTCACAAGAGTCATTTGTTTGGAAATTGGAATAAACTGGTCGTGCTGTAGGATGTCTAGATGTCCAACAGTCATGCTAGAACAGTTAGCAAACACCATTCTGGTTCTGAATACCCTACTAACCAGTATGCAATATAAGCTGACATTCTCTGAGAAATGCCAGTTTGTTGTAATTTAGTGTTTATTAACTTTAATCTCAAAGCACGGCTAGTCATCACGAGGGTCTGACCTGCCTTATGCAGAATAAACACCATTTTATAGGCTGAGCTGAATGGATTCTCATAAGCATATTTTCCAAAATACAATGTGCATCATTTAGAAACATGCACATGACTGAGTACTGTAATTACGCCAATACTGTGTAAAGACCGCCAAATGCCGCTTGCCTAGATAATCAAAATACATTCAGACACTCTCAAGGTTCATTTCAAATCAACATCTGTTAACATGAGTCAGAACTACATGGTAAAATGGACTGACCTTGGCAACAACCTCTGCACAGGTGCCGTATAACCGTGAAAGTAACAAGTCAGGCTTTACACCCGCACCTGCTCAGCTCGTAACTTGCTGGCAGGGCGAGGCAGTTTGGTTTCAGTCACTGATGATGGAAAGGGCTCCTCCAGGGCAGAGACGCCTCTAGAACACTTGGCCACAATAGACTGAGGTCTGGTGATTAAAATTACATCAGTACCATGGAAACAAGGAGCTATATTGCTCCCCCTGGCCAAATTACTACACCATTTTAGGCTGTATTTTACACCAGACAATGCTATGCAGATTTTAGTGTGGGCAATTAAGGCCTGATATGTGCTCATATGCAGACAGGCTGAAACCAATAAAGGGAATACAAGTGACTTAGTGTTTTTATGTGCATAAAAGTCAGTAGAGTCACCTCACAAACTTTCTATAATTGAGATAGCATCCCTGTCACATTATAAATTAATTTAAATTAATGTAAGAGTACAGCTCAACTGTATATTGGCATAGAATCTGTTATCTGTCACATTATTAATCCCCCACAGAAAATATGAAAGAACATTTCTGAAATTCATGTTTTATATTAGTTAAATCTGAAAATGTATGATATCATATATTAAATGAATACTGCATAATTAACTAGGATATATCTCCTAATTTTATTATTAACACATTTTCATATACAAATTACAAAATAATGAACTACTAGGTTTTTATATACAGTAAGTCTTATGTGTAGAATATAGATAAGGATATCCATTAGTCATTACTAGCCAAGTGTAAAACAGTGGGAGTCTTGCAGAGGAGTCTCTTCCTAAAACCAAACACACAGTCTTACCACTGGTGGTGCTATTGAGCTAAAAATGTGGCAGCCAATTTCCACAGAGCCTTTATCATTGTCAGCGTCTAAAACATGGCAAACAGGTTTACTGGTATCAAAACTATAACTTTCAATTAAGCAGTTTTATTCAATATCTACTGAGAACCTTCATTCTGTTATTAAAGTTCCATCTCTAGTAAGTGGGAGGTTTTTGAGAAACATTTATCACGTATTCAATAAATGAAAGGACAACACTTGAACTAACTAGAAGAGACAACAATCAGAAGTGCATAGTAAAAGGCCAGCCTTCAAACTTACATGACTTCCTTACTTCAGTGGAACACAAAAGGTGACATTTTGGAGAATGTAATTTGTCGCTCCTTTCCATGCAATTACAAAGAATGGAGAGTGAAGCTTTCAAGCTTAAAAAAGGATACAAAAGAACCACAAAAAGCACTCTTTCTATGCTATGAAAGAAAGAAAGAAAGTCATACAGGTTTTAAATGACAAGAGAATGAGTAAATGATGACAAGAATGAAAATTCTGAGTGAACTATTTCTTTAATATTCAATAGGTGTCGTCAGACGAGACGACAGAACAGCAATCATCACAGTACTATAGACCGCTTCATGCAGAAAACATCCCAATGTTTACTTAAACAGTTAATGAAGCCTCCGTGAGCAACAAGAGTTAATACAAAATTAAAAATGAATGACAGCACTCAATCTCCAAATGCATTTATAATAAAGCAAAGCAAAATCCAATTTTCTGTGTATGTTGACTTTATTCTGTTTCTGTCAGCTCTGCGCCTTTCATTATTGTCTTGTGTATTTTCAGTGGCAGCCTCTATGATACGCATGGTCTGCTTGTGTGCGTTTTCATATGAAGTGGATGAATTCCGAGTCGCTTTTGTCTTGCTCAATAATTGTAACGGATGATTCCTGTGATGAGTTCGTGCAAATCAAATGCCCGCTCTTGCAGTTATGTCAGGTCCCGGAACACATTTTTATGTAATGACAGAGAATCTAATAACACCTAACTTGCTCTTAACTTGAGAGATGCTTTGTTTTTTATATACATATATATTTTTTTTACATTGATCCATTTGCAAAAAGGAAAATAAAAGCATGGGATACTTGTCTTTGTATTGTTCCTTTGGGGTCTTTGAAGCCTTTGTAAATGAATCCAGTGAGGGGGGATGAAAGAAAGGGCAATAAAAAGGTTACAGCGCTTTGGTAGATCTAAGCAATCAGGCCAGTTTTGATCGGACCCTTTTGATTGAGACTGCTCTCTTCCGCTGTGTTCAGTTCATAGTGTTAACAACACAGCAGACGGACCACAAGGCATCTTCCCTCCAGGGAATTTCTCTGGTTTGTGCTGGGGAGGAGACTAAAGGTTTCACGTTAACCAGTGCCATTAGATACTGTGACAGCCTTTATAAATCTTTTATCCCGTTCTTTGGGAGTGCTTCACGACAAATTGACTTTGGGGAAGGAGTCAGATAGTATCGGAGACTTTAACTGCAGAGACGGGCAAATAATCCCTAAAAACTCCTGCAACCCAAAATGAGAGAACGGAGGAGATTGACGGATTTATCTCAACCCAAACCTTTCTCTCTGCCACTGCTTTTCATTCCGGTGGATATGCTCAGAAATGGACTGATAAACCTAGCCAATCTGTCTGTTCCTGTTCACTCTCACTGGTTCGTTTGTCAAAATTCAACAAATATGATAGAAAGATGTGCAGTATGACAGATTCTACCACTCTCAAAGTGAAGATGCACTGAGCGTTTTGCTATTTTACTATATCATGATTTTAAATGCTGAATACAATGCTTATGAAATGTATTATGTCACGATGTGTGTTCTTCTCTTCTGCTGCTTTTGCCACTTAATATGCAGCATTTTAGTACTACAATCGTCACATTCATCTTCATTCAGATCCTAAACAAAAGTAAATGAGGATGAAGGATGCATTGGGAAGTGCTAGACAAAAGCCTTTTAAATGGGAAACTGCGTTCATCCTTCTGCATAGTAATACTCATTTCTTTTAATGTTTGCTTAAAGAAAAAATATGTCTCCTTGACAGATATGAATCTCCATATTATAATATGTGTATCTTAAGCTTTTAAAAAGCCCTGTTTAATGTAGTTAAAGTGCACCACTTAATTTATTAAATTGTAGGATAACACATTTAAGAAGACTGTAGTTTGCCACAATATTGGCCACTACTCAACTATTTTGTCTGATAGAATTTTTTTTATATACTTTTATTAATGTTGTACAAGATCATTTGCGCTTCGGACAACCTTTGTTATTGTTGTCCTTGTAATGACTAGAAGCTAGATTAACATTGTCTCAAACCATGTTGGGCTTGGCAACTGACTGTTTCACCAAAAATAAAGAGCCAGAGATGCCACTGGTAAGAACAGGGGATAAAACAGATGCAAATATTGTTTTCCAGTATGTAGGTGGGAGAAATTTTAAGACATAATAATAGTTCAGATTAGGAAGTATAGGTTTATGTTGTGCTCTCTTCGATTCTTTTGTCAAATTAGAAATACACACTAAAGTGGAATATACACAGTTCTGAGTCACTGAATTATTCATGTTTTCTCTTTGCTCAGTTTTAAGTGCTGAGAGCTTTAATGCACCCACTTTCATTTTGCTATTTATTTATTTTTTTAAATAGGGTGTTTCCTAAGTTAAAAGTGCACTGAGTCACTCCAGCCTGCTCTCTCCAGGTATCTGGGGAAGAGAAGAGCAGTTTAATTGCTACATGATTTATTTGACAGAGCCTGAGGCGGTTACAATGTCCTATCCTCCTCGTATGCAGCACTGCAGAAATGCCAACCGACAACAGCCTGCATCAAAAAGTGAAACAGCAGAGGAAAAACTTCTCAAGAAGACTGAAAATTTAGAAAAAAAAGCTAACAATTACAATTAGTTTAAGGAATGCCTATTGAGTATTACATAATCAAAGTTTTATTTTTTGAAGACATACGTAAATATCCGGTTGAGGGAATACTTTGCTCAGAAATGACAATTATGTCACTATCTATATATCCTCATGTTGTCCCAAGTCTACAGCAGTAGTTAAATTGCACATTTCTGCAAAATAATGTCCTTTCAGGCCCAGAATGACATAACTATCTCCTAATGCATGCATCTAAATTCCAAAATAATACCTTTATTATAAAACACTATATTTAAACTAAATTCTCATTTAATTGGCACATGAAACACGCCTCCCATCTTGAGGGGAACTCAAAAACAGAATATAACACTGGCACGATGACTAGGGGTAAACATTTTGCGTACATTTATCCATTGTTAAACCTCTCCAGCAGTAACACTCTCCTTCCTTATGGAACTTAGTTGTCTTTAATGAACAAAAATAACCTCAAAACTTAATTAATTATTTTCATTTTTTCTTAAATTAACACTCAATCTCAGACTCTCCAAGCAAGATCTGTTTCATTCCTGTATGAACAAATCATTTGAGTGAATGTTTCAATGATTCATTTATGACTGAACTTGAGACAAGGAACTTGATTCGTTTTTGAATGAATCGAATGAGTAAATGACTTAAAGTCAGTCATTTGTTGCCACCTATGGGCATTTCTATGTGACATGCAGAAAGAATAATTTTCATATATCAGTATATTACTATTCAAGAATTTCAGAAAGAACATACATTCCTTCTTAACTACCTACAGATCCATTTAACACATTTAACAGATATGCCTGTTGAATTAACAGCCCTTGAGGACAGTCTACTGTAAAATGTCCTGTTAACACAAAGGGAAGGACTGTCTGGTAAGTTTGAGCCTGGTGTAAAGCGGGGAAGCAGAAGATAAGGAAGGAATTCTGGAGTGACCTCCGTGTGGGTTGTGTGGAGAGCCTGCCTGAGAGGCATTCACAGCCACATTATTTCAGATGTTGAGCATCATGATGATGGGGGCACATATGCGAACACCTCTCACATATGGAAATGTTCTGAAGAGGAAAATGCTGAGGGTGCTAAAGAATGCCGCCTCTCTTATAGCCAGTGACTCACAGGTTACTGAAAACTAAACCAATGCAAAATAGCTCTTATGACTGAGAATAAAGAATGATCCGGAGAGACTCACGAGTCGAGGGCAGTTATTTGACTCTGACTCAACTATCATGGTTGCCATGGTGAAATGCTGGTTTCAGTCCTGAAAAAAACTTGTTTCAAAATCAAGTGAGCTGTTTCTCTGCCTACTCCCTACATGGGCGGCTGCCTTTCAAGACAACCTCACTCGTGAGGGAAGGCTGTGTACGAATCAATGCCACACAAATACAATACAAAGCTAAGTTTAGGTCTAATTTGTTTCAGGAAAACAATAATAATTATAGGAAATAAATAAATAAGATGTATATGATATGTAGTATAATTTTTTTTAAATGATGTCTTCAGTTGTATGTATGTATATGTTATTTAAAAATAGTTGTATTATTATTATTATTATTATTATTAAGAAAAAGAAGAAGAAGAATTGTCATTATTCATTTTTGTTTTTTAAATAACTAAATAATAATAATTGTATTATTATAATTAATTCATTTTGAGATAAATTTAATTTCTATAGATTATTTTAATCAATTAATTTTTAAAACATTGAACAAAATATTACTTGTCAAGATTTCTTGTGTTTCCTGCTATCCTGTATTTATTTTTTCTTTAAGTTCTTTGTAATGCATTCTTGAATTGTTATTTATTATTATTTTTATATAAATTGTATATTTTATATAATCATTATTTTTCATTATTATAATTTTTTAATGATAATGAAGATGATGATGGTTTAAATTAATGAATGAATAATATAATTTTTATTTTAAATTTATTCATATATTAAATAGTCATTGTTTTATTATTATTATTATGATTATTATTATTACTGTTAAAAAGGACATAACGAGGATATTATTATTTTGTGTGTGTGTATATATATATATATATATATATATATATATATATATATATATATATATATATATAATATTTTTATTAGTCTTTTTTTTTTTTCCTGCTTGGATTATTTTTAGAGTTCTTTGTAATGCATTCTGGGATTGCATTGATTAATTTGTGAACATTAATTATTTTTCATTATTACTGATATTTTAATGATGATTATAGCTTCAATGAGATCTTTTACTTTCTTGGATTTCGTTTTACTCTTTTAGCTCTTTGTAATGCATTCTGGGATTATTTTTAATGATATGAGTGATATTGCCTTACAATATTGATAAAAAAAAAAGAAAAGAGTTAGGCCTATTTTAGGAAGTGGCATAGTTCACTGCCCTCCTTTTGAACAGCATGTTAAGCACACCTATGATGCTCTACAATACTGAAAAGTCTCTCTTCGAGGTGGGCTGAATAAGAAATGATTAATCCTGCTAAGATGTTGCAGACAATAGACTTGATCAATACGCCTCTTCATTGGTCTGGCTGGAGCTCTTCACAGAGAATCGAACTCTTCTGTGCATTTTTCTTTCTTCTTCAGTTATGGCATATCCCTCTCACCTGTCATCCACTGGCTCTGATCAATTGCGCTGCATGTCTGTCTGCTGTGTTCACTTGCATTCACGTCTACAGACATATACAATAAACCTCACAGTCTGACATGAAGACCTCGTATCTTTCTGTTTAAGCCACACAGTGCATGCTGGGACATAATCTTCTTACTTGTTGCTTCAACCAGAACTCAATCCAGAAAGCTGTGATTGATGAAGATGCCTCCTGCATATAATTGTCTGGACACTGTGTTCCCATTGGATGCTTTTCTTCTAGCACCATTCTGCAGGTCCCAGCGAAATACTCAGTGTCGTACAAGTAGAGGTTATTCTCTGAGTAGTGCTGATAGGTCAATGGCACTCACAGACCCATTTGCATTTAACACTGAACGCCGTGACCTTACGTGATGTCTGAGAGGCAAAAGACCATGGCCAGAATGACATTATCACTGCATCTAAATAAGAGAATAAAAAAGATTTCCCTCTAGACTATTATACTGAGCTAAATAAAAGAAAACAAAATAAAGTAAAATTAAATAAAATGTTATTCATATTTATGTTTTTAACAAATATATATTATGACAATTATTATTTTGAACTGCAAAAATTTGCATTTCCTGAAACAGATGGACATAGCCCTAAACAAATTGGTCATGGTCGAAAAATAGGCTTCCTATTGTATAAGGAAAATAAATATAAGTAAACCTTATTTTTTATCGTTGTTGTTTTTGTTGGTGTGAAATATTGTTTTGTGAGATACACCAACTCACGTCAACACAACAGACATGAAAAAAAGATTAAAAAAAAATAATAAACTTTCTTGATTTCATAATTTGTGCAGGATACACCTATAAAAAAAAAAAAAAAAAAAAAAAAAAAAAACTGGGTTATTAAAGCTGCGGTAGGGAACTTTTGATGCTCTAGCGGTTAATAAACAGAACTGCTTGCGTCTTGCGGAAGAACATCATAGCCGGAACTACTTCTCTCTGTTTATGTCTATGAAGAATCACAAAGGTACTGGGTTACTCCGCCACGGTACCCCCGAAGCAATCTAAAATAGTCAGAATATAAACACTTATTATAGGTGTACCCTAGTGATTCAGGACAAGCTAAAAACACGGTTTGGAAAATGGATTCATGGTGTACTCGCTTATTATATAGATTTTTCTAGATTTTGAACACAAACAAAGTTACGGACCGCAGCTCTGATTGGTTATTTTTTACCGGGGTCGATGGAGTTTCTGCAAATGGCAATAGGACCACTGGGAGGAGCCAGAGGAGCTTGATTTTTTCACAGATTATCTGTCTCATATTCTACTATCAGGACATAATGACAGGTTTAATAAATATGTAAAATATATTTTTTTTACAAAAGTTCCCTACAGCACCTTTAATTAGACTTACTCTAAATAATGGGATTTTAATGATTGAATAAAATAAGAAATACATAAAATAAAATAAATAAAATAAATAATTTATGACTTATTAATTATTACTTTAATTATTTTGTCACCAAATATGTGCATTGCCTGAAAAAGAATAGGCTTTGTAGTGTGTGAAAAAAAAATTCAGAATAAATCAGAATAAATCTGAATAAATCTGTCAGATTTTGTGAGATTCATTGCTCCAAAAACACATTCTTTTTGCAGGATACTCCCAACTCCTAAGATACTCTTTTGCAGGATACTCCACACTCCTAAGATACTCTTTTGCAGGATACTCCCAACTCCTAAGATACTCTTTTGCAGGATACTCCCAAGGGAGTTGGGTCATTCATGAGATTTACTCTAAGTAAGGGGATTTCAAAGATTGACTATGTGTCCAATACACAGAATTTAGCTGGCAGTAATGTGTCCTCTTTGTTTGTGAGAGAGACTCTGTGTATTGAGCGGTAGAAACACTTTTTTCCCCTGCCATTTTCCCTCTGCACGGTTTCTTCAACACTTTGTCGATGTAATTATTCTATTTATTCAGTCCATTCTAGTCTGAGATCCCTCATCACCTGCTCTGAAAGAGACTCTCCTGTAGTAAGGACCTGAATTACAATGCAATTCATTTTAAAGACAAACTCACTTTGACATAATGGGAAAATAAACCTGTTTATCCCCAGCTTACAAAGATGCGTGAAACATTCAGACGTGTGCAAATTTAGAAACTATGATACATTATCAGTTAAATCCATCAGGCTCAATATGGTGATGCAATGTGATGCTACTTTTCTATCTAAAAATAGCTAAATTCTTTAGATTTCTGAAGAACATCCTGACCTCTTTTTTCTATATAATGAAAGTGAAGGAAGATCCGGTCTCCAAATCATACCATAAACTAGTCCAAACTTAACTGAAGCATCATGATCACTTCAGGTGTTGAATAGATCAAATGTAAGTTGTTACTCACTGAAAACTTTGCAATTAATTCATTTTTATGTGAACTATTCCTTCAAGGATTCTGTCTGCCAAGCAAAAGGTTGCAGGTTCAAACCTTTGTAAAGCTGAGAATTACTAAGATCCCAGCAGTTCGCCTCTGTTGCCAAGCAGGTCTGCTTTTTGACTTTGGATACAACATCAAATTATGTAAATTAATAATTTTTGCCTCAGCTATAAAACTTTGGTGTATATATATATATATATATATATATATATATATATATATATATATATATATATTTTTTTTTTTTGTCTTTCTTGGGTAATTAGTAACTTTCTCCACAAAAGTTAATGGAGATAACGTAACGCAAGAGCAGCGTCAGTCTACTAAATAATGTGATTTCCTGAACTGTAGCCATCTGTTGAGTGGGAGGTGCCGCAGCAATTAAACAGCTTTAATGACTGAGCTGTAGAAAACACCTAGCTACAACGCCACTAACTAACACCAGCTTTACGCAAGAACATCCATCCCACCCCCAGACTGTCATTCGCCCTCAGCGTCAGCCTGAGACCTTCCTCCGATGAACAGTGTGTCAACACATACTTAACTTTCAGCACCACTGTCAAAACACCATTCTAAGCCCACCAAGTAAAATGTGGGAAGAACTAGTGGGAAGTGTTTTTCATTCTTTGAGTTGAGTCTGAGAGGTTGTAAAGATAATGGTTATACAATGAGTGGTTAATGTGAAATTTTGCCTATTTTGATCTAGATAAAATCATTCAGGAGTCTGATCCCAGCAGGAAGGTTTAAAAGCACAGAGGTAGTGCTGATTTATGACAGATGATCTCTGCATGAAGGTTTCAGGTCAGGTTTTTTAAAGAAGAAGAAGAAGAAGAAATATATATAGTATTTTCCACAACGATAACTTGCCAAAGTAATCCAAAAGTCAGATTTAGCATAAAAATTATTTATCTAAATAAACTGTATTACAACAAGTTAAAACTTAATATTATAATTAATTACACAAAATAACAATGAGTTATATAATATCAATTATACATCAGTTAGACCTATTTAGTGAATAATTAATGATATAATTATATTTAATTGTTTAAAAGATAAAATTAATTATTTAAATAAAATATGACTTTCACAGTTGAATAATTAATGATATAATTATATTTAAGTGCATAAAAATACTATTATGCAATATAAATTATATATGACTTTAACTTATTTTATTAATTCTAAATAAAATAGCTTTAATTTTACAAGATTCTTCTCTTATATGGTTCTCTGGAAAACAAGGTGAAAGGAAAGACAAAAAAGAGAATTAAGAATAAAACTGACTTTCAGACAAAAACAATTGAGCCATGACAACAAAACATTTCCACACCGTCTCAATATATCCTAAATACAGGGGCAGTGCAGCTTTTAGCCTGATATTTTTGTTGAAAGGCCCTTTTAAGTCTGTTTTACAATGTGAGATGGCATGTACAAGGAATCTGACAGAACACTATAAAAAATTGCAGTATGGAGGTAAAAGGATGCAACAAGCCAACAAATGCATTTTTTTTTATGCCATTAAATGTAACATTACTTTACGTTATTTCTCTGCAAGATTGCTCTGTGTATTGCTCACATGTCTTTCAGCCATTTAAAATGCAATTAAAATGGCTGTTGTGAGCTGACAAATGTCTTCATCTGACTCGGCAAGGATAAATCTTTTTAATGCATATAGTGACGACAGTAATTTTATGTACGCCCAAAAGAGGAATACATGCAAACTAATTTGTTAAAGCTTTCTACAATACATCTGATGAAGTGTCATTTCTGTATATTAAATGGTGTGCCATTTTTTGATATTAGAATACATTCCCTTGTGTTTAATACCCAGAGACAAGTCATTTCAAGAGTTGATACCAATAGAAAACTGTTTGAAAACAGTAATTTTTTAGCAGTACCGTTTGGTGATGCCCCACCTTTGAAATGATGACCCTTTCTTTAGATGTCATAACATTATCAACAGCTTCCTCATCCTGAATTTACAATGCTTAGTTGTTAAGATCAAAAGTTCCATAATGCATTTATTAAAATTAATGATCGTGCTACTAGCTATCATCTGTAATCTCTGCACTTCAATTCCAGTCATTAGGATTTATTGCAGTCTGAAACCATTAAGCATTAAATACATAAAGTGCGTGCAAATGCAATTTACTTCCCGTCACTTCAGCTTTAAAACTGGTGTTTTGTGTCCTTGTTCCTAAAAAGTAGTAATTATGATGAAATGAGCTCAATTAGACACTCACCTAAAACTGCTTCTTACTCTTCAGGTAAAAATGTCCTCTTCAAAATAGCCCCTGAGATGTGTTTGAAACTATAAATATAAAATGAATACCTAATTACATCTGTGTGTATTTCCAGATTGAAACATCCTTTCTAAGGCACATCACATGGTAATTTTCTCTACATGTATGTGTGTTGAATGCTAGTAGGCAGACATTCATGCGGTTGAATAATTGCCCTTTGGACAGGATATTGTGTTTTACAGGAAATGAAAAACTCAGAACACAAAAGATGAAAAATGTACCCTCAAAGATTACGTTTCAACCGTCATATTTTTGAAACAATGTCCTCGTCCGTTTTTTAAAAGCAATAAGGATGACGCTTGTTCCCCATGTAAACAGGCTTTCACAGGCATGTGCAGCTGATTATTGGCCACATCTCCGCTCTGTTGACTAACGGGGATGCAGTAATGGAATATCGTTGTGTCTTTATGAAGTCCCTTTTAAATCGGCTCCCCTTTTCCAGGTAGAAATTGTGCTTTGACGGTAACAAAATGTATGGGGAATAGGCTGGCTCTGCTGCTCCTCATTACTGCCAGAGCCTAGCTGTGCTAGTCCGACCGCAGCCCTGTGACTCATTTCTTCAGTGAGTGAACGAACGCCACTGCTCCACTCTCCTTTATTAGCATGAAAGCTTTTCTGGCAGATCGCACTCTCTGAAGAGCTCCCTTAGCAAAGGCATCCATTTGTTGCTTTAGTGACGGCATTATTCGCACACCTCGGGAAGGTAGAGACGTCATTATTAGTAATTGACTGCTCATGCACTGCATTTTATTTTGATTTTGTGGAGTTAGTGTAAGCTGATCAAGAATGTTGGCTTGGAAGGAGAGTGCCACTTGTGCTTCATATATTGCAAATGTTTAAATGCACACTGCATTTTCATAGAGTTATGGTCATAGGTCTATATTGTGAGCCGCTAAAGAATGAATCATGTGGCAAGGCTTGTAAGATGTAAACACTAACAACTCGGAAACAAAACAATTTCTCAAACTAATCCGTTCTCATGGATGTGCATTTCAGAAGCATGATTTTCTGTTTCTATTTGGTGTACTATTTGTATGCAGAAATGGACTTTGGCGTGCATACAATGCGCCAGTTAGTTTTGGGGTAGGTGCATATTATATGTACGTCAAAATGTGTATCTTATGCATGCCAACAAAGTGCATATAACATGCACACAAAAACTGTGTATTAATGCATATCATATGCATGACAAATTCAGTTTCTCCATATAAACAGTATGTAAAACACACACACACACACACACACACACACACACACACACGCACACACACACACATACACACACAAAATTTTACTTTATACGCATTTTCATGAGACTCTCAAATTCAAACACTTCTGGTAAGGCAAGACAAATACCTGAAATATATGCAGGATAAACAACAATATAAATATATATAGAGAGATAATCATGTTGGATAGTTAGTTATTAGTTAGTTTTTTATAAAAAAAAAAAAAAAAAAAAAACATGTACACAACATACATCAATGGCAGGTTATCATTACTGAATAAAAATAATTTCCACCTCTTTCATTCCTTAAACGACTAAAAAGACACTTTCTTTTCTTATGTAAAATTAGAATCACAAAGTTTCATTTTCTATTTTGGATGCTCATGTCTCAGCTACAGTATCTTGAAAAGGTGACTGATGTTTGACTAATAACACTATGCAAACTAAGTATTCTTGTTCATTTATTTTAATAGCTTTTCCAATTATGCAAGCAACAATATCCATTTGAAGTTATTGCTGGTTCAATTGGACTTCATGTTGAAATTTATGTTTATTGCTGAAGTTTACGCCGAAGATGATTTCACCGACCATTTCTTTTTCTCCTTTGCTGGTGTAGAGCCAAGACTAGCCAATCTACAGTATGTGGACAATTCCAGTACAGAAAGACATTGTCTTAACACTTTTTTTTTTTTTTAATAGCTCTAGTTATTTTTTATTTCTTCCAGACATCTGTTCTCCCTTTCCAAATAAATACTTGGCCACTAATCTTAAAGGAACAGTTCATGTTGAAGACTCACTCACCCCCAGACCTTCCAAAATGTAGATGAGTTTGTTTCTCCATTGGAACAGATTTGGAAAAACTCACCAAAGGATCCTCTGCAGTGAATGGGTGCCGTCAAAATAAGAGTCCAAACAGCTAATAAAAACATCACTATAATCCACAAGTAATACACACATCTTCCGTCCATCAATGTATGTCTTGTGAAGTGAAAAGCTGCATGACACACCAAAATATTATGCCATATTCCATAATAATGCATCCCAGAGAAAAAGTCCTTCTACAATTGTCCTCTCGCATGAAAACTCTTCAATAAATTTGTAAAGAACTGTTTGTCTTGTAAACTGTGCTTGATCTGCACGTCTCTCCTGATGAAGACATGACCCATTCACTTAAAAGCATTCATGAACAAGTGATGTAATAATAATTTCTCCAAATCTGTTCTGAAGAAGAAACAAACTCATCTACATCTTGGATGGCATGCAGGTCATCAAACTTTTATTTCTGGTAAATTATTCCTTTAAAGAATTAAATTTGGATGGTATAGTAACTTGTAATTCATTTTGTTTATGCACACTCCCTGTAGATAAAACCTTTAGTACTGTATAAAATTATTTGCTACTGTGGTGGTTTTCATTTTGTAATACACAATCTTTCACTAAGGACTTTTGTGTCATGTGTCAAGTATGAATGAGTCTGTGGAGTTGCGTGCGAGTCTGTGTATCCCCATCTGTCATTGAGTGTGCATGAATGGATGCGAGTGTGTGTTTTCTGAGGAAGGTGTTAAAAATAGGGTAACATTAATCACTGACTGAAGCAGACACAGATCAGTTTGGATGGGCCGTGGCCGGGCGTCTCTGGCAGACCTCAGTGTCTGAGAGTGAGACTGACAGGCTTTAAATCAGGGCCTGTCTGTGGTTGTCACAGCAGATGGATTCGAGACAGATTTACCACCGGAGCGAACCAGGAGGCTGGAGGGAGGTCAGTAAGCACAGACAAAAACGCTGAGTGGGACAGAGGGAGAAATCCCAAGGGTGAAATTTAAAAAAAATTGCTTTAGAAAGCTCTCTTTTTCCTCTCATTGGAAAGGTTTAGAAAGGTTGGGAGCAGATTCTTAAACAAACAAGAATCAACGAGCATGCAAAATCCTCTCTAACCTCTAAATGGATGTGTGATTCATTGCTGGCATTCCACAGGTTGAACATCATGCATTTCCTTTTAAAACATGATCATAGTACATTGTAAAACTTATTTTTTCAAAATTACTGGAGTATGTTTTACGTTAATGTATTATTTTAGACTTTCACATTTCAAGTCAAATTCAATGTTGCTTGCCGTTATTTGTAATTATTTGGCAAAATTACTAGCAATTTCTGACTGAAAGTTGTTTCAAAGTCAATTCTACACCACCAGTCACTGACATAGACATTGAATAATTAATAAATGTTCATGTTTTGAAAGAAGTCGCGTCATGTCTCAATTAGGTCTCATACGGCATGACAGAACGGAGTGAAAACAGTACTATTGAGAAATATTATTACAATCTAAAATAACATTTTTGATGCATCACAATTCAAAGGTTTTGGGTAATTCAGATTTAAAAAAAAAATTTTATTCAATGCATTCCTTAAAATTACTTAAAATGACAGTAAAGACGTTTATACAAGACATTTGTTACAAAAGATTTCTATGTTAAATAAATGCTGAACTTTACAGTTATTGAAGAATCCTGAAAACTATATATCATGGTTTTCACAAAAATATTAAGCAGCAAGAACTGTATTTAACACTGATAATGGCAAAGACCATTATTAATAATGGATTACCAATAATAATTGACCAAATCAGCATACAAGGATTTCTGAAAGATTGCATAGACTGTCTGAAAAGATCAGGGAGTTCTTTAAAATGGCAATATTTCATAATTTGAATTTTTTGAAACTGTAAACTGTATTTTTGATCAAATAAATGCAGCCTTAGTGATCATAAGAGACTTTTGATGAGTTGTATACATTGGCTTGTTAATTATTATTACTTTGAAGCAGACTCTTTTTGCATTGTGTTTGACCGAAACAATCTCACTGCTTCTCCTACTTACAAACTCCGGAAATGAATGAGTTATAATATCAGCTTCAGGAGAAACTGCTGAAGAGCTGCATATAAATAGAGGAAGATGAAGCTGCAAGTCAATTTTGATACCTTCAGACTGCACCTATCTATTTTTAATAATGCAATTAGATCGAGCTGGTACGCTCATTTCACTAAATTGGTCTCTGAGAACCAGAACACCCCAAGGGTGCTATTCTGGACCACTGACAGGCTTCTAAACGCCTCTCTTAGAAGTCATCCCGACATAATCCCAGGCTTTGAATGTGATAAATTGGCAGTGTTCCCTAGAAAAGTATCAACAGTAAGGCTGGATATAAACAGAAAATTTGAAAATAGTGCATTTGAGACTGTTATTGTATCATTTACCATGCAGGAAGCTAATTTAGTAGTTTTTAATGCTGTTAAACCATATGCATTGAGGGAAGTGTATTAGATCTTACGTCATATAGCTAATTACTTTAATTATTTTAGAAATGTTGCATGATTAATTTTGCCTCCACAGTCCACAACTTTTTATTTTTTTTTGCAGCATAATTTTTTTTATTGTCACTTTTCAATTATTTAATTATATTAAAAAATCTTGCTGACTCCAAACATACGGTAGTATACATTTAATTATTTAAAATGATAAATGTTGATTATTACTATTTTTTGTCGTTATTTATTGATTTATTTGAAATCCCTTCTGGTGCTGTTATTGCACTGCATGAAAGGTACAATATAAAGTTGCATGGATTTATTGACGGAGCTGCATCAGATGAAAACTAATGAGAATGACAGCAGTGAGTGCTTTCCAAGTAATTTTGTCAATTTTACCTTATGAACAAACACATATGGAGCAAAACTGCATGGCTGGAATACTGAGAATGGTGATTTACGTATAATTGAATCCAGATTATATTTAATTAGGCCTCATCTGGCACGACTGAAAGCACATCCCTGGAACACACACATATGCCATGTAAGGCTTCAAAGAAGGTAATTTGCTATTTATATGTTATAATATGACTTAAATGGAGATGCAAACTGATATTTCCTACTGACATACTACAGCAAACGATAGAATTAAAAATTTACAAATTATAGTCCATTACTGATTAAAATATAAATGCTAAAAAAAAAAAAAAATGTAGTTAGTAATGTAATCTGTTGGACTGCACACATTAGGTATTCCACTAACAAGTCCTATTTGCCATCTAAAACTATTATATAACATTTATATGCATATTTTATGCCAGTGTCTTTTATGACCTCATATAACTGATGCACATTTTAAATAATTCGTCTTACTAAAGAACTGTTTACAGTAAGCCAGTCCAAAAAGTCAATTATTCATATAATGCAATGTTGCAGAAAATACTATACAGAGCACCAGAGTATTTTCAAATAATGGCAAATCTCTCTCTTAGCAACATATGGAAAGCATTTGAGAAATATACTGTACAGTACACGAAAGCAGTGACTGACAGACGGATGGGTGATAAGCTGTAGTCTATTATCTGACTCCACATAGTGCTGCACTCCATGCTATTTAAAAATGAATCCAGACTTGCATTTAGTTTGTATACATGGGTTATCATAGTTTTTAATGGTGTTGGCCTATTGGATGTTTGTTATAAAATGTCAGTCATGCAAGTTGCCAAATTAACTAGCATGACTGGCATTTGCAACAGCCAAATACGAATCAAAGTATCCACCAGTCAATTCCAACTAAACAACCTGAAGCTTCATTACATATAGTGCAGCTTACTACCGCTTGTTTAATTAGACGGTGGAATCAAAACATTCCATAAGGTTCTGTCCAAATCAAAGGTCAATGAATAATTATCTTGGCAGGACATGCTTTCTTATGTCCCTATGAAATAAACATCCATCTGTTCGTTCACTCGTATCTTAACATGCTTCGTTAGCTCAAGGTGTTTAATTAGAATATCGTGTTCTACAGCGCATCTTTCTAGCAGACACAGGTTACGGAGGTCCTATAGCAAACACCTCATAAATATATGAAAGGTGTTTAACAGTACTGTAACTGCTGCATTACACAGGCTCCATGGGCTTGTTTATTGGTCAAAACAGTTCTGATTTCTGCGCTTCAGTATATGGGGAAACTTTGAAAAACAGATGTCCTCATGCATTAGTGAACCCATTATAAAAATTTAACACACAGCAATGAGACACAGCCAGTGGGGTTATGTTCATTTAATTATTACTTTGATATTCCTCTGCTGTTATTTTCCCTCTTAGCTGTGTTTATGTTTGTCTCCAGTTTGTCTTACCATTTTGTTTACACAAATCATATATACAGAACACATGAACCATTAAAAAATAATTGAGAGTGTTCGCAAATAAAATTTTAGGCCGTACCTTTAACTTCAAATAATGTTAATAAAACTGTCCAATGTTCATAACATCAATGTGATATATTTTTATATTCGTTATTACTGCAACTAATACTCCAGTTCTTATATTTTCTCTTCTTCTTGTCTCTTTCTTATGCTTAATTATTCATTTACAATGTATTTCAATGTGTATTACAATGTGGTTCATCAATATTATTTGTTATTGTAGCAGCAGTGGATTTATTATTGCACATTTCATGGATCTATTTTCTATAATATTATTCTTTCTAGTTTATTGCAAGCAGCGATGTATTAAAAAAGTGTTGAGTAACTAATGCTGACATAATTAGGTTCAGGACACTGGGTCGCTCTGCGGTGACATGGAATTAATGTCCTCTATTTGCAGCATGGCCACATTCTCCCTCCCACTACATTCCCGTGACTCCAATCCTAATGTATTATTTTAATGGAATAATAACACACATTCATTATCACAAGCATTTATGATTGGTTAAATCTTTATCAGAGGATTTATAGACTCATCAGATGAAAATGCAGAGCAAAGAGCATGGTGTTATTTTAGTATTATTTATATACTATGTATTAAGGTTTTGAATTAACTTTTATTGATATGTTTGAACAGATCATCCAACTGTTTATCCATCAATCCATCTATCTATCCATCCATCAATTCACCCAACATACAACTATCCATCCATCCATCCATTCACCCAACACATACAACTATCCATCCATCCATTCACCCAACATACAACTATCCATCCATCCATCCATTCACCCAGCATACAACTATCCATCCATCCATCCATTCACCCAACATACAACTATCCATCCATCCATCCATTCACCCAACACATACAACTATCCATCCATCCATTCACCCAACATACAACTATCCATCCATCCATCCATTCACCCAGCATACAACTATCCATCCATCCATCCATTCACCCAACATACAACTATCCATCCATCCATCCATTCACCCAGCATACAACTATCCATCCATCCATTCACCCAACATACAACTATCCATCCATCCATCCATTCACCCAACATACAACTATCCATCCATTCACCCAACATACAACTATCCATACATCCATTCACCCAACACACAACTATTCATCCATCCATCCATTCACCCAGCATACAACTATCCATCCATCCATCCATTCACCCAACATACAACTATCCATCTATTCACCCAACATACAACTATCCATCCATTCATCCATCCATTCACCCAACATACAACTATCCATCCATCCATCCATTCACCCAACATACAACTATCCATCCATCCATCCATCCATCCATTCACCCAACATACAACTATCCATCCATTCATCCATCCATTCACCCAACATACAACTATCCATACATCCATTCACCCAACACACAACTATTCATCCATCCATCCATTCACCCAGCATACAACTATCCATCCATCCATCCATTCACCCAACATACAACTATCCATCTATTCACCCAACATACAACTATCCATCCATTCATCCATCCATTCACCCAACATACAACTATCCATCCATTCACCCAACATACAACTATCCATCCATCCATCCATTCACCCAGCATACAACTATCCATCCATCCATCCATCCATTCACCCAACATACAACTATCCATCCATCCATCCATTCACCCAACATAAAACTATCCATCCATCCATCCATTCACCCAACATAAAACTATCCATCCATCCATCCATTCACCCAGCATACAACTATCCATCCAACCATCCATCCATTCACCCAGCATACAACTATCCATCCATCCATTCACCCAACATACAACTATCCATCCATCCATCCATTCACCCAGCATACAACTATCCATCCATCCATCCATTCACCCAACATACAACTATCCATCCATTCATCCAACATACAACTATCCATCCATCCATTCACCCAGCATACAACTATCCATCCATCCATCCATTCACCCAACATACAACTATCCATCCATCAGTCCATCCATCCATCTGTCATCCAACTGTTTATCCATCCATCCATTCATCTATCTATCTATCTATCTATCTGGACTCTGCATCCAATGAGACGTCAAAAAGTTTCACAGTGCCATAAATACGACATCTAACCCTTTATTATATAGATATACTTTTTTTATTAGAAATATGACACATTCATTTTGTGCTCTGAAAACTGTACAATAACAAAGAAACCCCAGTGAACTTAAAAAAGGGAGTGTGGAAAGAAAGGGAGAGGAGGGAGAGGAGGAGAAGGAGGGGTTGATGGTGGAGAATTCAGGCAAGTACGTATCATCTGGAGTGACAGTCAGTGATACCGAAATACACACTGTTACATGATGTTACAGAACACTGATAAAGTCCATTAACCCAATGAGATTTGGGGGTCTTGGAATCAGAATCAATGATAACTATAATAATGTTAACAATATTCCCCAAGCACAGTAAGAAAGATATGTATAGGCTAAAATTAATTTAGTAGAACTCTTCTGGAAATAATTACAATGCTGTACAACAGGACTCTGAGGAGTGAGTCTTGTGCTTTCTCTGTGTGCGACCACAACCTAACCAGAGAATAACACCCCTCTGCAGTTTCATATATGACTATTTATAATATATATTTATATATCCATATTCATCTCCGTTTTCTCTTTCAAACATGATTCTGCACGCAATCTGAGACTCAGCAGTTTGTTTCAGGTCTCTCAGCTCCAGTGATTCTGATGAAAACATCAAGCGAATGAAGACATGTTGGTTCTCATGAACCCACCAGCTGGACCGCCAACCTGCTTCCGAGCTGAATCTTATGCTGAAGTCGCTTCAGCCTCGACCGACTTTCAAAGGATCCCAAGGTCGGTGCGGTGCACAGGACAGCACAGTGGCGAAGCAGTGGGCTGTACTGGCTCAGAAGAGCGTTTGAGACAGATTAACAGTCAAATGGCTTTGGGCAATCACGTTGCCTCTTGCGCCCCAAACGTACGCATGTGTTGTGTGTCACACTGATCAACAACGATGATAATACGACTAATAATATTCAAGAATTTGATTTTGAATGATGTGTAGCTCACTTGATTCCTACCGGGAAGTTTGAAAGCTTCTTCTCTCTCTTCCATAAATGTGACATGATCACTAATTTGTGTGTTGTATGTGTGTGTGTATCCAGAAGTGTAAGAAATTGAAGGCCACTCACTAAGGCTCATCTGCTCTTACTCTGAATTTCAGTCCTTCTCTTCAGTCAGTCACTCCCAGCATTCAACTTGCCCAGTTCAGCCGTTCTTGGTAGCGCCAGCTCATTAACACAGCAACAGGCTCAGACCTGGTTTTTCGAAAGTGTTATGATTCGCTTTGACATTAAGGAAAAGGCCATTCCAGGATTAAAACAAAAACAAAAACAACACAAATAAAAATTGCACAGCCATGTTGCTTTCTCTCTCCTTGCATACTTTTGTTTGTCCACACTCTCAAATCTCACTCCCTCTCTCTGTCCCTTTTCCCTGCGAGTAGTTTGTTCTGTTTCTCTGAATGCTCTGGGGGTCTCTCAGACCTCCGTCTGCAGGTCCATGATCTCTTGGCCCATCAGAGGGATGGTGGCGCTGGCCTTCTCCCATTCCACCGCTTGCATTTCTAGAGGAGAGGCCTGTAGGGGCTCCAGCTCCTTACGCACCCATGACGGTGGTGAGTGGGTCTTCCTTATGCCCTCCCACGCCCGCTTACTGGGGGTCTGCTGCTTGTCCTGCATTAACAAGAATCACAATATTTTAGGGAGATTTTTTTGTAAAATTTCTTGTTCGGTGCAAAATCAGTCGAAGTGCTGCCAAAGAGGCTATCCAGCCAGACGAAAATGAATATTATTTTTAGGACATATTATAATAATTATTATCATTATTGAAAAATATAAGTAATTAATTTCATGTATTTTGGTCAATATAAATGTACTTATATTTTGATATTGGTAACAGAAAAAGTAGGAAAAAAAATACAATAAAACTAATACAAAATTTATTAATAAAATTAAGCTACATAATGCCCTGTAATTAGTAATGTCAAGATAAAAAACACGTTTTGTTATTGTGAATTTAATACATTATCAAATAGATTAATAAAAAGATTACTATAGAAAAACTGAACTGAATTTAATTAAATGCTGCCCTGCATTAACAAGATCACTATAAATAATAATTAAAGACATTTTCATTATATTATATGATATTATATTATATTATAAACTCATCAGGAAAATTAAAAAAAACTTGCACACTCCAATATCTCAATGCATAGTATAATTTACACTACTGGTGAAAAGTTGTGGCCTAAAGGTTAGAGATTTGAACCCATAATCCCATGGTTGTGAGTTCAAGTCTTGGGATGGCAGGGAATGTGGGTGGGCAGTAAAGTATACTCTCTCCACCCTCAATACCATGACTGAGGTGCCCTTGAGCAAGGCACCGAACCCCCAACAGCACCCTGGGTGCTGCAACATAAATGGCTGCCCACTGTTCCGGGTGTGTGTGTGTGTGTGTTTGCACTTTGGATGGGTTAAATGCAGAGCATAAATTCCGAGTATGGGTAAACATACTTGGCTGTATGTCATGTCACTTACAAAATAATTTTCAATCTTTTAATGTTTTATTAGAATGATTGGACCCACTTTATATTAAGTGGCCTAAACTACTATGTACTTACATTTTAATTAATAATGTAGTACAATGTACTTATTGTGTACATACATATTTTTACATTGTACTTATATTTAAAAAAAAAAAGACATGTAATTACATTTATATTTACACTGTTGACCCATTCTTTACACCTTAACCTACCCTTAAACTTACCCATACCTCCAACCCTCTCCCTAACCTTACCCCTATCCCACCTCAATAACAGCAAATGAGTTTTACAATACAATATGAACACAATAAGTACATTGTACTTATTTTTTTATGTAAGTACATAGTAGTTAAGGCCACCTAATATAAAGTGGGACCGAATGATTTCTGAAGGTTCATGTGATACTAAAGACTGGAGTAATGGCTGCTGAAAATAACGTTTGTAATCACCTGAATAAATAGCATTATATATATTTCACAATATTGTTGTCTTTACTGTATTTTTGATCAAATAAATGCAGCCTTGGTGAGCATCGTAGTTATTTTTTAAATTTTGACTGGTAGTGTATAATTTCTTTTGATTTTACAAAATATCTATTTTTTATGAGATCCTCTTAATGAAGAATAGAAAAGGAGGGAGAGTGATGAGTATAAGTTCATACACTAAGATTGGTTTTATCGCTTCCTCCTGACGACACGCTCCATCTCTTCCCAGACTTCCCGTCCACTGGGGGAGAATCTCTGTCCTTCTCTGCATGCTGCAGCTTCCTGTTTAAGTCCTGGAACATGTCCTGGTGACGCTTGCGTGTATGCATGATCTTCTGCAAGACAAAACCCGCATTTAAACCTTTGCAGAGATGAATGAAACTGCACCACACAAGACTGCTGTCATTAGTGGAAAGATTTACATTACACTGACCTCAAAGTCCAGCTCTGCATAGCGCGATTTTCGTCTCTAAAAGGGCAAATGAGAAAGGGATGTTATTGTGCGTCCTTTCAGAGTTGTCTTAGGGGGAAAACAGCAAATGGGTCATTCCCAAAATATATTGACAATCATGTCTTTAGACTTTTCACTCATAAGAAAGACTTTATAGATTTCAAGAAATTCCATATAAAAGACCTAATTCAATTCTTTACATAATAGTTTAATCTTGAGCAATCCTCTTTTTTCTGTTATAAATTATTTATATATTTACTATTTATACTAATTTAGTTTTTCTAATTCAAGTGCAAAATAAATAAATACAATAAAACAATTAACTTTAGAGAAAAAGAAAATCAACATAATATAATAAAAAAATGTTTGAACATTAGTGCACAATACAATTGAATATTAATTTAATAAAAAATATAATTCAATATTAAATAAATATGTTAAATTAACATTTAAAGCAACTTATTTAAAAGCAATTAAGATTATAAATAATTTCATAGAATTGTCATCAGTATAAATTTAAGCTATTTTGATTTTGAAAACACAGAAAGTAACAAAATAAGTTTTGTCTTGTGATTAGTAGTAATGTTAAGATAATAAAGGAATACAGTTTAATAAATCCTAATAAATCCTTTTATAATGAATATAGGGAAAACTAATTTTATTTTATTACATTTTGTAATATTTTGTAAGTCAATACTGTTTGAGAATGGCCCAGATGCAATAAATAGAGAAAAATCAATCAAATTTTGGGCACTTTGGACAGATTTTGTAAAAGCATTGTGCTGCTAGTTTCCGCCGAGCTCCTGGCACGAGCATGCTGTAAACAGCTTGTGACCGAATGGCCTTTCTTTAGCCTGTTGGAGAGCGTCTGAGGGCAGTCTGACATTCTGCCTGCGCTGTGCGTTGCTAAACATCTGTGAGCCTACAATGCATTCTGGGTGCATGTCTGGCCTGAGGTGAGGAGGAATCCACGCTTGTCATCTGCTCCCTTTTAAAGCATGAGCAAAATCTGACCTTTGCATAGACTTTCCTTTCTAAGAGGGATAACTGCAAATGCAAAGAGGCATAATTTATGTAGCCTTCTTTCCTTCCTTCCTTTTTGAATCTGCATATTTTTTATTCCATGAAGTGTTTCGACGCAGTTTTTATTGAAAGCGAGTGCATGTGCATTGGCTGATGTCAGTTGAAATGTAACTCTGAGCCACGTAATGACAGTCCTCTACGCAGACACTCGCCACAAACACGCTTTTTTCACTCCGCACATAAATTAGGACACTCGCTCCCTTGTGGCAGATATGACAAACATTGATGTGAATTCACAGCCTTGTAGGCAGATGGGTCTACAGCAAGTTTCTTTGGACCAGAAACCAAAGTGTCCATCAGTTACTAGAAATAATCAAAGCTGAGAGAGAGAAAAAAAAAGGTGATGAGGATGAAAAGACAAGGTGATTTAAAAAAAGAGCAAGACCAGCATCTACAGAGTTGTAAGATGCAATCACATTTGCGCTGATAGCCATTAAACGTTAATGAATAGTCATTTAGAAAGCTGCTGTGTCACTGGGGTTCTGATTCATTTAGGCTGTGAATCTTTCAGTGCAAACTGTGATGAGCATTTTCATTATTTAGACAAAATGAAGTCAAACAAGCTTCTCGACAATGAGGAAATGGAAAAGGATGTATAGCACTTTGCAACCCTCTACAAACAGCTTAGCAAAAGAATCACAATTTTTTTAGTTCACTCGCCAGACTGTGCCATGTAATGTTTCTTTAAATACAGCTAAGAATATTAACAATGTAATACTACTGAAAAATTACTTTAAAAACAAATTTCACTCAAATTGATAGCAAATTTGAGAAATATTTACAAAGAAACTTTTTTCTAAAGTAGAAAAACTAAAATGGCATTTGTACAACATTCTCCATGATTCAGTTTTATCTACAACTTTGAAAAATAATTTGTTAAAGTGTACTATCAATCATATCAAATGAACTAAGGTATGATGATGAGTTGCTGGGCTTATGAATATTAATAACATTGTCTGCATTCGCTCAAACTGATTTGCTAAAATCAAAACGGAGATGGCGATATGTGAGCGCTAGCCAATGACATTGCCAGTTGTACATTAGCTCCACCCACTACTGAAGGAAATGGGAGTGGCTTCTGCTTAAATAAGAAAAAACAAGAGGATGATTTACATGGAGCTCACTGATTATTAATGATATATATAGGATTCCCTCGCTTTCTCTCTGTGAGTGCATGTGAGAAAAAGAAAATTCTCACCAAAACAATGGAGGGACGGACACCTATTCACTGGAGTTTACAGTCCGTCAGAATATGCTGTGCATCCATTTGATATCAGTAAGAAAAGTGCACTTTAAAGATGGCAAGAGGAAAACCTCTCAAATTCTCAGAATATTTTTGTTTGTGAGTAAAAATCTAACACCAAAGACTATAACGCAAAAATATTTCGTTTTTTAAATAATTTTAAATGTAAAAGAATAATTTACACTATTAAATTATATAATGATTATGATACAAAGGAACAATATCATTGGAATCACTTTCACAGTGATTTAACAGTGATAAAAACATTGACAGCCAATGAGAATCGATCCTGCTTCAATGAGCTTGAGCTTTTACAGCAGTAAATGATAAAATAAATTATGAACAGAACGTTATTATGCATTGGTGAGGACAGTGATATAGTTACTGTTCTTAGTTCTTTAACTCAAATAAATGGCCAATGAAAAAAAAAAAAAAAAGAAGTTACTTCAATTATTGTTAGCCGATGGCTAATGATATATGCATAATTTAGTTGTCTAGCACAAAATTTTGTCCCATATGCGAGTGAATTACTTGCCGTGTAGAGGGTTGCATTGTTTGATCACATGAATATCATTGTTTCTTACCTCCAAAGAGCTCATAGACAGTGTTGAGACGGTCTCACTCTTAGACATCATTCCGGAGTTCCCAGAGTCCCCTTGCTCACATGTGTTTGTCATCTGGGATTCGCTGGAGATGTTCTGCACTGTCTGTACTGGGGGGTCCCTCTCTGAGCAGGAAACGCTGACTCGGTCGGTGGGCAGGCTCTTCAACCCGAAGCCTGGCACGGGATCAGTGCCAGCGGGGTTGGCCAGGTGGATGAGCCTGGTCTGGGGTAACTGCTCGATGTTGATGTTGTACTTGGTGGCTGGGTCATCCTTGCCGCCCTTTGCGGGCCTAAGGGTGTTGTTGTTGTTGGGCAAGTGCACGTAACCCTGGCCTGACCCACCTCCTCCTCCTTCGGGACCGCCGCTGTCTCCTGGGGCTCCATCCAGTTGCTTGAAGAGCTCACCATCACAGATATAAATAGATTTGGCTCCGGGTAGCTCTGTACTGACCCCGGCAATGCCACCTTTATCGCGGCGCATGGTGAGAGTGTGGCTGGCGTAGTCAGCAACGTTTTGCAGGTGGACCTTTGCCATGCTGGCAGGAAGGGTGTTGAAGTTGGAGCCTTTCTGTACCGTGATCTGCTTTGAAGCTACCTTCTCCTCACCTTGTTGGGAGGAACGCTTTAGGGTGCCTGGAAATCAGAAGGGAATAAGCCTTAGTAAGTGAAAAGAGATCACAGCAGAGAAAACACATGCTGATTTGATGAAGCGGTGCTACATTTTGCTGCTCTTGTATCAGCTCAAATTATGAAGAAATCGATTTAAATGAAACTTTGCTGAATCATAAGAATAATACTGTTTATGGTCTAACATGGTACAGAACAAAAACAGAGACCAAATCCAATTTTAACTTTTTCCAAATTCTGTAGTAATCTGTGTTTGTGTTTGCATTTGAACCATTACATTACATTTTAGTCATTGAACAACACGTCTAATCAATTAAATTTAATCAATCTTTTACAAATGAAATAATAAAAATAAAAATATCTCTCTCTTACTTAGATTGTCCTTTGAGTATCCAGCAAGCTAATTATACATTATGTGATTTATCAGGTAATAACTGGCTAATGTACAAAATGTTATTATTAAACAGGAGCAAGCAAAGTCACATTATGCTTTGCACAATAATCCAGCCAAGAATTAAACTAGACCAACTAACTGAAGGAAGGCTGATTGAAGGCTTAATTTTTAGTCCTTCACACTTCAAAAAAGCAAAAAATATCACATCACAAGTCTCTATTTCCAGATGCTAGCTTGATATTTCGTCTTGACAAATAATCAGAATCCCATTTCCGATAGTTATCAGAGAAGAAAGCTGCTATCTGATAATGAAATGTCGTGAGGGACTTAATTAGGACAGGCCGGCAGATCTGAGGCATGGCAGGGGAACAGACAAGTCTATTTATCTGCATTTTGCTTCCGCCAGCTATCAGATCGTGTTCTGAATCTCCTTGAAGAAAATGCATTGTGTGGCCTGTAAAATGGCACTAGTCTTGTCTTAACCTCTCAGAGGGATGTCACAACAACTTTAAGTGACCGGAGCGTGTGTTTTGAGAGACTCACCTGATCGACAAGCTATGTCCACATCCTTTTCAAAGTCGGTCTGGAGAAAACAATGAGAACGAAAGCTTTAAACCACAATTTTGTGCTTAATGTGTAACAGAAATACAGATATTTAGTAGCAATTCACCATCAGCTGAGCATGGCCGTTCTGGAAAGATCCATTAGAGTCACCATTTCCATCCTCTTGACGGTCAACAACACGACACTTTACTGCCTCTTGTACCTAATTCATTGTAAAAAAAAAAAAAAAACCTCTAAGTATGTAATTTGCATCTATTAAAAAGTCAGATATCAGACAGGTTCTCTCACCTCTCTGCGTAGGATGCAATGCACCATAACAATAACGAAGCCCTCGAGGGAGTCAAAGACGGCAAAAAGGATCTGAAACAAGGCTGAACGGCGGTCGGTGATGGCCAGGACTGCCGACATCCAAGTGAGAGCCAGCAGTGGCAGTACAACGCACGAGCTCCAGAGCGACGCCCTACAGGACAGGAGTAGAATTACACTGAGTGACTGTACATATCACAACTGCCATTCAAAATGACAAAGAGGGCAAAATTAAAGGAAATGCCTCTCCTTTGGAGTGACTCTGGTTGATATTTAGAAATTTCTTATAAAACTAATTAATATTTATCACATATATTATTGATTTCCTGGAAGTCTGAGGAGTGTTTTACAAATTTGAATGCGGTATTGCACTAAAGAGCATTAATATATGAATACACAGATCAATATGGTGTTCAATATGAGCTACAGTTGCCCTTTTTGTTGATTATACCCTGAATAATATCAATATATCAGTGCTCAAAACATGTAGGTTCAATCACAATTCAAAACATATTTGAATAGGTGCAACAGGAAAAATAAGCCAAAAGAAGCAATAAAAAAGGAGCAATGGGCAATGAAAAAGAGGAAGACAAATGAGAGGATGAAATATGAAGGAATGTAGATATTTCAGTAGTCTTTAGAGAAGAACTCTCCCCTGATCATGGATTGTGTTAGCATGCTTGGCAAGTCCTACGTCTCACTATTCTTACTATTTTATTTCTGCCTTTTATTTTTTTTAATATTTAATTATTTATCTGCTTCTGTCTACTGAATTTGTATATTTTTAATGCACCAACAAACACACAATCTGCCAATCACACATACACACACATCAGGGATGCTCATATAAACAAAAAAGGGTGCAGTGGTTATAAAGTTGTGGGAAAATAATCACAATTCATTTAATTTTTAAATACATTGCAATAGATGTCTTTCATAAACAGATATACAGACCCTATAAAGACGTGAACCTAATAGTCTTTATGAAGTGCTCAGTCCTATAAAGCTTTCATCTGACATTCTGTACGCAAGAAACAGCTAACTGCTAATGTAGTCAACCTCATATCTCAAACACATAGTGTAATAAAACCTTATTGACCTTTAACTCTACTCATCTAATGAGATGCTTACCAATTGCTGCAATTCACCAGCAAAATAAATAAATGTATATGAATTAGTAATTTAGGTTGCATGATTTGAACCTCTCTTACTGCTTCTCGACTTCTGCCACGTACAACCCCATTCTACACATACTCACGAACATTAATAAATGGCTGGTCTTTTTTATCTCACGTTGTGGAGTTAAAAACCCAGCCAGTACCAGCAACAGGCTAATGACAGAGACCTGATAAATATAGCTCATTGCAGTCTCACAGTCAGATAAGCCATTCTTGACATAGCAGCTATTAATAGCTCTTACAAAAATGTCTCATGGCAACCATAGTTTCCACTAAAATACCACAGAGTACAAGCTACATACCGTACAGTTACTGTCACTACAGAATACTTGTTCACTACTGTCATCACAAGAGAAACAGGAAAAAAAAAAATGCAGAGATGCAAAAAAAAAAAAAAAAAAAAAAAAAAAAAAATCTGTAACATTTTATGGCTACACCATAAAAACAACTATAATATTTCAAAGTTGAAAGTAAAAGAAGTATAATTGGGGGACATTTTACACCAAGAAAATACTGTTTGAGTTTTTATAATTTATTTGTTATTAAATAGCCATATCTGAGTGAAAACTGTTTCTATATGTTTTTTTTAGTATAGTGACCAGCAAATTCACTAGTGATAGTGAATGAGTTTTAATATCTCTGATATACACTACATACAGTATACAGTATGCAATATAATCTAATTCATTTGAATTATACCAACTGAGATGTGTATAAATGTGCTGAAATTAGCATGTTTTATCTGAATATTATAAGCACTTTTTTCTTATTACTTGTATAGTACTATAGTATATTACACTATATATAATTTGAATGAGACTTTAATTTTTTTTATATAATTTTTAAAAATAATTTTGGTATGTACTATAAATGCTTATTTGTTATTATTATTTTTATTTATATTTCTATTTTGCTTTATTTTATTTTACTTTCGTTTTAGATTTGGTAATTTTAGTACTTATTTCAGGTAGTTGCCAAAGCAACAATTTAAATGTTCATTTTTCAACAAATTTTTATATTAATATTTTAAAGCCTTATTTCAATTACAGAAACACAATAGTTTTAGTTATCAATAGCAACACTGAATATTACTCAAAATGTACAAAAAAATATCTGAAAGTGCCAATGCATCTGTCAACTGCATGGCAGATTTCTCAAAATGGCTTATTTATAGGTAATAGATTATGCCTAGATTACATATTGATCTTTCACTAACTCAGTAACTTGTAGAGCATGACGCTAGCAACACAAAAACCATAGGTTTGAATCCCAGGGAATGCACAAACTGAATGCACTGCAAGTTGTTTTGGATGAAAACTAAAAGTAATTTCTTGTAACTAAAATTAGAAATTATGGTTACCATGGTAATCTCTAGCAAGGAACTGTCTGCTCAAACACGCTTGCACACTCACACAAACATACACAGCAGGGCTTCAAGATGAGCTCCCATATCGCATCTGCATGATTTAGCATTGCGACAAAATAAAAGTTCTGTCTCTGCTGATCACTTTTGACACAACAGCTAAGGAGCAATAGCAGGGTGAGGGAAATGAATGGGGGAGAGAACCAGAAAAAGACAAAGAATGGTGAGGTAAGAAATATGCAGAAAGAAAGGAAAACAGAACCGAAGGCAGAGCATCAAAGAGTTGGTAAATAATTAGCGGGACTAACATGGCGTTACTGGTAGCTGTGGTGGAAACGTCAGCCGACGAGATAACTCCGCACTTGGCACATTTGAGCGTCATATTGTACAGTGGCACTGTCATCTGACTGCAAAGTCAAATCAACACACTGAAATACACATGTATGCTGACATTTAACCAAACACACAGTCTCGCACACACAGACACATACATCTATATCCACGCAGATACACACAACTAGCGGCCACAGAATCCCCTTCCCGCTCTCACTCAGGGCAGATCTCTGTCGAGGCTTTGGGAAGAGTGCGGGAATAACAGAAAAGATGCCGTCACGATAGTTTCATATCTAAATAGGCCTGATTGATCATGCGGGACGAACAGCTAGCGAGAGAAAAAAAAAGAAACTCTATATGCAGTGCATGTATGTATAGATTACCATCATTTATTTCCACTGACAGTCCATGTACAATGCTACATGATAAGATTTTGATTCTGTCATATCAATGACATCAAAATCTTCTTTTGCATTAGTATGCCATATGGAATTTGCTTGATTTAGGCTGCGAGCAGTTTATCCGTCCCACTCTGCATCTGTCTTTGGGCCCTGGAGAGAGACATGGGAACTCGAAGAAAGCTGGCTGAAAAACATACCCACAAACATTCATGCGTGTTGACAGCCAGAGATCGTGCATTCATAGACTCAAACTAAATCACGGTCATTTTAGGAGACATTAAAGTCATCTACAGCCATAACTGTCAATATCAAACTCTGCATAGATATATGTGTGTGGCTTGTTTTGTTTTATTAAACTGCAGCACACAATCATGTGTTCAGTACAGCATACAACCATATTTGAGATTTTAAAAATATACTTCTACAGAGGATCTTGAATGCATTTTAACATTTGCTTGAAATGTGAAAAATGTGCAAAACATGCATTCCCTTTTCAGAAAAGAATAATAAAAAATAATAAGAGAACCTGCATTGTTTAACAGTCCAATTTTTTTGTTAAAATACAGTAAAATGGGTAACATGGTTAAAATATTATTACAATCTAAAGTTACTGTCTTCTGTTTTCTAATATATTTAAAAATAAAATGTATGTTATGGCAAAGCTGAATTATCATAGTGTATGTAATTCTGTTGTACACAAAATAGCCACTTGCAAAAAACAATTAAAGCCATCAATTTGGCATGGCTTCCCAAATGGATAGGAAGTTGAATCTGCTTCTGGCAGACATGTAGATTAAACCCCACATAAGAAATTCAATTCCAAGCAAAAGGCCAATGTGACCAATATATCCCCCAACTAGAGCCAGTGATATTAAAAAGCAATCAGCATTTTTTGAATTACATGCTAGTCCTCGTGGAGTTGGAGGGACTTAAAAGACAGAGCTTATGATCCTTTACCAAATATTGACTTTCTCATTTATTTTACCCTCCAGTTTTGAAAAACAGTTCATCTTTTGAATTGTCCTGCCGCAGGTAATAAAGCAATGCACAAATTCTCGATGAGAGCCACGACAATTTGTCAAAATGCCCTTTAAAACTCTTAAAAATGAAGAAAATGTCAGCATTTACAGGTGAACAGAGACTATCCAAAGTGCTACTCCTTCACTAAGCAGAATTAACAGCAGGGCTTATTAATTAGGTAAATGATGATTAGGCTGTGTTTAAGAACAAGGGCGAGGGAGAGAGGAAAAAGGAAAAAAGAATACATAAAAAAATCCTCCCTCTAAATCTAATTCACCCTTCCCATCTATCAGCACCAAACAACAGCAGCCAGCCTTGAGTTAATCGGTTTCCGCAGAGAACGCAATGCGGCTGGAAAATATTCAAGCAAACATATAGATAAGAGTTTTGGAATTGCAAAAATATTTCCCATTATTACTTACACACAAACGGAAACTCTGACTTTCAAAAAAAAAAAAAAAAAAAAAAAAAAAAAAAATTTAATCCAACCCTATCCAAAATGTCCAGACAATGAAATCCACATGCAAGCATTCTTTCACACACTACCAAACACACACACACACACACTAATTTATGGATTCACACAAGAATCAGAAAACTTAATCTGAAGCTATTCTAAATCTAAATGTGTAATCTAAAGCACATTTAACCTAACCAGCATGCTTCCATCAGAATTATACTGAAAATTGACAGTCCTAAAATCCCATTATGATGGCATCAGGCAAATTTGAGCACTAATATAAAACTGTATTGTGGGAGAGGCTAAATTAGAGGGTGGACGGACCTGCATCTCAGCCAATCAGTGTCGGGTGGGCGGGGCAGAGAGGAGAGCCCTGAGTGTGAGCGAGGGGATGCTGTGGTAACTCTGATACAATGTTTCAAAGAGCACAAAAACAAACACAGTCGATCAGAGAGATCATAGCAGAGGCAAACACAACATAGTTGAAATGAAATATTCATAATAATAATCTAAAAACACAAAGGAAAGATAAGGGCAAGGGAAAGAAAACAATCTGATGCAAAAATGATGCCAGTAAGGGCACGCGTCAGCCTGTAGGCAGTGGAGCACAGCCCAGAAAAAGAAACACAGACAGTCAATCATGAGTCATAACATGAGTAATATTCGTCTTCTCGGTAATAAATCTCAGGCCATGTTTCCGCTCTGAAGTCTGATTGGTAAGAAGGCATGTGAATCTTGGAAGATTAACAATTCCAGTGTGTAATTGATGGTACATGGCACGGAGATGGACGGCGTACGATTGTGAAACCCTTATAATGAGGTCTATAATAACAATTCTTAGTTCATACTTCAACTTCAATGACATTTAACTCGCACGACTGAAAACTTGTCAAAATCAATGGAAATAAAATAAGAAATTCGCTCAGCCTGAGTGCTATCGATCGGACGCATGAAGCTGATGTGCTATGTCAGATTTCCTTTGCCGGCTCCTTTGTGACTGCCCCTCAAATAAACATTTCACATACAGAAACATGGCACACATGGATTTAAACAGCTTTGTATCAAGATGCACAGCAACACCTAAAAATCAAGAGAAGCTGGAGAAATGATTAAGCCACATATGGCAAATCACCAACGCAAATGAAAAAAAAATGCAATGAGTGAGCAGAAATGTCATCTTGTTGTCGACGGGACCAATAACCAGTCCTTTGCGATCTCTTCCCCTCTCTTCTGGTGAAAAATGTAGTTGTTTCTACTTTTAAGCATAAACCTTGCTAATTTGGATTGCCAATTTTTCTGTAAAACTCAAGGTATAGAAGAACTTATAGTCTCTGGAAACAATCATATTAGTTTCACCTTTTAAGGATGTTAAAGGGTTAGTTCACCCGAGAATGAAAATTTGTCCATCTTCTACTCACCCTCGGAGCATCCTAGGTGTATGTGGCTTTCTTCTTTCAGAATAATCCAGTCAGAGTTTTATTAAAATTTGTCCTTGCTCTTCCAAGCCTTTTTAAATGGGTTTAAGCAGGTGTTTTTTGTCAACAGTTCAGAATATGTAAAATAAAGTTTGCGCATCTTTAATAAAACGTCCCTCACACAGCTCTGGGGTGTGAATAAAGGCCCACTGTAGCGAATCCAAGCATTTTTGTAATATTTATATATATATATATATATATATATATATATATATATATTAATATATACAGATTTCAAAAGTAGTAAACACTTTTTTCTCACTTCTGCTGACCACTGGGAACCGGAAGACATGCAAGTGGATGTAGTAGCATGGAGAGAGAACAAAACAAAACAAAAAGTGTTTATTATGTTTGAAATCTGGATATTTATCTTACATAAATGCCTGGATTCACTAAAGGGGGCCTTTATTCACCCCCCGGAGCCATGTGAGGGACGTTTTATTACAGATGCGCACACTTTATTTCACTTCTTCTGAACTGTTGACAACAAACTCTGAGCAACTCTGATTGGATTATTCTGAAAGAAGAAAGTCACATACACCTAGGGTGCTTCAAGGGTGAGTAGAATATCTAAGAATTAAACGTTTTGGGTAAACTAACCCTTTAAGGTAATATTAGTATGAATATTTTAAGAAAGTAATTTTTTTGTAGTGTTTCTAATTCATTCATGACAAAACGTGTTCTTCTGGAGAGGGGAGAGATGTTATGAAAGGTCTGGCCAATGAATCTCTTTCTAAGAGCTGGTTGCCAATGAGATGAATGAATGCTGTGAGGCGTACCCGGCCCTCTCCTTGAGTTTCATATCAGTTATGCCATCTTTAGACACCAGTTTGTTAAAAACCAGAATCCCGATAACCATGTTAACCTGGTGAAGAGAGAGGAGAAAGGTGAACACATGTACATATTAAGATCCTGCCCAGTCTCACAATAGAGAAATGGTCCTATGGTCTCCAATGTGATGTATATTTCGTCTCATTTATCTTTGGTTTTGTTCCGTTTTAAATGATGTAACAGTACTGTGTATAAAAATATATAAATGTTGTTATTCAAGCTACTTCTGCACTAGAATTGTCATAATAACTTCAGGAGTCAATTTCCAAAAAGCTATGATTTTGAATAAAATTTTTTGACACTACAGCAAATACTAATAGACAATGTACACTTGTAATTTGTAATTGTAATATTAATATACAATTTAAAAAAATGTACAGAATCATTTTGGTTAAACAGACAAAAACTGCATTACAATTAAATTTCTTATGAGACTGTATAGTAAATTCACCATTATATTGTCTGACAAAATGAAATCTGTTATTGAATAAAATAGATATCGCTGTAATCCATGTTAATATAGTCTAAATCCAGATCTTGTTGAATTAATCTTCAGTGGTGTAATGACTATTATGTCCACACTTGGCATACGCTGTGCTTAAACAGATCTACTGAAACACGTGGATATTATGAGTTATGTGGTTGTAATCTGGAACTGTCTGCATTCTCATTCATAAGAAATTGTGGTGGTTTATTTATAAAATTCTATGTTTGGGTGCAGTGATGCTAGCAACATTAAACATTGAGTTTAGAAATGAGGGACAGAAGATTTCTGTGAATAAATCAAACACGGAGAGAAATTGTACCAAGACGACAGCAGCAGCTGGTCCCACAAATGCGTACAACAATCCGCCTTCCAGAGACAGCCAGCAACTAACAAAAAACACAAAGAAAGAGGGAGTGAGAGTGAGAAAAACAGAAGGAAAAAAGGATAGAGAGACCAGAGGGAAAGAAAAATCAGCGATGGGGTTGTCAGATAATGTGGCTGTTATTAATTTGCTTAAACATTTACTTTAAAGTTTCCACTTGAAGAATGTAATGCAGAAACCGACTGGCCATTAAAAGCAATAGGAATTACTTCACATAGGCAAAAATAGATGACTGATCTATTTCATCATGATCCTACTAGGGATGCATCGATCCGATACTACTCAGTATCGGTATCGGCTCTGATACTGGCAGACCGATCCAAATCCGATATAGCGCGTATACTATTGTGTTGTTGTTAAGCCCCACTAAAGGCACAAAAACATTATAAATCACCATAACATTTTCGTGTATTATAAGTGTATCAGATCGGAATTGGCTGCTACTCAAAATGTTTGTTATCGGAACGGATCAGTTCTGAAATTTTTTTTTTATTGTTGCATCCCTAGATCACACTTACTAGTTAACAGTGCCATATCCCTTTGCCTTGGTAAATCCAACAGAAATTGCTACAACGAGAGCAGGTAAACCTATAAAAAGGGAACAGAAATAATTGGAAAGTAGTTGAGTACTTTGATTAGATTCAGTTAAACATCATCAAAGATTTTAGACTATAACACTTGGTACCACACAATGGTGCTAAAACCAAGTGAAATTTTACATCAACCACCCAGTTGGGTCATTTTTTTTTTTCAGAAGAAACAGATTATAATTGAAGATACAAGCCTAGAAGATACAAGACAAGCCTCACCCCAACCAAGACAGAGGAAACGTTTGCGTATGATGCGGTTTCTAAGACGGCCAGTCACAGCCATGTAAGACTGCCATGCCTCCGTGAGAACCCAACAGAAAGAGGACAGGAAGAAAAAGTGCAGAAATGCAGCCACAAGAGTACAAACAACCTAAGAGCAAGAAAATAGTAAGAGAGAAAGAAAGAGAATGCATCCATCCAAGGTAAGGATGGAATGCAAAAAGGTAAAAGAGGAAGATTAAGAATATTTTTTTGTTGATCACGGGTTTTATCAATTTATTTGTGTTTTTTTGGTCATACCTTGTTCCGTGTCTGAGTTTGTCCGATAAGTATGAGTGCATTGGAGGAGATGATGGACAAACAAAAGTTGATGAGGATGACAGAGCGTTCTGAGCGGATGTACCTGAAGAAAAACACACGGAAACACTGAGCCAATACATCTGAATGAAGTTTATTGCTTGCTATAATTCAGCCACCATGCCTTCAATAGATGGAAACATAAATGGAACCTGAACTGATGTATAATTTCAAGTGGCGACCAAGATGTGACACTGACTAAGTGAAAGCATCTGTAAAGATCATTGAAGCACAAGATGCAAAGGAGGAAATAGCATGGTGAAATAAAAAAAAAAGAAAAGAAAAAGAAAAAATAAATTTTTGCAAACATTCAATTATTTCACATATACTTTGTGTGAAAAAAAGGTTTATCAATGCAATAATAAGTACAAGAAAAATTTTTCATGTACTGTATATACGGACTCAAGGTTGCATTAATTGATCAAAAATAGTAAAAACAGGAATACTGGGTGACATTATTACAATTTAATGTGTGTGTTATATATATATAACACATTATATATATTATATATATATGTCATGTGTTATATGTGTTATATATATATAACACATATAACACATGACATTATATATATAATGTCATTTATTACTATGTTGGAAAGCTTAATTTTCAGCAGCCATTATTGCAGGCTTCAGTGTCACATAATCCTTCAGAAATCATTATGATATGCTTATTTGGTGCTCAAAAATATATTCATATCATTAAGTTAAAATGTTTAAAACAGTTGTGCTGTTTAATAAAGTACAAAAGATTTTATTTGAAACTGAATTTTTTTAAAGGGGTCATATGATGCTTTTTTAAAAATCATTGTTTTGTGTATTTACAGAATATGTTGAATAAAAACAAATCATTTTTCAAATACTTTACATTATTGTAGATCCGCTATGTCCTGCCTCAAATGCGTTGTTTTCTACAAAGTCCCTCCTTCCGACAAGAGCAGTCTGCTTTGATTGTAGTGCATTGTGATTGGCCGAACACTGCAAGCACTTGTCAGAAATGTAACACCCCTTTCCATAATCAATAAATGTAAAGACAGCTAATATGTCCTTAGTTTTACCATCAGTTCAAGCCCGAAAGTGGAACAAAGTCACGTGACAGACCCAGTGATGGAGCTCTTATACGTTTGCATTACACAAGCTACAGACGGTTTAAGACAGCTGACTCCACTGTGACCCTGTCTCTCTCGCTCTTTCTCTCATACACAAACATGTGTACACACACACAATGCGAGAAAATCTGCAATTAAACTGTCAATAGCAAATACTTAAACTAATAACAAAACATACTTCAAGTAGCTGATTCAGAAGCGCCAAATTATCGTAGCAAAGTCAGAATTACCTCCTAAGTTCACGAAACGGTCATCCATAAAATTGCTGTTCTGTTGTAAGTAATCGTAAAGATAAATGCATCTACTTTCGGAAGGCTTTCGGAATGAAGTGCTTTTTCTTTCACCTGAAACCATGCCTTCTTTCTATGAGTGAACATTTGGGCGGCATCACGCAAATATTTTCAAATAGTGACGTAGACATGTGGGGGCATGTTTGAATGAGCCGTTTTAGGGGGCCGTGGTAGAGTCTTAACTTTGATTAATAATATATTTTTGGTTTTGAGACTTTAGTCTTTGCAGCATCAGGGATCTTATCTATGAACAGATCTTATCTATCAGCTTGTAACACTCCAAAGTGAAAGGAAAATTTTAAATTGCATAATATGACCCCTTTAGCAAAGTAAAAGTTTTTACTGTAATTTTTTGATCAATCAGTACATTCCAGCTAAATGGAAGTTATAAATAAATAAAATATTTTTATGACAAAATATTACTGAAACTGACACTAGACAGAATGACCACTATTGTGAATGAGCCAATAGAGAAAACCTTGACCTGACTTGTTTAGAATTACATCATGTCAAACAATTTAATTGAATCTCAAACTCCAAAGCATCCCAAAGCTTTTCACACAAATACATGTCGCTGTCCATGGTGCTGAAACCCCAATTACTTCCTATCAAGTAAGTTTCTTTTACTGGTGAACAGCCAGATTATGTTTCATGAGCAGAAGATCTTGCTTACCTCCAAACAGACACATAGATGATGATGAGTAGGAGCAGGGTGAGGGACGAGACCCCGCAGCCCACGATCAGAGTCACAGATGGAAGCTGGGTTTTATCCATGTTCTGTCAACACAAGAAATAGACTCAGTTAGCGCTCACAGATGCTAACTGTGCATCAGGCTAGCCACCTGCTGTCCTTCATGTGATTCTGTGCAGAAGAGAGCTGGGGAGAGTGGGCTGCTGTCCGTGTGGCTCCGGCTAAGGAGCAAGGTGAGATGAAGGTCACTCGGTAAAGAGCTGATACTGAGGACTGAGATATCCAGAGGGCACAGCAGAGAGCTATAGTATAACAACCTATGACTGCTTCTAATGACATATAGACCACCAGAAAAGCTAAATGCCTGATGCTGTGAATTACTCATACAGTGATTGTGAACCAAAAGCCTCAAATAAAACACATCTGCAGGCTTGTGCAACCATTATCTTGGTTGCCATGGTGATGTGGTGGAGAAACAGCGGCCACTGCAGTGGTGTACGCAGCATTAACTGTATCATAGGTGTAAGTAGTGAATGCCTGTGTGTTTGTCAATAACTGCATTTCTTGCCTAAGACTTTACGCCACTATAACAAATGTCTAGAAATATTATCTGTTTAACACTGTAAATATGGTACAGCATTGTTAAGGATGTCCATGGGTGTTTCATATTCACATAGGTGTGTACGTCTCACCTTAAGTCAAAAACAGATAGACTTACACTTACACACAAAGATAATTGGTTGAGTTTATAGCCTGTCTTGTCAAGTTAATTAAATACCTCTGATTAATCTGCACTGCAGTGAGGTCCCCACTGACAATCAAGAAAGAAATGCATCCTCTGAGACTAAGTTTGTCTTCTCGTGGCCAATCAAACACTTGACTAAGCCTAAGCTGTGGAAGACAAGCTAGTACTCAGAACAACCGCTATCGAGCCAAGGGAATTATTTAGTCCATCAGCACAGACAGTGAGCCATGGCAAGTTGGAAATGGAAACTATCAAGTATCAAGTCCCGTCAATTTTGGACGGTTGATTGCAAGACAGTAGGCAAAAGGAGGCTTAGAATGTCTCAATGAAGTCAGTTTTGGAATAAATAAAATAATAATAATATATAAATGATCTAAAACAGTTAATTTAATCACCAGATGGGAAAAAGTTAACTTCAAGAATGAACAATGCAGCATAGGCTGTTTAAAAAAACAGAAAAATAATTTGCAATATACAGTACATAGGCCACAGAAAGACAAGTTTTTCTGAAAAAAAAAAAATGTATAATACAATGATACAGCCTAGGTTATTATGGACATTAATAACCATTTGGGATGAATATACTGTAATGTAATTTTATGGAAAACTTATGGAAAACACCTCTCATTCAGTCATGATTCAGCCATCTGATTTTCCTTTAAATCAGATTAATTTTCTAAAATGTTACTGAATAGTAATGATATCTGCAATGCATTTATGTGGGTTCTGTTCTGTTTACCCTAGGGGTTATCACTGCTCTCTTGCCTAGAACAGAACCATACCACAATTCTAAACTATATGCTAATAGTCAATCATCTTTGATGATAGTGGTCCTGACAGAAAGGAGTAAATAAATATAACTAAGCCACAATGTACTTGTACAATGTAAAATGAATCATTATTTAAAAAGGCTAAACAATACATTCAATAAGTACAGTACTAGGACATTGGTTTATTAATATTTTAAAACTTGCCAAACTGTATGCAAATTAATATAAATGGTAGACTTGTAAAGGCAATCCTGAATCTTTTACAGTTGACAAGCAACAAGACGATGGCCTACCTCTGAAGAATGTACTAACATGGAACATCTCAACACAGTGTGCGGTTTCTTTCTCTCGTCATCTTCACTGACCCATATTTGGGAATGATGTATTCAGAGCTTCATCCAAGTACAACTGCAGCGTAACTGTGCATTTATACAAGCTTTAGCTCATAAATATTCAGTCGGGGCAAAACCACAGCAATTTTCTCATATCAAACTGTTTATAAAGCGTAAGACAATCTGACCCATGTAGACCAGACTCTGGTTCAAAGCTGGAAACATCTATAGAAATACTGGAATGCGATTAAAATAGCTGCAGTGTACTATCTCCCTTTATTTCTTTTTTTCTCTTGCCATGTGCACTGCAGCTGACTGTACATTCAAACTCAGAATGTGGGAGGGAAATAGAGGAAGGCAAGTGTTTCTCTGGCTCTTTATCATTCTGAAGCTGTAGGACGCTAGTTGCAAGCGTAGGGGCCATTGGATAGGCCATTTTGAGGTGGCAAGTGGAGCTGCAGGAATAATTAGCAGCATAGCAGTGGGGGTCTGGAGCGAGAAAGAGACAGACAGGGAGTGGAGCCAAGGGGAGGAGCAGTCCTCCCTTTTGCTGGCAAACGGCTACACAAATAAAATCCACACAATATGCTTCCCATGAGGCATGGAACGAGCTAACTGCGACACTCCTTTATTCTGCTTCTATCTGACCAGGTAGGTCAGAGCCATCATAAGGTGAGCGATTAGCATACAGCTATAGCTCTCTGGATCACCACGAGGAGAAATGCAGATCATACGCACATATACACAAAGGAGGAAACAGATTAAAATTTGTAAAATTTAAACGGGCTATCCTAAAAACATTGCTTGAATGTACTGTAAAATCAGTCTTTATCAGCATGAACTAAATATAACCCTATTCACTTTAATGCATTTTCCTGGTTTTACTGTGAACAACCAATCAGTGCACATCATTCCAAATAAAAAAGGGATGTCTTTTTAATCTTTAATCAAAATGTAGCTCCTCTGAAATTACTTTCAGTTTCTACTGAGATAACTTAGGCCAAGAGTACAATTAAATAATGTTAAACAATAGCCAAGTAGATATTTTGGTGTAATTTAAACAAATTATGGCTCGTAAAGCCCACATTTCAAATCCAGTTAATTCAAAGACTGAAGTATCAGCACCCTACATTTTTTCCTTGAATATCCTGTTAAACCAGGAATTTCATATTAACAATAACATATACAATGGAAAACTATGGGTTTAGTTTATTTCTGTAAACTAAAAGTAAGAAATCTTTTTTTTTCCATTGCATTGCAACAAGACACAGTAAGCCAGTAAAATGTGCTGCAAAAAGCAATTCATGTTTGTTGTACACTTTTTGTACCCCATATTTGCAGCTTTGTGTGTATGTATGTAAGCCTGTATGTAATGCTGTGATCCTAACTCTGCTTTGATATGATGTCATTTTTTCACTTGGTTTCCCAAATCAAAACAGAGTCACAGTAGTGACTTCTGTTCCTGAAGCAGCCAATCTGAAACATCTCGGCAGAGCAAATTAAATAAGACATGGCCATTGTTTTGGCCAGTAGGGTGTCATGCTTCCTCTTCCTCTTTTTTTTTTTGGGGGGGGGGGTCTCTGGCTCATATCTGGGCCAAGATGCACAAAGAGAGTGTTATAGGGTGTTCTATAGCTTTAAGAACTTCCACTGCCCATGCTGTTTCCACGGCAACTGGTGAATAAACTGCTTTAGAGGCAGTTTACAGTCTAATAATAACTAATCACACTGACTGAAAATTCCATAGAAATACATGGTCCTTTCTTGCATTACACCAAACCAAATCCCACCATTTTAAATAAAGATGCTATTTTAAAGGAAGACATATAGATTTACACAAAGATAACCCCCTCTAAGGCCCAAATGCATGGATGGTGTGTCATCAAGATATATGCTTTACACTCATGGAAAGGCCAACAAATGCACTATGGACATAAAAAAATTCTAATAATAAAAAAGTGTGTATAAATATGTATGTATATATTTGTAGGTATTTGTATGTTGGTGTTTTTTTTTTAAACAAAATGCATTTCTTTACAAATAATAGATATTGTAATGTAAGCAGTTAAGACAGCTGTTTTGAACTGTTATATTATTAATCACATGCATTTTCTCTGTAAAAACATTTAATGTATGCAAATCCAAAATGAAAGCCAGCATGTTTCATGCACTGCCTTGAAGCATTAAACAAAGCTACCAAAATGTTCCTTTTTGTTACAAATATTCGTATCTACATACTCAGAACACATCAAAGAATAAAACATGTCTTAAATTGTTTGCATTAAATCTGCGGTATGGCTATGGCATGCAGTGGAGAGGAGGAGAGGGGGGAGTGAGAGATAGAGAGGGATCTGTTGATACAAAATGACAAGGACGCCTATGTCAAAAAAACAAAACAAAACGAAACATTAAATCACAATGTCACACAAACGCGTCTTTTGACTTTCTTCGGCGTTAAATGAAACAATAGAAATGGCTCGACTTACCACATCGGGATTGAGGCGTGCTAAAATGGCGAAGGTGGAGAGTCTGTCACACAAGCATTTGGTTGTGCTGGAGTCGACGGGCACGGCTCTACAGCCTCGCGCAGACCAGGAGCCCAGCAACGACGAGCTGCGGAGCGGAGACAGACAAGAGCGCGGAATGAGATCAAATCCTTGCGCGATAAAACAGCTTTTTCTCTAATCCAGCGCTCACTGAGCCCGCCGTATGAGAGCCGGAGAGCGAGAAAAGACAGATGCATGGACGATGTGATGCAGCGCACACCTCTGCTTTCTGCATGGCCAGGTTAGCTGATGTAAAAACACTTACAAAAATGTAAAAACTAATCATGTCCTGAAATAAAATAAGGTATAACTATTTAAGTTCAAACTTGTTTATAATGCATGTATTTTTTTTAATACTTTATTTATTCAATTGTTGTTTTTAAATAAATTGATATGCAGCCAGCCACACATACACAGAAGAATGCATGTCTGCAAATTCTAACCCTGGGTAAATATAACCCTGGGTTATCGTTCCTGTTTCACACTGGTCACATGTTATCCTGTTAGTAATCAATCCTGGGTAAGTTAGCCAGGTTTCGATTTTCACATTGTAGGCTACATTTGTAGATCCTTAATTTAAACCCAGCATAGTTATGAAACTAAAAACATTCATTGACAGGATGCGACTAGCACTCGCAAGTTAAAGATGTTGGCAAATAAATTCGGTGGGTGTTTTAAGTCTACTGAAGCTTAGAAAAAGAACAAACAAAATGACATTATTAACTGCAGATTAGGCCTATACATTATCATTACAGCTCAACACCATTTTCAACGTTCAACGCTGAAAAAAACCCCCCGCCAAAAAGCATGAATAATAAATGAGGGAAGCGATGACTCAAGTTTTTAATTGGTCAACAACACAAACTTAGCATCTCGAGTTTTTTCACATATCCGGGTTTCTCAGCAGAACTCGTAGTTGCATTTCCATTTGCTCAAATATCAAAAGAAAAACCCCCATGATAGTTTTTTGACAACTTTCAATCAAAAGAAAAACACTGAGAAAGACTGATAACAGCTGTCAGAAGAGAGAACTATGTCAAATTTGCGGTCTCTGCATATACGCTGCAGCATTAAGTAGTTTTTTTAATTATTATTATTTAATGCAAAGTTGATATGATACAAAGTATAGTGTTATAATTGCAAAAAAAAAAAAAAATTCGAAATATGAAACAACAACAACAACAACAACAACAAAAAACCTTGAGGACTTAAAATGCTGATGACAGTTGAAACGCGTCATCACAGACTTGTGAAAAGGGTCCATTGTTGACATGACATTCGTTGCTTTATTTTATTATAATAATGTTGGATAATTTAATAACGTTGAATAATGTATTATTATTATTATTGCAGTTGTTGCAGCAGTATTACTAGTTTCTTGCATTCCAAAACACACAATAGCACCAAACTACACTGAATCACTTTGAAATGAAAGCTCCCAAATGACGATTTGGGGTAGCCTTTTCACACTGTGTTTAGCCTGCAGCAAGCCTTCCAAGTGGAGTAAAGAACAGTCTCTTTTACCTGTCAAAACTTTGTAAGTTTAAAAATGTGGAGGAAAAGTGCAATGGAGCAGAGGATGGATATTACACTGGGACATTGAGACCTGGAGCACAACATGGAGAAGAAAAAGAAAAAGAAAAAGAAAAAACATTCAGAAGAGAGCAAAGTGTATTAGGTTTTCTATTTACCATCTTGTGAATATCAGATATGAATTTGATGTCTCACATATTCAGATACATATATAATACATGACAAAAATGTTTCATTTGTTATAGTTAGTTAACTAATCTTCATTTATAACTTATCAATCTTAGTTAATCTCAACATTTACTAATACACATTACTAAAATCAAATGCGGTGTTAATATTATTTAATGCACATGAGCTACAGCAACACAAACTAACAATGAACAGTTATAACAAAGGTTAATAAATACTGTATTGCTCACAGTTAGTTAATGCTAGTTTTAATAATTAACTCATTGGACCCTATTGTAAAGTCTTAACATTTACTCAATGAATAGAAAATGTTCTGAGTTTCTGAATCAGTATTGATTTGACTGTGAAAGAAAACTGTGAATTATATTAAAATATCACAGAATATTATAATATATGGATAGATTACACACACTAAGCCACACTCTAAAAATAATGTCAAAAGCTGACTTTTCACGAGACCCAAAGGAACATTAATCCACATCTTTATATTCTTTGCAAGAAATGTATTCTGTTTTATGTTTCCCATGAAACTTGCATGCACCAAAGCAGATGACAATAAAAGCATGAATATCATACATACAAGTAAACCTTGAGGTTGCGGTTAATGCAGGTGCCCAAAGCCACTCAATAATTAGTCCATTCCACCACCTACACAAATTTGAAACTCATAATCTTGATGAGAAACCCTCTTGACAGCATGATTTGGCTGTGTCTGATCTAACACACAAATAATTGTAACAAAGACCTCATAATGACATCGATGAAAGTGATATGAAAGTCATATCAAAACATACCCACTCCATGCACAACTGATCCTTATAGCGAGCCATCAATCATGTAGCATCCTCTTGATGCAGCTGCAATGTGAAGTCAATATACTCACACACACACACACATACACACACAAACCAGAGGTTACCGGCACCATTCCAAACCCACTGTGCGGTAGAGCTCTGCAGTCTGGGATACCCATAATGCACTGGGGCTTGCAGAGCGTTGATGGCCAAACAGTATAACTGGAAGCACAGTGTGTTGCAGCCCCAGGGGAGGGCTCTGTGTTAACATTAGCACATAAACCTGTAACCCAATATATTATCACCCACTGCACAGACACTGCGCGTGATACGATTAAGACTTTGTGTCGACCACACAAATATAAAGACAGCGCAGCACGGCTGTGTAATTTGATCATGGGATTCCAGTCCGGCTGTAGTGTGCATGTTTGCAGAGAACATGCCAAGTGCAGATGCATGAGTAAAAGCAAGATTGTAAAAAATAAATTAAAAAAGTGTATTTATATATATATATATATATATATATATATATATATATATATATATATATATATATATATATATATATAGTATAGTAGTTTTAAGGGTAAAAGGCTAAAGGCAAAGGCAAAAATTAATATTTTATCATATTTTAGTATTATTTATATGCTATTCTACTTCTGTCCACATTTTTTATTATCTTTTATTTTTATACCATACTTTCAGGATTAATTAATTTTTTTGTTAGATTTGTTGAAATTTTGTTATGTGCTTTTGTAATTTTTATTCGTTGGTGTTGCAGAAATTATAACACAGATGACATAAATAAATAAATAAATAAATAAATAAATAAATAAATAAATAAATAAATAAATAAATAAATATTTAGCAGGTTAAATGATGGTTATTAGTAACTCAAATCCCTTTATCTAAACATCTCTACTTAACCATGGTTATGCGCATTCACCATGTTTGTAGTTTTTTTATGCTTTTTATTCATGTTTGTAGTTCACAGCCAAATCATTTGTCAAAGCGCAATGGATTGTGGGTAATATTAACCATTAGAGTGTACATGGATTAACACTTCAAAAATCGACCTGAAAGATGACATTGGGTGAAACTGTGTGTTTTATGCCCCCTTCAAAAAAAAAAAAAAAAAAAAAAAAAAAAAAAAAAAAATATATATATATATATATATATATATATATATATATATATATATATATATAAAAATATATATATATTGACAGATTTAGTTTTAATTGCCAATAATAAACCTTTAAATCATTAAATGTGAAAGATCATGTAAAAACCGGCAAAAAAAAAAAAAAAAAAAAGAAAAAGCCTTGAATCACTACGGTGTGATTGAAGTGCGAGTCAACAGAAAGCCCACACTCTTTAAAGCTGTTAACTAAAAGACAGTCAGTGACAAGGACACCTCCTCACGTTCCAATTTCTCTCCCAAATATGAACTCATTAATCATAGCAGCTGTCCAAGATGGATTTTAATTTCGCACCGAACACACAGCAGTCCCGGCTCCCCTTCGCTCAATGCGGGCAGATTACATTTCACTGTCCTCTTCCCATCTCTCAGCCTCTCTCTTTCGCTCCCTTTATCTCACTCCTTCCTCTCTGTCACCATTCTCCTTGTCTTTTCCTTTCTTCTCATTTCTCTGCGTTATAAGTGGTGCTTGGTGTTCTATTACTTTTCTAAGAAATCGTATGTATAATTTTTTATTTACTGTATATACTACTTATAGGGACTAAAATAATATACACATTTTTAGTGTCAAAAATACAGTTAAACAATAAAATTATTCCTGTGATGCAAAGCTGATTTACTCTATAGGCTTCATTGTCACATGGTCCTTCAGAAATCATTGTAATATGCTGATTTGGTGTTCAATAAACCTTATTATTCTTGTCTTCTCTAATTATGTTAAAAATGGTTGCTTTTTATTTGATATCTGACTCATATTTTTGTTATCACCCCCCCCTCCCCCTCCCCCAGGATTCTTTGACAAATATACATGCCAAAATAATAACATTATTTATTCAAAAAAGATTGATAAAAACAATTGAAGCCTTTATTGTCACTTTTGATAAGTTTAATAGATCCTTGCTAAATAAAAGTATTTATTTATTGTAAGAAAAGTGACTTTTCACCAGTAAGAAAACACACGACGCTACAGCAATGCACTAAAAACCACGTGAATCACTATAGCACTGGCAAAGCAATGCCCTGATAACCAGTAACAACGCCATTGAGTTTTGCACTTGAGTTTTTCATATTTTTTAACAAGATTTTTACATTCTATTGTTCTCAGTCGGTTCTCCCTTGAGGCAACGGCAGAAAACTTTAAATCTTTAACATACTGTATCTATATGTATCCATCTAAATGCAAATGTTCCACCCACACTGCATTAAGCGCTATGGGCTCAAACTACTCTTTTGCCATTTTAAAAGACAAAAGAGAGCACAAACAGATGGATGTGTAGGGAGTGAAAGTACAAGCATGACCAGGAGGCCCACGGTTCTTTGTTAAAGTACAACATAATGCTGGTGCTAGTCTGTCTGATCATCTGTCTGCCTCTTTCAATATAATCTGGCTTCAGAGACGCAGTCTCAATTTGCTTGCTCTCTTTGCAGAGGAAAAAGAAGAAATAAGTTTCTGTTCATGTTTGCTAATGAGACTGAGCTTATTCTCATGTTAATACATAATGATCCTCCTATTTCAGCTCTTCGGTGTATATTTTGAATGTGACCATAATAATACAGATCTAAATTCCGCAGCTGAAGCACTTAGAGTGACGCTGTCAGGATTTACCTGTTATGTTTCATGCACTAGTGTATCAATCATGCCTGTGCCAAGCATTCATTCATTTAGATGATTGATATGATTATTGAGATGACAGGATGGATTTCCATTTGAATGTCAGGTGCTAATACTTTACTCATAGATTTGAACCTTCATACTTTATAGTGAATAAAACGTCCCAAGATCTGAATGCAGCTCATTGGAGGCCTGTGTTTTTTTTATTTTTTATTTTTTTTTATGAGGAATGGAAACATATAACGAAACATCTGCTTAATTCTACATCTGTGTAACTGGTATTTCTCTAACATGCTCAAAAACACATACGAAATGCATACTAACAATAATGATGTATTTAGAATACTAAAATAATAATAATAAAATACTAAAAAAAAATTTGCAATAAGGTTAAATATAAATTCATGTTTATATCTACATATTCTAATACACTTTTAAATGTAAAAGTTCTATAAATTGCCGTTCACCAGTGTTCAATATTTGGGTTCAGTTAAGATTTTTAAGTTCTCATTTGTTAATTTCCTTTATTGATTGATTGGTTGATCAATTTGTTTGTTCAGAAATACAGTATAAAAACAATAATTGCGAAAACAAACATATTATTACAGTACAAATATATATATATATATATATATATATATATATATATATATATATATATATATATACACACATAATAAATATATTTTAAAGGTTCCAGTGATGGCTAACAATACAATATTTATAAATCATCACTACCCTAGACTAATACTGCAAAAAAATAAAAAAGTGTTTCACAATAGGTTCATGATACATTCGATTATCAAATCTAGCTTTTTTGGAAAGTTCTTCCGAGACGACAATACAAAAATAATAAAGAAAGTTTTCAAATTACAGTATTATTCATTTACCATCATCTTTTCTAACAATATTTTTGGACAAACTGCAGCCAAACTAGTTAAAAATGTGCCAACGGTACTGGTGCCCCTCGAAAGCAGTTGGTCTATTTGCATCTCAGTTTGCAAAGCTGGTATCACAGCAATCAGCGTAAATATTCATAATGCACATTTGGCTTTAACTGATACTAATTGTCTATAAAAAAAACAAACAAACAAGCATAAATATATATAAAAAATAAAATGCCTACAGCCACCAAAGTACCTTGTCTTAACATGCTAAAACACTTATACAACAGTATCCTTGCACCATATTTCAGTTCTTCTACAGAGAGTGAGTGTCGGCAGCTAGAAACTTCTTGTCTCTTTCCCTATCTCTGCTCTTTCTAACTGTTTTCTCTTGTAGCCTACTTTGTGTGTATCATCTCTGCTTTAATTGGAAGTGTGGTTTTACCATAATCTCTGATGTGTGTACAGTACAGAAGGAATGTGGCATGTACAAATCATCCATGTCAAAGTGGAGTCAGTGCTGGGTCAAGTGAAGATCAAGGCAGCTATCAGCAGGATTCAACATTTCCTGTCACCGACTTTGCATCTATGTAACATACATTTAACATACTAAAGCATGTTGTCTCTAACCCTTTATCAACACAGCTCTCCTTAAGCCTTGGAAAGTACACCCTACTGTGTGACCGAAGATTTCCTGCAAAACTCAGCAGATAGCAAAAACAGGTTTAATTTAATAAACGGCTTCTCACCTGTCATTCTCATCCCAGGAAATGCAGGTTTGGTTTGTGGTACCCTGTGGAGAGAGTAAGAGGGCGAGAGGGAGAGAGGGAGAGAAGGATGTCACCTTGTGATTTTGCCTTGCAAATGTGTTTTGTTGATTCTTCAAAGACTTCTTCAAAACATTATTTTATTTAAAGTTGTTATTTTCATGTTCTGGAATAAAGTAAGATCATAGCCATCGGCTTTAAGCGGACTTTTTTCAAGTGGTTTTGATGCTGCGTGTGGTAGTAATGATAACTGATGTTAATCTTAATTTTTTTTACTTTATTCTTTTTTCTTTTTTTTTGCCAAAAAAAGTTGAAGTCTTGGATTTGCTAATAGTCAATTAAGTTGGGGAAAAAAATTAAGCAGGACAGGAATAACAGCAATATTGAGGACACTAACTAAACAACACTATATTGAAGACACACACACACACAAAATAGATGTACATATAAACACAAACTTAATTGAAAATAATTAATGGAATAATAATAATAATAATTCATTAATTTAAAAATAAATAAAAAAGAATAGCAAACAAAAATGAAAATAATAATAATAATAATAATAAAAATCCCTAATTATTAAAATACAATTAAAAGTAACTAATTAAAATTAAATTACAATTAAAAGTCATCCTACAGTATGTCAGAGAAAAAGTATCATGCTTGCAGAATTCTTCTAATAGAATACAATTAAAAGTGAATTCATGTGTCAGAGTGACATAGCCATAGTCTGAATAATATTGGAACAAGACTGTACACATATTGCGTTTGATGCAACATACTGTATGGGTTTAAAGGGCAGGCTGACTTACATTGTAAAGGTGTGAGAACTCAATCTCTAGTGGAGTTGAGAGGGAGCTGGGAGTGGGTTTGATTGTCACAGAGATCACCTTGGAGTTCAACACTGTGCTGTTTCTGTGAAAATACAGAAAGAGATGAAAGAAAACATGAGGAGGTCTGCAAAAAAACAGAAGGGGGTTAGAAGAAAGGAGGTCACGACCTTCAAAGAAGCTGCCACGCTCCCATGTGACAAATGTAGTATGAGACACTTCACTTTGTGCTGTGATAAATGCCCATGTCATTTACTCATAGATTATATTCTTTTTTGAAATTTTTGTGTCACCAGATATGTTTCAAAATCGCCATATTCCAAGAAAAATTGAAAAATGAGAAAGTCAGAAAACAGACAGAACAAAAATTACCAACCTGTTGAACCATAAAGCCATTTCAATTCATTTAGACATTTTTCAACTATAGAAACTTCAGAAAGGCTATAAAACTATTGCAAAGCAAAGATACTATTTTTTATGTCTTTGTTTTTATGTAATTCTTTCTGATATTGCAGAGTGTCCTTTTTAAAAGTCCCAGTTCACCCAAAAATGTAAATGTAACTTACTAACTGTCATGTCATTTCAAAACTTTATGACTTTCTTTCTTTTATGAGCATAAAATACTTTTTTTTCTGTTCATCATTCAGTGCTAACTGTTTGGTTAGGCATACACATATAGCTCTGAAAATGTTTGCCGAGATAAATAAAATATAAAATCTGACAATAATGGTATGAAATCTATCACTTCTTTAGCTTGAATAATACTTAAGCTCGAAAAAGCATAGAAGGTTGTTTTTTTCTTTAAAACCAAGAAAACAGCAACGGAGAGGGATACCAATTGTCAACATAAAATGGAAGCAATGTCTCACCTCTGTAGAGAGAGAATACTGCCCAAGTTTCTGTACAGTACGATACCAGTCACAAATGCTGAGGCGTCATCTTCATCTATAACACAAACACACAAACACATACTGTATAACAGATATACAGCATCACCTCAGTTCCTTTTAAATAAAAAAGCATAAAGCAAAGCGATGAGGAAAATAATTGCTATAAGAGGTCATTGAGATACAGACTTGATTGGTGTGTAATCAAACCCTTAATTTAGAGCCCTGTAATACAGTACATGTATAACTGGAGGTGAGATTGCAGGTTGCTTTCTCTCTTCCTGTTTGATGCTATTTTACCCTGCATCTTCTCACCTATGAGTTGGGCACCATGACTAATAACTTAACATATGCTTGCACAGACCTTCATTACACACACAAATACACAGCGTGTTCCAAGAGTTATCCTTTTTTTAATGAACAGGTTTCCATGTTTTATGGGGACATTTCATAGGGGTATTGGGTTTATATTGCACAAACTGTATTATCTTCCCCCTTACCAAACCCCCTTAACCTACCCCTCACACAAAACATTCTGCTATTTTAGATTTTCAAATATAAGCTTGTTGGTCCCACTTTATATTAAGTGGCCTTAACTACTATGTACTTACATCAAAAAATATTGTGTTCATATTGTGTTGTAAAACACTTTTGCTGCTATTGAGGTGGGATAGGGGTAAGGTTAGGGAGAGGGTTGGAGGTATGGGTAAGTTTAAGGGTGGGTTAAGGTGTAAAGTATGGGTCAACAGTGTAATTATAAATGTAATTACAGAAATTAAATACAGATGTAATTACAGGTAGTTTTTTTTTAAAATATAAGAACAATGTAAAAACATGTATGTACACAATAAGTACATTGTACTAAATTATTAATTAAAATGTTAAGGCCACTTAATATAATGTGGGTCCAGCTTGTTTCCTCATGGGGACCAGAAATGTCCCCACAAAATCAAAATGTACTACTATCCTTGAAGGGGCATTTAGTGCTAATAATGTAGGGAATACATTACAGAATTATATATATATATATATATATATATATATATATATATATATATATATATATATATATATATATATATATATATATATATATATATATATATATATATATATATATATTAAAAAAGCTGTTCTTTTGTACTTTCTATTCATTAAAGAATCCTAGAGAAAATAAATGCATCATGGTTTACACAAAAATATAAAAATAAGTCCTTTATTCAACAAGAATGCATTAAATTGTTTCAAAGTTACAGTAAAGACATTTTTTATGGTTTCCACAAAGATAATAAGCAGTACAACTGTTTTCAATATTGATAAATAAAAACAAGAAAATCAGCTTATTAGAATGATTTCTCAAGGATCATATGACTCTAGAGTAATGGCTTCTGAAATTTTAGTTTTGCCATCACAGGAATAAATTACATTTTTTAAATATATTCAAGTAGAAAACAGCAAATTGCAATAATATTTACCAAAATTATTGTTTTACTGTATTTTTGATCAAACAAATGCAGATTTGGTGAGCATACAAAAGACTTCTTTCAAAAACATCTTACTGACCCAAACGTTTGAACGGTAATGCATATATGATGCAGCTAAACTTGCAGATATAACTCACACAAGTATAAACAGATACACATGATTGGTTTGAAATGACTAGGTGATATTTATTGTGCTAATGAAGAAAGCAACACAGTTTAAAAAGCATGAGTGAGGGGAAAGGGCAGCGGTCCAGCCACTGTCACACTCACACTGCATTTCTGTCAGCAGAACCACCTGAAACAATGCACACACACACACACACACAAAGTCCATCTGGTCTTCAAGCTACACTGCTCTAAATAATGCCAAAACCTGTGGCAGACTGGCATGCGCTGTAAGGGAGAGAAAGAGTGAGAGTCTGTAGGGGGGTGCCAGGCGGCGGGCACAGGCCACAGCTCCAGGGCTGCAGCTGAGGTCCCATGGGCAAGAACACAGACCGATGAAGGGGGACAGGGGGCTGGGGGCATGACAGTTTTGAGCTCCCTCAGGGTAATTGGGTTTCTGCTTGCCCACCCTTTTTCCTCTCCTATTAATATGCCACAGCCATGATAATGCGAACAGATGAGACCCAATATTTCTGGACAACACAAGGTACTATAGGAATGTACACTGCTTAAAAACAAGAGTTTTTAACTTAAAAAATATAAAGTTTGAGACTTTGAAGTCCACACTAAATATTTTCCAGTTTACGGGAACTTTGAGCCACAAAGAAATGTGAATTATTTGAATCTACATAAAAAAAAAAATCAATTTTAGAACAACATAAGTCCCCAAAATGCTGTTCTGACTAGTCTAAAACAGTTAAGAGAGCGATTAAAGAACCTACATTTTGAATATATCAAGCTGCATTGAAATTGTAAATTTTCTCAAGAATTCTTTTTTACATTGAACTTGAAAACAATGGTGCATGATTTACTTTTTTTATTTTATTTTTTTACAGTATGTTAATTTCATGTTTTTATTGCTTAATATTTAAAGACCTTGTAAGAAATGTAATTTATTTAATTAAATGTATATATAATTTTACCATCATTTATAATTTTTGCTTGTAATCATTTTTATTTTAAACATGACAGTTACGCATTTAGATTAAGTTATTGATAAAACATATTCACATATGAATTCTTGAATGTAACAATAAGATCTGTACCATGCATTTAGAAAATAAATCAGGTTTTAGTAGGGTTTTAGTTTCATGCCAACTTTAATAGTTGTGTTTTGTTTGGGAACTAATCATGCAGGCGAAAGAATCATAAAGTGTTCTTTTCAAGAGCAGATCCTTTGTAAGAATGGAAGTGTTTTGTTCTGTTACAGTGTGTTTCATTGGACTCAGTCTATTAAATTCCTCTCGCACTTGCTTCATTCTAAATAATCTTTAATATAAAAGCTCATCTCAGCATGTCCAAAGCTTGACGACCTGTCAATCCAGTACTGGTGGCATGGCAACAGATCTCCCAGTGGGAAAGGGAATTAAACCTAATTGCGCCTGATTGGCTCCTGCAGACTCCTGATTAAGTAGCAGCTCCTCTATTAGCATAGTCGTGGGGGAAGAGGCGTCTTAAAATACCTGTAATGTCGGACATGGCAAGAATTAAGCAGCCTACAGCAATCTGCTCTCTAGCAAAGGAGATAAAATCTGTTAAACAAACAGAGATTTGTTACAAATACAGTTTTCCACTGTTTTACTAGAGTAAATGGCACAGAAGAGAAAGATGAGTATAATCCATGCATAAAAATGGAATGTACCTATTAAATTGTTACATTTTTTGAATTGTGGAAAAAGTTTAAACAGATTTCATTGTGTCCTAGATGAGTGAGTGCACAATGCATGCCATATTCAAACCTGTACTTCCCATATGATCACCAAGGCTCAATGTGTCTGGAGCATGGCTACCACATATATTTATGCATTTGTGTGAGACTTTTTTTTCTCTTACCTGGTTTTCCAGTGACCAGGATGTTTTTAGCCACTCTGACTTTGTCCTCTGAGTTGCGAGCCCAGTCCACCATCCCCCTCCACCCCTTCATGGGGAAAGTGATATCTGCATTTCCTGCGACAGGCCGCTTGTGAATACTCAACACTGGAGAGAGAATCCAGAGGGAACTGTAAGATCCATGGCAACACCAGTATCCTGACTCACTGCACAGTGATCACATCTCAACTAGAGAAACTGTCATGCTGTTAGATGACTCCCCCATACAAACTCTCTCAGCTCAAACGCTTTCATTCTCTTATGATCCCAGCCTTTTGCTGCCAGCCATATTCTCACTTCACGACGACAGCATTTTAATCACTGAATGAATTCCCAAAACTTCCAAAAGAACCATTTTTATTTATGAAACTCGAAAAAGAAATCTGTGCAAATCTTTTATAAAGCCATTTGTACTTTTCATATCACTGTAAATGAAACAATTTACATACCAAAGGTTTGACTTATGATTTATACAGAAATTTGCACAGCCTGTGATTCAAGACTTTCAAACTAAGTAACCAACTAATTCATCTCAGCTTCAGAACTTGTGTTTTCAAAATACAGGGCCTAGCCTACATAATGTTAGACGTCATGTTTCTACTAACTAAATACAGTAACTAACTGACTAGTGTCACTTTTTTGACAGACAGTACAGAGTAAATATATTTAAAAATAAATAAATAAATAAATAAAAATAAATAAATATATATATATATATATATATATATATATATATATATATATATATATATATATATATATATATATATATATATATATATATATATATATATATATTTATCTTTCTATTCATTAAAAAAATACTGAAAATGTTAACACATTATCCGCAAAAATATATATTTTTAACACTGATAATAACCAGAAATGCTTAATGAGCAACAAAACAGTATTTTATATTTTTTTCTGAAGGATCATGTGCTGAAATTCAGCTTTGCCATCACAGGAATTTTAAAATGCATTTAATTAGAAATCAGTTCTTTTAAATTGTAATATTTCACAAAATTATTTTTTTAAGCACTAGGCCATGGCCCTGACATCACATTTGTGACCCTGAACCACAAAACCACTCATTAGTAGCACAGGTATAGCCAACAACATGCACATTCTTAAGCTGTTTATGCTTTATAAACCGAAAACACACTTGCCTTCTAAATGCATTAACCCGTTTTCATTTATTGGAGTAAGGTCAGAAAAGGCGTAAGCATAAACTGGACACAACAGGTAGTTTTTTGCCTCTTAAGGTCTTTGCACATTGAGTCTGAAATTTTTGTCTGAAATTTGTGCACGTTGAAAAGTAAATATGAGCTCACAATTATTTAATATGACCTCCGAAACTTTCGTCCATCATAAAAAAAAATTGTATCAGGTTAAATTTCTGCGTTTTCACATCTGTAGCATGCATTTTGATAGGCAAGGATGGTGAATATGAAAAAACAGAAAAACACAATGCGAAAATTTCGGACTCGGTGTGCAAAGACCTTTCCGATTTCGCACGGCATGTAAACGCAATAAGCCACTTTCTGTCTGCTTATTGAAGTGCACGTGTGATAAGTGACACGGACGCATCTTTACTGCAGATTTAAGTACATCTAGACCGAGCAAACCTCTTGCACTATAGAAAGAAGGAACGATATCACAAAAGCAGACTTTTTCATGACTCAGAAAATGATCAAATAGAGCAGAAGTATAAGTGGTTCAGTTACAATGCTTCGTTTTTAACTGCATGAGAGAATAATATGAGTTGTAAGTGTCTCAGCATGTTGCAAGCTTAATTTAACATCACAACTGACAAATGTATCGAATACTCTGAGTCAGATATGCAAATGATTATATGTTGATGTCACTACAGGGAAATAATCTGATGTGTTAATGAAATCATATAAACTCAGTTTACTTGCCTTGTCAGGTTACTGATGTGCATGTAAATAGGAAAAAGCTTAATTATTCAGCTTTCAGATGGTGTACTAGCTCCATTCAGAACTATTCATGTTCTTAAGTTCAAGTTCTTGTGCATTATTTTCCATCTATTGATGAAAGTGTGGTGTTACATATACAGCTGCGTCTCAAAGCTTTGTGTGGGACTAATAGGTCATTGCTGTAGGACAGGTGTTGTCACAGAGGGAGAATCTGAGATCATGGGCAGCTTAGTGATTCAGAGGTAAACAGAACCTCTCACACCCCCTTTTAAACTCTGCCAGCTGTGGCCCACAACGTATGACCATAAAGGTTCATCTTTCCACTGTTTTTGCAAACCTGGGTGCTGAGTAAACCATAGTCCATTCTTTGTGTATGAGAGATGTGAGTGGTTTAGAGTGTGAATCCAAAGCTGTAAAAATGCCTAGATCTATACATATTTGGAAATCAGTATGAGCAGCATATCTGATTCATATAGCTCAGGGATTGCTCATTATTTCCAAAGGGATATTGTCTGTAACTGCTTTCTTATGAATAGGAAAATGTTATATACTCTCAAATGTTCAAAAGTTTTGGATCAGTAAGATGTTTTTAAGCAAACTTTCTTATACTCATCAAGGCTGTATATATATATATTTGAATTTTTGTGAAACAGTATTGCAAATATTATGATATTAAATATAATATTAAAATATTATTAAAATAAGTTTCTGTTTTATTATACTAATTAATGTATATGAAAGCAAATTCATTTTAATCATCCATTACTCCAGTCTTCAGTGTCACATGATACTTCAGAAATCAGTGTAAAATGCTGATTTATTATCAAGGTTAAAAAAAATAAAAATAAAATCAGCATTTATTCAAAATAGAAATCAATTTTTTTTCTTTCTTTTGTGAATACTTTTATTCAGCAAGGATGTGTCAAATTGATATAAAAAGTGATAGTACAGATTTATATTGTTAGAAGTTATTTCTATTTTAAATAAATGCTGTTCTTTTTAACTTTTTATTCATCAAAGAATCCTGAAAAAGTATCACAGGTTTAAAAAATATATATTAAGCAGGACAACTGTGTTCAACAATGATAATATATAAGCATATCAAGATTTCTGAAGGATCATGTGACCCTGAAGACTGGAGTAATGGCTGATGAAAATAAATTGTATTTTGAAGTATGTTGAAACAGAAAACCGATATTAAAAATTGAAATAATATTTCACAATATATTTGTGTAATATATTTATGTAATGTAATTAACCATCTAATTAATGATGTCCAATAATGTCTGTGAAAATTTTTCTTTAAAAGGCATTGTTAATCATTCAAAATGTGGTGATGTATATGAATCTCAATGGGTGATTACCTATGACCCTTTCTTTTTCCTTTCTTTTTCTTTATCATCTTTTTTGTATGTGTATATATATATATATGTGTGTGTGTGTGTGTGTGTGTGTGTATGTAAATGTAAGTACATATAGGTGATTTTGTGGCGTTGTAATTAAAAGGACAACACAAAAAAGATGAAAAAGATAAAGAAAGGAAAAGGAAAGGGTCATAGGTAATCACCCATGAAGATTCATATACATCACCACATTTTGAATCAGTACCTTTTAAAGACCTTTTCACAGACATTATTGGACATCATTAATTAGATGGTTGATTACATTTCAGTACAATTTGCTTCATGCTCTCCAGTTGTTTTTTTAGATTTGTATCTTCAACCCTCTAGGCTGCCTGTCCAAACATTCAACCACTTAAGTACATGACCATCACCCTCTGACATTATTGCAGAAGTGCAAACCGAACTAAATGTCAGTGAAAACTGACCCAGATTGTCGGTGACCTCATAAGTATCCTGGAAGTCCTTCATGCGGAGACTGATGACGTCCACAAAGTCCTCCACTAGACGAAAAAGTTCCTTAACATTGGGCCCAAGCTGCCAGAAAGAAAAACATAGCTTCACGTTAAAAATTTGGTTAGTTCTTTTTTCAATATGCAATTCTGTAAGTGGAATTTAAATGTTATTGTAATAAATATTAGATTTTTCTAAAAATAACTGCTGCTGCTGCTCAAGCTTAATGATATCCTTTCTTCAGATTGTAAACTGTAGCTTGCGTTAAGACATAAATTGTAAACTAACTAATGATCTAACTAAACAGCAGGAGACAAACAGCTGAAAGAAAGATGTGCAGCGAAGAGAAGATAATTAGTCAATTAATCACCTTTAAAACCAGCTGAAACTTGCATAATTACTAAATGTAAGAGAGTTAGATGATGCCAACAATAAAAGAAGGAATGAGAGAATGATGAACGAGTGAGTGGAAGAATGAATGAGTGAATGAATAAACACACAGACATGGAGAGAGAGAGAGAGAGAGAGAGAGAGAGAGAGGCTCACCAGCTGTGCTTCCTCCCACCTCTCTCTGTTTTCCTCCATCAGTAAGTTACTCACTGATTGCACAAAATTCTGTGAACAAAACCACACGACAGAAACATTCAGGTGCATTTTGGGTCAAAATATTTTATTTTATTTTATATTTAGAACTAAGCAAATAATGCTTCACTAACCCTCATGTCTGCATTACTGGGGCTGTAGTAGGACCTCCTAAATATCTCTGTCATGTTTTTCAGTATGTCTATGATAGCCAGAAGGTCTCCACTGTAGCTTGTTCCATCACTGGATGTCACCCTCAGCTTGGTCATGACTTCAGACACCCCATCTCCCACAAGCCCTCGTTGAGCCTTGGACAGATGATCTCTGGTCTGGAGTAGGTAAAAAATAACAACCTTAGCTTTGCAGACACTTTTAACCTAGCTAGAGCTTAGTTTGGACATCACCTACCAATGTCTGGATACTTCTGTAATCATTAGAGACGCATTTAATGTATGTTGGGTTCTCCCAGTATGCAATGCCTACATCATCCAACGAACATCGACGAAGAATAAGTCCTGCGTCACAGAAATGGGTTGTCATTACCAGATTTAGAACATGGACTGGTTAAAAAACTGTATACTGCATGTTGTCTTGTTGGTTTTCTTATTTAAACCAAGTTTGTTGTGCTGTCCATGGTCCTGAAAATGTCTCAGTATAGCTTAGAGGGCGATGACTGTTTAGGAAGTTATTGCGGCGTGTTCCTGTTTGCATGAGTCATGTCTTACCTACAGCATTCGGAGGGCAGCGGACAGCTGCAGTGTCCCCTGCAGGAGTTTTCTTCCAAACTACATTAGAGAAATTCTCCTCATCACAGATCTCATGCGGCTCTGCATAAAACCGAAGAAGTAAAGAAAAAAATGCAGAAACCTGACCAATGCCACAAAATGTGAACAAAGAAACAAGTAAGGTCCAGAATAATTATTCTTGTTAAGTCTATAAATAGGGTAGGTGATATAACCAAAAGAGTAAATGTATTCTATGATAATGGTATATATCAGTGGTTTTCAACCTTTGTTTTGCTTGTTCTGCTGACTGTCTACCTGCTGCCGAGCTATGCCTGGATCTGGTTTTCCCGTCAAATTATTTTCTGTTCATTGCCAGTTCCTTTAAGGGCTGTGCGATGAATAGAAATCGTCATAAAATCACGATTTGAGCGTGTGCGGTTTCTAAATCGTTTTATAGCACGATTTTCCGCGGCCCTGGTCTCCCGCAGTAAATTTCAGATCCAATCAGAATGCAACACGCCTAGCGCGAGAACAGACAGGGCATATGCCTACACACACTGTCTGTGATGCGCCTTCTTTCCGAGCCCGTGTTAATGGATCAGAGCACGTCTGGTTTTGTGACAGAGCAAAGGAAATCTATGTGCGAACAGAGAGATTTGCGCTCGTGCATTATTTTGATGTGCTTTCACGCTACATTAATGCGCTCTTGCTGCTGCTTCTGCACCGCATACACATACTGTATACACACTGCAATCGGAGTACATGTGAAGCTGTATAATGTATAACAAATCTATTTCAACACCCGAGGCACCGCTACAATTAAAGAGCTCTATGAACAATGCATGGCAAAAAAAAAAGTCCCTGGACATGGGATTGATTTATTGATTTATGTATTTTTTGGCATGCGTCTATACATTTTGTTACACCTTTACTTTAGTGATTATTTTTACGTATGTCTGATCTAGAGACGTTACAACTTTTTGCGAAAGCTCTTATTGGTTTTCTTTTGTAAATTTGTTTCAAATTCATCCTGAATGCATTTATGACTGTAAAGCATATCTGTGTGTGTCAAAATTGTGATTAAAATCGAAATAGCAAAACTGATCAAAGAAATCACAATATATATATATATATATTTTTTTTTGTTGTTGTTGTTGTTGTCCATATCGCATGGCCCTAGTTCATTCAATAAATACAGTTATCAATCTATCTTCTGAGTACTAAGTTATTAACCCAACAATAGAGGGGTCAGTTAATTTTTTTGCAGTGGGCCGCGCAAACATATATGTTTGGTTGTGTGGGCCGCGAGTTGAAATAAGTTGGGAACCACTGGTATATATCATAATATATAGTTATTTTTGCTGCAAATTAGGTTGTTACACTGCCAACATTTTAGATGCCATTAAAATGTATATATATTTTTTATTATGTCAATGCCATAACAAAACCAATACTAGCTTAATTAATACAAGTTAGCGTTGGGTGATGTCTACCAAATCAACATCGTGATGTTTGTCAGCCATAGACAATGGATGATGGAATCATCTATCGACCCAACCCTAATACAAGTAAAAGGTTCTTATGCCTACTGAAGACATGAAGCAGGTATATTAGGCTGCTGTCACTTTAAGACCTAATACATGGGTTTAATGTTTTAACTTAAGACAGGCATTTTGACATAACTTTGTGTATATTTGACTGTTTGAGTGAAATAAACTGCAAAAATACCTCCGTACTCATGCTGTGTGACAGGCAGCACAATAAGTTGTGAAAGAAGTCTCAATTAAATACATGCGCATTGTTCTGACAGACGGTTTTAATTAAACTGTCTCTCAGAAATAAAACCATCTGTCAGAACAGTGCAAGTACAGAACTGAGACCTCTTTCACATATCACTGTGCTATACTGGTTTAAAATTTCTCCAAAATTTAAAGTGTCAAAATGTAAAAATGAAAGAAAAGGATAAAAATATGCACCACTGCCGTGATAGAGATGGTAATCAAAATTGTATACCAGTTTTCAAATTTCAACCAGTTTACTGTGTCTGCTGTTATATCGGTAACACTTTATTTTACAGTCCTGTTCCCCATGTACAGTACATACTATGTACATATTATAGTAATTACAATAACTATGTAATAACTAGGGACTAACCCTGAACCTACCCCTTAACCTAACCTTACCCCATGTAGTTACCTTGTATTACCAGAACGTTCTTAGATAAATACACTGTGAGTACACTATAAGTACATCTAAGTACACGTACTGTAAAATAAAGTGCAACCGTTATATCAGCCACCCCTAGCAAATAATGAGTTTTGGTTACAATATATGTGATTGTCTCACCTGGACATCTCTTCTCATTGCAACGTCTAACTTCCTCTCTGTCCCCTGGGCATGACTCCCCTCCAAAAAAGGGACCGTAACACACCCTGTGTCTTTGCTGGCTTCCTCCACCACATGTCTTGGTACAACCAGCCCAAGAACTCCAGAGCTGCCACTGGCCATCAACAGGACACTCTTGGAGAAAGCAGTCTCTTGTCTGACGCCACTCGCCCTGACACTCCATACCCCCATACGAGGGCCCGTTACACTCCCGAGTGCGCTGCATTGTTCCATTAGAACAGGACGAGGAACAGTAACTCCAGCTGGACCACTCATTCCACACACCATCCACTTCAAGGTAAAAGACAAAGTTTCTGAGAATTTTTAAATGTGAGGATAGAGTATACAAAGAAAAATTAGGTTAACAAAAGAGAGGAACTTAAAGTGGAGCAAGACAAGGCGACACTATTGAAAGATATATTACAGGAAAAAAAGAGAGGAGCTTTGGGTTGCCAAACTCTAGTCAAATCCACAGTGAATTAAAGCCTCACTTAATCACCATCATTTTCTGCGAACTTCACAATGGTTCTTTTCAATCTCTTTCTCTACAGTGCCTCAAATTAGGCTTTAACTGTGCTGCTAGATGAAAGTCATTAAATCTGTATGAGACAGTTTGTATTTAAAGACCTAAAGATCACCTGGGCATACAGCAATGTTGCAGAATTTGGTCTGTTTCTCTGGACCATCGCAGGGGTTTCCTCCAAACTGCGGCTGCTTGCAGGAGCGAGTGCGGTCCCTGTACCCACGGCCGCACGTTGAAGAACACAAGCTCCATGGAGTCCACTCATCCCATGACCCGTGCACTGTAATCAGAGCGGCTAGGGTATGATTTATAGAGAGAAAAACGCACATCGACAACACAAACACACACGCACTAGGGTAAAACTAAAAAGGGCTTCACACTGACAACGATCTGAATTTATTTATTTTTAACGGGAGTTGGCGATTTCCTGATGGCATAAGCAACTTTTTGGGATGATATATATGGAAGCATATGGGTAGCATTATTCAATTTGGGATGTAATATGCAAAATGACAATGCAATATGTAAAATGGCAATGCATTTCTGTATTTACATTTACATTTTCCAATACATTTGTGCAACGTTTGGTGCAAAATGAAAATGAAAATTAAATTACATAATTTTCATTTGCCATTTACTACACCAGTTTTAAAATGTAAAATGAATATTAATTTTAACGCTTTATAAGTTGCAAAATGAAAATGAAAATGTATTACAGAAATGATTAGATATGTCTAACATGTTAAAGCAAAAACTGTGGCAAAATGATCATTTAAATGCTATTTTTCTTAATTGCATTAACACTCACAGTCAAGACACTTACGATTGCATTTTCATTCGGTGTCCCGCAATGAATGTAGCAAAACTCAATGTGCACATTGAAAATGCATTCCGAGCCGATGACGTGTCCCCGCCCTCGCGCCACGTCAATCATTGTGTGAACAAGGCGGGGCTTACAGAAGGTCAGAGACTCAAGTCTCAAGAAGAGGATTCAATCAAGTGAGACAACATGGACAAGACAGTTGGTCCGTGTATGTTTTGATCATTTCGGTTTATGGCTTCAATATTTCATTCGGACTTGTGGGCGGAGCTGAAACGCTGCTTTCATCTGATTGGTCGAATCGGATCGGTTTTCATCTGACAGCCTTCAGCTCGGTCTTGTCATTCTTTCAGGCAAAATAAGAGTCAGTGCGAGTGAAGCACTGAAATGTCTGAAACTACGCTCACTGTTATTAGCATAATATTTGAATCAGATGTAGCTGGGCACATAATTCGTGCTGCTGAGACCTGCAAATTAGTTCTAGGTTGAAGTATTGTATGAATATTGTCCCACTGATAAATACAGTGCAAATAGTTCTGTCCCTTTGGATAACAGTGAAGTGGAAATTAAAATCAATAATAGACTGAACAGTTCCATGTCTGTAACATTTACCACTCTCATCTTTTAAGTCATAAGGCACTAGGTATGTGTGTGTGTGTGACATTAATAAATAATTGTAAAAATGAATATAGTTACATTTCTAAATAAAAATAGTAAAATTAGCTCTATGCTGCTCAGTGCTCCTGTAGCCTACCCCAGAGCGCCCTCTCGCGGCTGTAGACGGTAATGTTTTCTCTTGGTCTTGAATAAATGTGACATATAGTCCAGTGCGACTTATATATGTTTTTTTCCTCGTCATGACGTATTTTTGGACTGATGCAACTTATACCGAAAAATACAGTTAACATTATTATTATTATTTATTATGAGAGTAATTGACACAGACTAGAACTTTAATGTTTCACCCAATTCAGCTCATATCTTTAGACTCGTCCGACTCGTGTTGCTTGTATAACTGGCCAGACTTACCTTCCCAAAAAATCCTATTTAATTTTATTTCATAAATTTAACTATATTTATTTCCACTTTACTGTTATCCAAAGGGACAGAACTATTTGCACTGTTTTTATCAGTGGGACAATATTCATACAATACTACAACCTAGAAATAATTTGCAGGTCTCAGCAGCACGAATTATGTGCCCAGCTATATCTGATTCAAATATTATGCTAATTAACAGTGAGCGTAGTTTCAGACATTTCAGCTGAAGGCTGTCAGATGAAAACCGATCCGATTCGACCAATCAGATGAAAGCAGCGTTTCAGCTCCGCCCACAAGTCCGAATGAAATATTGAAGCCATAAACCGAAATGATCAAAACATACACGGACCAACTGTCTTGTCCATGTTGTCTCACTTGATTGAATCCTCTTCTTGAGACTTGAGTCTCTGACCTTCTGTAAGCCCCGCCTTGTTCACACAATGATTGACGTGGCGCGAGGGCGGGGACACGTCATCGGCTCGGAATGCATTTTCAATGTGCACATTGAGTTTTGCTACATTCATTGCGGGACACCGAATGAAAATGCAATCGTAAGTGTCTTGACTGTGAGTGTTAATGCAATTAAGAAAAATAGCATTTAAATGATCATTTTGCCACAGTTTTTGCTTTAACATGTTAGACATATCTAATCATTTCTGTAATACATTTTCATTTTCATTTTGCAACTTATAAAGCGTTAAAATTAATATTCATTTTACATTTTAAAACTGGTGTAGTAAATGGCAAATGAAAATTATGTAATTTAATTTTCATTTTCATTTTGCACCAAACGTTGCACAAATGTATTGGAAAATGTAAATGTAAATACAGAAATGCTTTGCCATTTTACATATTGCATTGTCATTTTGCATATTACATCCCAAATTGAATAATGCTACCCATATGCTTCCATAGGATATAAAGTTGAGAAAAGTATAATTAGAGGCGACGTAATGGGAAGACTACAAATAGGACTGAAAGTATTGGATCACATTGCGTAGTATGCATTGATCAATGTTAATCTTGTTCATGATATGATGTAGTGCAGCAATTTTACGAGCATTTTTCTCTCAATTCTTTTATTAGCAGCAAGAAAACTGATACCCTGTCCAAACAGAAGAACATCTTATTTTTACCTGCAACACCTTATATAGGTGATCAGATGTTCAGAACCTAGAGTCATTTACCTAGCTTACAAATAATGTTACGACAGGAATGCCTTCTTGGAAAGACTGAATGATACTCAAGGCGATTCACTCTTATTGCTATAAATTGGAAAAACTGCAACACGGAATATGGCAGGTCTAGTAATAGGAGTGACGGCATCGAAATAAGAGTTGTTAGTCATTTTGCACTGCAGCTATTGTTAGACACTCCGCTTCCCACAGAAACCAGACCTGAGAGTCGTGCTTAGGACTGCGCATATGCATTGGCATTGATCAACCAGAAATGTTTTGATCAACCAGTCAACCAGTTTTTGAGATTTCAGATTTTCCCCATTCGATAAGATCTTGCATGCCAGGATATACATTACAAATATAGCCACCATGTGAACTGAATTTTGTTCCAACAGGCTTTGGTACTAGCTACCAACAATACACCAAAAACAGCTGTCAGTGTGAACAGAAATCTACAATTTACACGGAACTTTCAGTGTGCAAAAAGTAAAATTTCTGAATGTTAAAGAGCAAATCATTCTGTTTTATGCATAACGTGATTAGCAATTAATACAACATTGTGCTTGGCAAGAGTTTATATATAGGTAACACTTTTGTCTAGCCCCCTGAGATGCTGATATGGTAGAATGAAAAGAGATTGAAAAAGAGAGACCATCCTACATGCAGTGGGATCTATAGGGAGTTTGCTGCCATTGCTTCACTTAAACCCATTAACATCTTACCACGGCTCTCCAGAATCCAGGGTTGAGAGGGGAGCAGCCGTACATGGAAGGTCAGGAAGAGTTAGCCTCAGGTGGGCCACAGCTGGAGGGTGAGTGGGCAAAGCTAATGGACCTGAATGGAGGTGGAACGGGTGATGGGAAGTGGATAAGGAAGATAGTGGGGGTGAGGAGAGGCCTGAGGTGGGCTGTGCTTACCTGGACACACAACAGTGTTATTGCAGGGTCTTTGTTCTCGCAGCGGCCCGCTGCACTGCGTGCTGTATGGCACCGAGACGCATAAGCGTGTGCGACTCTGCCAGCCTTCACCACACGTGGTCGAACACACGCTCCACGCAGACCACTCCCCACCCGACGGAGGGTCCACTGAGAGGGACGGGGGGAAGTGGGGATGGGATGGGGTAGGGTAGGGAGCAGAGGAAAGGGTAGGAAAAGCGCCAAAACTAATTAGCATGCAGGATTAACTTTATTTAACAGGGGAAGACCGTTTTGTTGCTGACTCCATAGCCTCAGCATTTACCTATAATAGAAGTTCATGTTTTTATTTTTGGGATATGTAAGTCAGCCATCTCTATGAGGATTTCACAAGGCTACCCAGTAGATCAGACTTTACAGGTACTATCTGAACAACTGGGAAGCCAAGGAATCTTTAATCTCGAAGGAATTGAAATAAATTAAATGTCCAATAGGAAGCACGTGGTTGTCTTGACAGTCCAATAGATAATGTGGGCTGACATGGCTGTCCAATAGAAAGAGTTAGGCTATCTTTACCATCAAGTGGAACGAAATGAAGAATCAAGAATGTCCAATAAAATGATATTTAATGTCAAAATGAAAAGTGATAAGGAGGGAAGGATTTCACCTCATTCTGACAACATTAGGGGCAATAAATGTTTTAGGTTTCATACTAAAACCTTGCATAAGCATATTTAATAATATGCATATACATTAGTGTTTTATTTAATCTCTGAAACCATTAGTACGCATATTGTTTTTTGTACCATTTAGTTAAGCAATTTGCATAAAATTGTGTACATATTAATGCTGCTTCCGAAGTAACATAGAAAAACTGTTTTTTTTTTTTTTCATTTTCATGTAGAAGTTAAATATAAAGCCCCGACGTCTATTTATGGATTCACTGTGATTTTTGATTTATAACACATTGTAATGAAATAGTGGAAATTTTGTATTTATTTTGAAGTGACAGGCTCATATCGGTGTAACTGTAAAAATGAAAGACAAATTCATGCAGTGCTCACAGAGAAAAGACAAAATACTAGGGATCACATCATATTACTCCAATATTTTATACTGAAGCATGCAAATCATACATCACCACCCCCAAGCAAGGTGTGCCTTGTCTTTGTTTCATAATAAGAGGTTACGACCCTTTCAAAATGCTTTTAACTTCCTTGTAAGCAATGGTGTCCATGATTCATGGGTATCTTGATGTTCCTCCATGAACCATGCCATAACACACATGACAAAGACAAACAAAACATACATCACACTGACAGGAGCATAAAAAAACAAGGCCATAGCCACATACGCATCCAGTCTACTCCCCTGTATGTGGACTAGTGAGTGAAACGGTTGCAAGTATGTGTATGTGTGTGACCCCAAGCTGCAGAGGAGGCTGATGCCACCTGTCTTCTTACCTGTTTGGGAAGACTGCTGTCCGCTGCGGGTCTTATCAGAGTCCTCTCGTTTACGGCTGTCCACCGAGCGCAGGGATTGGCTACGAGTGCCAAGTCGGCCTCTGCCTGCAGGATGGGGTGGGGTTAGAAACTACAGTCGAGTTCTGATTGGCCAGTGCTGTGCGACCTGAACATCTAGACCAGCATCAGCCATGCTTGGGATTTTGTGTGAAGTTTAAGGTTACATAGCTGAGAAGAAGTGAACCTGTGTTTGGTTTGATACTACTCTCCATGCGAATGCGAGACTCTGTGAGAATTTGGACACTTCTAGGCTTGCCTGACCTCGTAACGTGTGCTTTGAACACCAAAAAAAGTATGCAGAAAGAGGACACGATGGAGCGAGCAGTGGATGGCGGATGAAAAATAAGCAGACCATGCGGAACGGAGACACAGACAGTCGAGGTGAAAACATCTGCAGCCGATGGCCTTGACCATGGAGTGGGTTATTTACTCATGGCCTCCATCCAAACTGAGTGAAGTTCTACTCACTACAGTCACATTCAAACTGACTCGGTCAGTGACGCCCTTACCAAGCATGGCCTCTTGCATTCCTTTGTATTTCACTGGACTTAAACCCTTGCCTTTAGAGGAATACTGCCTGTAGCCTATGGGTCCAATGAAAAGCACACAAAAACGCTCATTCTATCATCAGTCTGGCATTTTATTATCGTTATTGCTCTAGCATTTTATTATCATTATTCCTCTATCATTGTGTCACACAGGAAGAACATATTTTTTTACAGTGAAATGTGAAGAAATTAAAAAATGAGACGTCAGATACTGACAGAGAGAGAAAGCTAGAGAAGAAGTGGATGTGTGAACGATCACGTGCAACGTGCATGAGCCTAGAACGCTACTTACCAATGCACGGCTGAGAGTTGCAGGGACGACCTTCTTCTAGAACACCCTCACACAGGTATGCCTCCTCAGGTGGTGATTGACAGGTGCGTGTGCGCGTTTGGACTCCACCTCCACATTCACTGCTGCACTCCGCCCAGTTGCCCCATCCACTCCAGCCACCTGTATTAAACCCATACACAGACACAAGCACAGTCCATGTGAGCATAATTCCCAAGAAAAAGCCATTTATTAATAATTTTTTGTGACACAAATTAAATTTCCATCCCTGCTAAGCAATAATGTTCTGATTTCGTAATCCATTATGATGGCACTAAGATGTAGAAATGGACCCATAAATACCAGTAGGATATGAGTCCCTGTGTTCTGCTCCCTCATGAATGTTTAATAGCAGACATTGCTGCCTGTCTGATCCCGGAGGCCCCGACAAATATGTATTAATCTGCATGAATAGAACATGAAGCTGGACCATGTCCAGCTGCAGACATTTTTAATTACTCACAAATCAATTGTACAGGGGAGGGTATGTAATTCTACACTCAGTGCCGCTCTACACGGAAAATGAGAACTGAAATGAAAGTGAGAAAGAATCAGAGACGGCCTATATTTAAAATGTGCATCAAAATATTTTACATGAAGATGGTGTATGCAGACAATGTAAAGATCCGATTAATGTAGCTAATATTATTTATAATAAAATAAGAAATTTCAACAAACCACTTAAAATAGAAAAAAAGATAGACTTTATTTTTTTATGAAATACTTAAAATAGTTAAAACAAATTTCAAAAAGGGGAATCAAGTTAAAAAAAACTGTAAAAAAAAAAAAATCTAGTTACAAAAATAAAGTGCTAGAAAAATCTAGTTAAAAGAAGCATCAAGTGTTGGTTCATATATTTTTTTTAAATGCATTTCCAAAAATGGATCAAACCAACATCAGTTGCCTCATTATTTATTATTATTTATTATTATTATTATTATTATTATTATTATTATTATTATTATTATTATTATTAATTTCTAACTATAAAAATGTTAAGTGGTCTATGTATCACCAAAAATAAAATATTTCCTTGAACTGTATCAGTTTTTTAGAAGGTGTCTAGTAATTGCTAGCAAATTTCACAAATATTTATATAAAAAAAATTACAAGTAACACATTGAATTGAACATGACATTTTCAAGTAAATTGTACTCCATAAAATGTTTATTTTATTTACTATGAAAAACTCTCTTACAGTGTATAACTTAGTATACATGTACTTTTATACAAAAGTAGATGACACACACACACAATTTAATTTAAACACCAAACAATTTTAATTCAGAAATTGAAAGTGTAATAATAATATGTATGAATTATATATTTAACGTATTTCTGAATACTTCAATAAACCCAGAAAAAAAATAACATAAGTGTCATGCCATTGACCCTAATTTTAACTGAACCCTTACATTCAAAGCGTTCCTAATGCAAAGCCCTAGTTAATAGTTACGCCACATAAAGGCCAGATATAAAAAACAATTTATGCCTTTTCTGCAGCACTGATACAAATCTGTTGGCAAGCAAGTGCTGAAAAGCAAAATCAATATCTATTTGTTTGAGCAGGATGAGCGATTAATGGCAAATTGTTTACTTGGAGTGCTGAGATTGGCTTTGCCGCATGTTGCGCGAGACACGTTCACCTGATAAAACATAACGGATTCTAGTCTTCAATGCCTCGGCTTTGAATATACAATCAAATGTCCTCCTTGCACAGCAAGAGACAATCGCATGCAAAATGAACCGGGACGGCTCTCAGCGCGCTGCCCTGATTAATCCCATCCACCAATCACGCTTCAAGTCAGATGGCTCAATCAACCAATCGCACGTGGCATAAACAGCACGCAAAGCCAATCCCTGCTCCACGGGGGACCATAAGTGGTAAAAATCAGTCTTAAATAAGCTTCTCAGCTTCTGTGTTGAATAACTTCGACCTTATTTAAAACAAATGCAAGTGATGAACAGTGAGATGAGTAGGGTGAGAATATTCGTAAAGCAAACTATCTTTAGAAAAGCGAATGAGAATAATAAAAAAGTCCTGACAGGAAAAAAAATAATACTCCATTTGGAGATAAGACTTTCTCTCTCTGTGAAAAACGATGGTAGAGAATGACCTTTTTTTTGGCTCAATAATCACGGGCTGAAGGAGAAAGGGGGGGGGGGGGGGCAGAATAATATAGTGTTTTCTTTCTCTGTCCCCAAGGACATTTTATTATGCTTTCAATAATTTAGTGTGCTTCTCTTGTACAGTGGTTGCTCCCTTACATCCAGACTCTTTGCAGCAGACGCTATATCATCTTTAAACTCTCATATTCGTCCTCTGCTCGGATGTTTCTTTCTATTCATCAGCCCTTCCTCTATCATTCTGTCTTTTCGCCCGTTTTTCAGATTGCAGCTGCAGCACGCACCTGCTTTTCAAAGGATGAGTGTGTGGATATACATCATTCTGCCCATTAGCAAATATCATCTTGGCTTACGAAAAACCTCAAAGTGACCTTCACTTCTCCCTCAGTGGTGAGCAGAAGGTCTAATAACGGCTCAAGTGACAGTGATCTGAATTCATCAATACATGATCTCACCATGATATCACCTGCCACAGCCCATTGCGTATCTCCTACGAAACCAAGGTCAGTCAGTTCGTCTAAATTACACCCTACATTCGACTTTATGCATTGTTTTTCTGGTTGCTTAACGTGCATTAAAACACAGACCGTGGGTCAGTGATGGAAAGTGAAACATGGGAAGTGCTGACACCCAGAGGATGTTACAGGTCATTGGCATCCATTTCGGCAACAAAAGACAATAAAAAATAAAATAAAAAACAATATTGTTATTATTATTTTTTTGATCTCTTTTAGGGCTTTTAGGTCTGATCTCTTTTTAAAAAAGTTAAAGTTTTTATTAATGTAGGAATGAAATTGATTTCTGGAAGAGTTTGAACAAAAAGAAATGAGCCATCCATCATCTCGCACCTTTTTCTCTCTGTCCGTCTCTATCTGTCCCTCTGCTGGCTGCAGCTCACAGGTCTAATCCACTCTTCTGTGTGTGTGCGTTTCTGCTGTCAGTATCCCGCCTAGAATAAATATTTGAACAGCTGTGCTTACACATCTCATTGATTAACCTCACTCCAGGGGCAGGAAACAACCTCGGCTTGCACCCTTGCCGCTTCTCATAATCTTTCCCGTCTTGCGCCGCAGTGCTCAAAATGGCCCACGCAAACCAACTCTCAATTAAATGACCACACATTTCCAACCCATGAATTTTAACATGGTTTCTGTCAATATGTGGGGGATTATATTGACCAAAAGCTCCTAATAATTGCACAATTTTCCTTTGAGATTTTAGTTGACTTAAAACTATGGAATAATGTTATTCTATCATATTTTGACAGTTTTATCGGACACATTCAGGCAGCAGGTGGTGTTCAGTATTTGCCTCTTAATTAAGCGTTTTGATGTGTATTTAATTAACTGTATCTAGAGATGGTATTTAATGCAGATACAGTATGACCATAAAATAAAATAAAGGCAGCAATTGAGATTGACATCAAGACATAAACACTTGTTATTTACTAATAAAATAAATGTTATTTATATTAAAATATTATAAGCTCCAGCATCCCCGCAAGATAAGTGGTTTTCGATAATTAATTAAAAATGAATGAACAATATTTTTAACATTATACATTGCATACGTTTTTATGATAGGATACATAAGTGTATCCTGCTACTATTTATTAAATGCTTTTTTTTTTCTTTTTTTTAAATCAGTGAGGTAATGAGAGTGTTACTCATGGTATCAGAGACAATAATAAAAAAATGATAAGGAATAATTAATAATTGACTTTTTATTAATTTATTAATGATTGACTTCAAATGAATAGTAGTGGTTAAAGCTAGTAAAATAGCTATAAGTGCAAATAAATAAACAATAAAGCAACAAACACCAATAAAATTAGGAAGAAACGGTTAAAATAAACAAAGAGAGGTCTTTTCATTCATTTTACAATGTCTATTTACGTTTCATAAATTTCAGTGACGGAAATTGTTACAAAAAAATCTGTATGTTTCCCCATACACTCATTCTCAAAACTGTTCACTAACAAAAAAGGCAGGCGGAAGTTGACGACACTAATAATTCAGAGTCATATGTCATTATATGTCTACACAATTATGAATGATTTTATTTTCTAATAGTATAATTGTATAATATTCACAAAAACAGCTGTCAACTGTCTATCACCAAGGGTTGTTGGCAGATTAAGACTTGTTTTGTGTCAGTTCCTAACACAATTAGACATTTTGTTCTGTTGATCACTACTTCTGTTCTGTCTTTCAATGGTCACACAATGACAAAACCAGTTACTTCTTATTAGTTCATACGCTACAAGATTACGGCCTGTGTCATATGGGGAGCTCAGAGTCTGCACTGTTTACCGATGAGCAAGTAGACAAACAGATCAAAAATACGACAGAGATATGAATAAGGGTTTGGTTGAATGTTCTTTGGTTGCAGGTGTGGGTCAGAGAAGTCGACGTTTCAATTCTGAAGATGGATGCCTCTCCTCAGCAGGAACAAAAGGGGAAAAATCTAGCTCGAATCAAAAACACCTTCACTAAAAGGATCAGATGGGCCTCCCACTTTTCACAGGCCCACAGATGAGTGGAAAAATAACAGGCTTTTTTATTTTCCTCTTGCACATCAATCTTCAGCAGAGAAATCTTCATCTGCTCATAAGACCAAAAGGACGTGGGGGCACATGTGAACACACACACAAAAACATACAAAAGAACACGCCATATTGCCCTGACTTCCATGCACTTTCAGCTCCCCGATCAGTGAATGCCAAAAATCATTCTTCTCAAACATTGTGGCCAAACTAACCAGAACAGCATCAAACTCTCCAAAACTCTAAGACCTTCACAAAGAACTAAGTTCATCTAATTTTAAATGCTAAGAAGCAAGAAAGCACCCTGTCTAGTACTAAATAAGCTGCATATGCAATTGTAATTTTGTTAGTGAGAGGACATACATTTACAATGTATTGAGGGTGATTAAATACTTATAATGAATAACAGCATAATCATTACAGCAGTCAATTGTGAGAAATTGTTTTACTTAAAAATGTTATGAGGGATTCACTGTGAATTTCAGTGGGTACATCTAGTAAACAAGCCCTATTATTGCAGCATGCTAGTTTAATTTAATTCTCCAAACTGGCAGCTGTCCATTATTAAAAACACAGGCAGACTTTTAACTATGATACTATTCATAGCCAGATGTTATGGTATGTGAGATGCAAAGTTTATTATTTAATCTCAAATAAAATAAATATAGGCCATTATGGTATATGGCATTTAAGGTGGCAATCTAAAATCATAAAAGGCTTTTGACAAAATTATTATGAATACCACTACACTGAATGACAAAACTAAATCAGAGATGTCTACTTTGTAATTGCCCATTGCAATGTGCCTTTGGTTGATGAATGCCGCTTTTCTATTTTTGACATGAGGACTAAATTAAAACAATTTTATAAACATCATAAATGGCTTGCCATGAATTAATTTTTTTATATATTGAACTTTTGACCATTACACTAAATCTAGCTCATTACCGGTCTGTGGCCGTACAAACTGAAATCATCTTTTAGTTCTCTGTGCATTTATAAATGCAAATAGTGTTTTATTATTATAATTATTATAAACAGCCCATAAAAGTCATTTTATACCAATTAATTTACATAAGTAAAAGAATATAAATAAAAACGAACATCAGAATTACTTTTGGATGCTCCACATGTTTAATAACAGGTGCTGAACTAGTCTAAACTAGCCATTTTTCCTTTTTTTTTTACTGCAACAGCGGTTATACTTTAATATCAGGTTGAGGAAGAACGCGAGAGAGTGAGAGAGTAAGACTGAAAGAGAGAATATGCATTAGCATATGCATTATATGGTTAGTAAACTTGATTAAAACAGCCTTCGGATTGGGAATTGACAGTGTTCATACTGTCTCAGTGTTCCTATGGAAACCTCTTCGGTGGCACATGTATGTCGCAGAGCCTTAGGTGCATTAGACATTCCTACATGCCCATCTGTGGTTACTCTCAAAAGTATGAGGCTTTATTGTACAAATAACCCCTAATCCCCCTAATCAAACCTTTCATCGCTGCTCTCTCAATATCTCCTGCTCGCTTTCACTGGGTCGATCTCAGCATGTTAGAAGAGATTTTCTATCTTTTATAGATTCTATTTAGTATGGACTGTGGGTTAGATGTGCCTCCAGAGATGTGAGAGGGGGTAATCATACGGATAGGTTGGGGAGCTCTTTACAGCACTGTTGTCTTTCACTCTCCATTACAGACACACACATACACCCACGCACAAAGACAACAGGTCTATCGGCAGGAGAATGTGTTCACTAATAAGCAGCTCCCTAGGACTTTTTAAAGCTCATCCAGGGCCAGACACAAATCATTGTTTGCTTAAGACTAAAAGACAGTCCATCTGAAAACCAGTGATGATGGTTGTGGATGAATGGCACAATAATGGGCCTCAGGATCTCCTCATGGTACCTCTGTGCATTCAAAATTTCCATCAATAAAATGCACCTGTGTTCATTGCCCTTAACATATGCCTGCCCATACCATAACCCCACCCCCACCACTGGCCACTCGATCCACAACGTTGACATCAGCAAACTGGTAACCCACACAACTCCATACACACTGTCTGCCATCTGCCCAGTACAGTGAAAACCGGCATTCATCAGTGAAGAGAACACCTCTCCAAAGTGCCAGACGCCATCGAATGTGTTCGCACTCAAGTCGGTTACGACGACGAACTGCAGTCAGCTCGAGCCCACGATGACGAGCATGCAGATGAGATTCCATGAGACGGTTTCTGACAGATTGTACAGAAAGTATTTGGTTATGCAAACCGATTGTTGCAGCAGCTGTCTGGGTGGCTGGTCTCAGACGATCTTGGAGGTGAAGATGCTGGATGTCGAGGTCCTGGGCTGGTGTGGTTACACGTGGTCTGCGGTTGTGAGGCCGGTTTGATGTACTGACAAATTCTCTAAAACGTCTTTAGAGACAGCTTATGGTAGAGAAATTAACATTTAAATCACAGGCAACAGCTCTGGTGGACATTCCTGCAGTCAGCATGCCAATTGCACGCTCCTTCAAAACTTCTGCGACATCTGTGGCATTGTGCTGTGTGATAAAACTGCCCATTTTAGAGTGGCCTTTTGTTGTAGCCAGCCTAAGGCACACCTGTGCAATAATCCTGCTGTCTAATCAGCATCTTGAAATGCCACACCTGTGAGGTGGATGGATTATCTCGGCAGAGGAGAAATGCTCACTAACACAGATTTAGACAGATTTGTGAACAATATTTGAGAGAAACAGGCTTTTTGTGTGCAGCTCTTGAAAACTAGGGCAAAAATCACGTTTAGTTTAGAATTTTGTTCAGTGTGTGTGTGTGTGTGTGTGTATATATATATATATATATATATATATATATATATATATATATATATATATATATATATACACACACACATATATATGTATAATATAAGGTTTAATAAATACTACATTTTGTATAAAGAAAAAGGGGTAATTTACTCATCCTCAAAATATTCCAGACCCTTTGCTTTCATTGTTTCATCGAACAGAAATGTATAATTTCTGAAGTCTGTGTTGGATGGAACTCAAAAAATTAATCAATCCGGAACAAGTAAATCAATTAAAAGATTATACTTAAAAGAACGACTCATTCACAAATTGGAAATCTTATCTCATAAGCACGCCAAAGGTTTCAGGCTGTCTAATAGTTTAAATTTTGCACGCGAGTCATTTAAACTTCATTTCAATTTAAACGTCATTTAAATGTCATGATACTTCTCCATAATTGTTAATGTTTGAAAACCTCGTCCCTATTCAGTGTAGTTGTGTGATTCATTCATTTTCCAAATTTTTTTTTTCATTAAAAAAAATGTCATTATTGTTTTCTTTGATAATTACAAATTTTCTCCAAATTTCTATTACAACAATGTGCTTGGACATTTTACTTTTTACATTTCCATTATTCTTAATGCTGATTCTCATTATTGTATACAGCATTTTTATTGCCACATAACACCTCGCTGGCGGGTTAAGTTACAAATCGAGATGATAAAACTGAAACAGCTAAGTAAACAATGAAAAACTGATATTCTATTGTACAACAATGTACACCCTCTTGCTACAAACACCCTCAAAATCCCTCATTGAAAGTGTGCATGAAATAGCGATGAACCCCTAAAGCAAGACAAATGTCTGTAAAATGTAGCCCCCCCCCCATCCCCTGTGTATGTTTAGAATGGACTTGTACAGTCTCACGGCTAACAAATGTTCTTAAAACACATATACAAACCCTAATGCACACCCAACCCGGGGCATTTTTTATTATCAAGTATAGAGGCAGTAAAACTGCTTAATTAAAACATTAATATTTTATGAGCTCTGGAGAGCCATGGAGAGGCCATCAGCTAGCACTGGCAGCAGTAGGAGAAGGAGAGCTAGAGAGAGAAAAAGATACAGACACAGACCATCCGTCCAGCAGAGATAAGCGCTGTGCTCATCTTTCCCAGAGCAGTGGGAGCAATTTTATAAGCCGTACACTAAAAAACGTGTGTGCCTCTGGTGGCCAAACATACTCATAACACACCCACCCACACACAGAGTGAAAGAGTGCCGCCCGCACAGTCATTTTCAGCCATCCACAATGAATCGGCTCACTGGCGTGAGGGACTGTATGTGTGTGAGAAACAGAAAAGAGACACGACTACAACAAAACAGTGATAAGTTAAATCTTGTTATTGCGCATAAAGACGAAGAACTGAGGACTATAGGGGCAGTCAATTTAAATTCCTTTGTTTAGCAACATCACAGCCAAGCTATTATCAGCTCTTCTCTCAATTCATAGCACCTCGCTGAGAAATAAAAAGTATGTGCTTTCATCTAGTTTAACCAAAGCTCTCTGAGACACATTGTTCCGAATAACGAAAAAGTGCAAGTCATAAGGACAATATTTTCCACTGTCATCACCTCACACCTGAAATTCTGTCCCCTGCTTTTTCTCACTCAACTCCCCTTCTATTCTGTCTCTCAAATCCAGCCCGTAATCTGTCACTGCTCTGAGCTGCGAGAGATGAATCGAATCATCTCCCATGATGCCTAGCCTCTGAGCAATGGGTCACATTCACACAATAGATACGCCTTTAGCATTTTAAGATGGAATGCACACTCTCTCCCTCATGTGTCCCTCTATTTAACTCTAAAGTTTCTCTTTTAGGAATCAGAGGGGGGTTGGCTATTTCCACCTACGGGGGATGTGGGAGTAGGCACATCTCTAAATTGGCTGCACATAAAATGGACAGCGTGCAATTACGACTGAGCTAGGGATATCCACTGAGCGATAGGTCTTGTAGAGAAGCATTGTAATGATGCACAGCCTGTCTTTCAAAAGTCATCTTTCATTTGCCTTTCTGCTCTGACTCCATCCAATGGGCCATGGACATTCCTGGCTCGCCTCCCAAGCTTACGATCAATTCATGAGATGTTTTCTCTTTATCACGCCCTCCGTACATCTATTCTAGCTGCCTTGCTTGTCTTAGGGGCCATACACATATACGTTTTTTCTGTATATGCATACCTTATTATGTGTGTGTTTGACTTTTGTGATGCATTGGCATTAAGGATGGGTCACTGGCTGCTGAACATTTTATATTAATTGACTGTGTTCAGTTTTTATGCCTTGCAAACTTAAACGGTTAGTTTTCATTTCTGTATTCTACACTGTCTAAAATGTAAACAGTGCTTATTTTATCAGCAACATATCATATGCAGTAGCTGGTTAACATAGAGGATGTATTGTTGAATTTGCAAACATAATTTTTGATCTTGGAAGAATAATTTACAACGTTTTGTTGAAAACTAGAAACCAATCAGTAATGCTTTCCATTGGATGCCATACTTTTCAAAAGTATGATTTATGAAAGTATGGAGTTACATTATAACTGCATAATTTGAAAACCTAATTTAATGATAAATATAAAAAGTATTTCTAGAAAATACATGCACTAATATTCAAAAGCTTTGGGCCCATAAGGTTTATTTAAAAAAAAAATTCTTTACATTAAGAAAATGTATTTTTTCTTTCATTTATTTATTTATTTAATTTTCTTATGCTCATCTAGGCTGCATTCCCTTCATGAAGAACACAGTAAAAAAAATAGTAATATTGTTAAATATTGTTACAGTTTAAATATAAGTCTTTTCTAATAAAATGTATTTTAAAATGCCATTTATTTGTGTGATGGCAAAACTGAATTTTCCTTAGCCATTACTTCAGGCTTCAGTGTCACATGATTCTTTAGAAATCTGTTGGGAGGCCAGTGAAAATGTTGAAATGTGAAAATGTAAAAAAAAAAACCCACTTGTATATTGTTGTTGTTCTCTCGTTGGTCTGATTGCTTCTATTGTTCTTTTTTTGTAAGTTGCTTTGGATAAAAGTATCTGCTAAATGATTAAATGTAAATGTAAAATAACATCAATTTTAGCTCTTTTTGGAGGCAAGAACATATTCTGCCCCTTATCACTTGGTTCAACTGTAAAACAAACTAACATATTATTTTAACAGATAGCTTTGGACACTGTGTGTTGTGGAGATCCATCACCCCTTTGTGTTTTTTAACAAGCAGAAAAAAGTAATGCATAAAAAAAAAAGAAGGAATAGAAAGTCCACAGAAAGGTCACACGTTGCAATGGGGTGAGTGATCTTACAGTCCAATGGCTGTAGCCTCTCCTAGGGGTTGAGTTTCACATCATAGCTCTGAGCTCAGTAACCGGCCCCATTCCCTTCCTAATAATCAATCTCCAAGTGCATCACCACCGCTATCCCGTGCCACTCCCAGAGCATGTCTGCCCGCATTAACTCTCCCATGGGCCGATCCAATATCCCTATCTGAACTCTCACAGGATCGCACATGGCGCCAAGATGTCAAGGTCACCCAGCTAGGACACATCAGCTGAAACCTAAAACCTTGTAGCTTTTTTTTTTTTTACCTCCATCAGTTCTCTCTGAACTCTTTTTTTCTTCAGCCTCCATTGTTCTGTTGATTTGCTACTAAATAAGACAAGCTACCAAACCCACAGTGGGAACAGTGAACAACAATTTTTAATTCTATAACCATTGTACCATGCTGAGTTAACTAGACAAAAAGTGTTAGCTTACCGCTAGTGTCCGTGTCAACTGTTCCTTCTTTCACAACCGGGATGCAGTTATCCAAGTAGACTCCGTCCCGGTAGCATCCACTGGTTTCTTTGTCGAGTGGGGGCTGGTCCCAACACTGGCATGGTGTCTGCATGATGCCACAGGGCCGGTTGGAGGTACTGTAGGTCAGGCAGTCCTCCAACCATTGGCACAGCATTTGACAGGCTGCCATGCTGGGGTTACGCTTCCCAACCACAAGAAACTCCACCTTAAATTCCCCATCGCCATTCCTGGATCCAGCAACTGCTCTGGGCAGCCCTTTCCGGATCTGCAGGAATTGTTTTCCTGCTTCCAGGAAAGCAACATGGGTAGAGGCATCACAAAGCTTCACCACCTCGTCAAAGCTCTCCATCCCGAGAAAGGTTCGTGTCGTCTCCAAGAAGGAGTCAAACTGAAAGGTCCGGTGCTGTCGAGGAATGCAATCTCTGGTTGGTTTTGTCACCTTGATGAAGATAGTGTAGCGTCTTGGGTCCGGGTTCTGCAGGGTCCAGGAGCAGGGCATACTGGGAAATACCGAGGACGAGAAGAAGAATCCAAAGAAGCGGCTCTGGACCAGTGTGGAGCAGGTGTCAGACTCCGGACCAGAGGGGGCAGCGTTGAGCATGTCCAGCCTCAGCAATTGAAGAAGAGGGAAAAGCAGGACCAACGATGAGCAATTCCGTACGAATTTTGATATCATGGCTGTAAATGACAGAACGGTGTGCAGAAAAGTGCGAGGCTGAAGGTTTCTCTTACTGGGAACCTCTTCTTCTTAATGTAGGATCAACAGCCTCGTTTTGTTGACAAGATGATATTCTCAGATGTTTGCAGAACCCTCTGAACTGACAGCTCAGGATGAGAGGGAACTCTGGCTCATTGATCGAGTTTGCAGTCCATGATGCCAGACGCCCTCAGAGAGATCTGTAGGATTAGAGAAGACAGAAAAAAGAAAGCATAAGCCAGATGGAAAAACAACAGCAATTTACCATTGACCAGATAAGAGTGAACATGATAACTTCAAAAGTGTCTAGACACCGACATGACTGACTTTGGTACTTAGAAATTACCACTCTGGGCTATATCGATCCAGAAGTGTCGCACCTGTGCTTCACATTCAAAAAGAACTCTTGTGAACCAGACAGTCACTTTCTGCTAAAACGTCACCCTCTATCTTGTATTTCATCAGTGAGCTCAATAATTTGTCCAATTATGGGGCAATCAATTACAAAAATATGAACACCTGCTGTCATACATTATTTCCAGTGCATTTGCCTCATGCCAAAATGATCAATAGCCCCAGTCCTCTGCGAATCATTAGGCTAAAAGCGGCTGGATCATCTCTCAGACGGGCCTGATTGTCATTCTTTTCCCTGACAATTCAGTCACTCATGCAGTTTTACAGCACTTAAAGATAAGAAATATGTGAGGTCACATGCAAGAGCAGTAGACAGACATCTTGGAGACTATTCTGATGTAATCGCAAAATTTCCATGTGCCATTAGTCATTTTACAAAGTGAGCACCCCGGCACCAGGCTCACCCTGAGAGCCAGAAACCATACAAGAACATACCATGCAGATTTTATTCTAGGTTAATCATCCTTATCTAAAGGCATTAGCTTTGTTCCTCATATTCGGCGTGCTAAGAAATGAGACAAACCCAGACAGGGGTAAAAAAGTGCACTGAGTCATATAGATTCTAAATACTGTTGGATGAAGAAAAATTGGCCACTTCATTCACATGAAGTGATGTGATATTTATAATAATCATTACAACTTTAATATGTGTAATGAATCTGTTCAGCAACTCCTTTCTCCCGGTATTGTTAGTAAATACAGCAGTCGCTATTGGCGTACAGCAGGGTATTGTTAGAGATTAGGAGTTTCCACAAAGATGCTGGATAATGCTGTTATGAATGTGTGTGGGTGAGATCGATGTGTGTGTCTATGAGAGAGTGCATTCTTTAGAAAAATAATGAAACCAATAGGTGTGTGTGAGTGTGTGTATTTCAACCACATTACTGAATGCAGTTTTGTGAATGTGCAAGTATGATTTTGTGAGTCAGTGTCATACTTTGTCTTTAGATGACAATGTCATTAAAGTAAATTTTTGTTATGCTTTATTAATTATTTTTTGTCCATTTTACATTAACTGAAATGGCATATCATTTCAGTCAACTGAAATAATTTTGAGTGAGCTAAAATACCCGTTAGCAAATCAGTTCATTTAGCTGTGTTCAGTTCTCGCAGCTCAAGCAGGACGAGCACAACTATGACTGGATTATTTGAATTAATTCTTAATATTTTTCTTCTCGTAAAACTTCCTTCATGCATTGTTCCTGTCTTGAATCAATGTTTCCTATAGAACAATGCTTTTATGTTGTTAAAACATACTTATAAACTTATAAAAACCCAGTAATTATTAATATTCGTTCAAATCTCTCAAACCTGTTTCATAAACATTTTACATCACTTAAGTGATGTTAATTTCCTGTTCATTAAGTGAGTCAGATTCAGTAGTCATCCTGGGGTGTATTTTCAAAAAACATTGTTAGCTAACTATGGTCGTAAGTTCCATTGAACTCTGTTGGTAACAACAAAACCTATGTAATGTTATTCAATAAAACATTTGTCAGACTGATTCAAGCTGGTCAATCTATAAAACAGTGTTTCATATATATATATATATATATATATATATATATATATATATATATATATATATATATATATATATATATATATATATTAGACTACATGAGAACTCAACACAAAGATATTTTTTCCTTCACATTACTTTACATTGCAAGTAATTTCTTATATAAGTTCAAAAATAAGATTAACTAAAGCAACAAAACTGACCCAAATCTTAACCTCTCTCTCTACAGACTCAATCCTGGAGTCCTATTGGCACAGCCTGGGGAGAAAAGCAGACCAGAATACATGGATTCGGCTGACTGCACAGGTGGTTTCGTTTTTCTCTTCTTTTTTTCATTCTTTTTTTTTACTTTCAGATAATATAAAAAAAAGCTCCAACTGATCTCAGCATGACCTCAAACTTTGCCTTGCACACATGCATACACACACACACACACACACACACACACGATGGCACATATCTGCTTGGTCCCAGATAACTCTGTTCAGGATGCTCAGAGGATAAGTCTTTAAGTGAAAAGGTTGGTGTTTTTCAAACAGAATAAACAGTGCTTTTCATGCCAGTGGTATCCAGAATGAAGCTTGAGGATGTAATCATCTAATCCATGTCTTAACTTAGCCTTGAAGTTAACCGGGACATTCTCAAGGCTGAACCTCAAGAAACACCTCGACTGATGCAGGGATGACTGCTCATCCATTCTATTCTGCCCCAAGAAATTTAGCTATCCCAGCATGCACTGGATGGGGTTTTTGAGTGTTTCACAGTGGTCAGCTCATTACAGACATGTCTAGTGTATTGATCAGCATCAGTGACACTGAAAACAGCTATTCGGTTAATTAAGCCCTTGCTTTTATGCACTATGTCACTCTGGAAGAAAAGAATAGGTAACAAATTGATGAAATACATTTTGGATGAAAAATAATGCTCTAGGCTAGCGACAGGTAACAGGTAACATTTAAACAGATAAATGTGACTACTTCAGATTTAAAGGGATAGTTTAATATAATATAATTAAAGTCAACGATTTCCAAAACAACACTGGATGCCATTGACTTTCAATGAATTAACAACAGAATTTCTCTTCTAAATATCATCTAAAATAAATAAATAAATAAATAAATATATATATATATATTCTGTCACTCTCACATGTGCGTGTCAAGTGTGTCTCGATCAGTTCCGTGATGTCAAGGCATTATGGAAACACTGACTGTTTCTTCATACTGTTTGCAGCCTCGGACTCTGAATATGCTGGAAAAATTGTTCAAGCAGATAGGGCTCACATACACTGGCTTCTTAGAGAAGAAAAACAGAGAAGGAAAAGAGAGACAAGTATTTTCTCATAGCAGGATTATATCATGATTACAGGGGCCATGATGGGGCCTGCTTTTCACATTCATTAGACAGAAAAGAAGCCATTGAGCGTAATCATGATATCACAAACCTCTTGGAAGATGAAGACCACCTTTGTTCAATTAAGCTTTTACCTTGCTACTTGTCGTTTCATTATCTTTTTTTTCTTCTTCACTGTCTGTCAGGGACAGCATGCAATCATAGTATTACCCTGGAAATGGTGCCTAAAGTATTCCTGGTAGTTTGTATAAAATCATTGGTTGGGGAGAAAAAGACACAGGACTTAGAGGACAAGAGGATGTGAAAGAGAGCGACGGATGAAGAGAAAGATAGAGAGAAGGAGAAGGGAGAGAAGACAGGCTGTCATTTCTCATGCGTGCTCTCGTTCATCTGCGTCTCTTTCCACGCTCCGCCCCTTATTTATTTTGTCTTCCTCTCAAATTAAAGAGCTACAATGACACCCCAGCGAACAAGGTTATTTGAGCAAACAGAAGGCAAGCACTGCTGCCTCTTTCAAGACCAACCTCATTCTCCTCTGTTTGCGCTCCAGTGTCTTTGACAACAAGCGCTAGGCCTCACGCGGTCGTGGAATTAAAGAGATAATTATCTGTCTCTGTTGATGAATGTGTTTACCGTGCTAAATGCCAGGCCTTCTTTCATCAACTTATAAACCGTTGCTTTTCCTATCAGACAAAGTACAGGATGCGGAGGGATCTTGCATCAGAAACCAGTTAATGTCAGATGGAGGTGCTTTTTGACTCCTCCTACAGTGATAGTTCACCCAAAAATTATTATTTACCCTCCTCATGTCGTTCCAAACCTGTATGACTTTCTCTCTTCTGCAAAACATTAAAGAAGATATTTTGAAGAACGTTGTAGTTCTAGCAATATTGGACCCCATCGACTTTCACTGTGTAAAATAAAATAAAATAAAATAAAATGTTTCACACACACACACGTTTGTTTTTTGTGAAAAGTGGGGACATCCCATAGGCGTAATGGTTTTTGTACTGTACAAACTGTATATTTTATCGCCCTTCACCAACCCTACACCTAACCCTAACCCTCACAGGAAACTTTGTGCATTTTTACTGTCACAAAAAACTCATTCTGTATGATTTATAAGCGTTTTGAAAAATTCGGACATGGGTTATGTCCTCATAAGTCACCCTCTCCTTGTAATACCTGTGTCATACCCATGTCATTATACAGAGTTGTGTCCTGATATGTCACAAAAACAAGAGCACACACACACACACACACACACACACGCACACAGTCATACAGATTTGGAATACGCTTTGAGGGTGAATAAATTATAACATAATTCTATAATAATAAAACAGACATCTAAAATCAAACAAATTTGTATTTTCATTAAAACATGTGCTGTTCTTCACCAACTTTAGAAGCACATTTTAAGTTGTATGGACTATTCTTGAAGCTTGGCTTTGTAAATCATGTCTTCGTTGTGTGGAAAAGAGCCGCTTATTCTGCAAAATGTCCCTTTTTTGTTCTATGCAAGAAAAAAGAATCATACGTTGGAATAGACTTTTGTGTGAACTATCGCTTTAATTTCAGCGTTCAGTGCTTCCTGGGTTAACCTTAAGCTAGGTAAACAGATCGGAGGTAGCAGTATTCCTGCTGTTAAAAGAGGTGGGAGCAGACTTATCTCTGCTGTCTCGGGCTTTCTGTGAGCTATAGGATCAGAGCTTGCCAGGGAGATTTACTGAATGAAGCTAAAATGGTCTTTAAATCTAAAATTAGGAGAGTGGATATTGAAAGAGATCTTCACACCCTTAAAGATACACTATTATTTTTTCTGGGAAATGTTTTGCATGCTATTGTCATTAATATAGCATTTTACAGCTCTTGCGTGGCAGTATTGTATTTAAATTTATTGTACTTTTCACATGTAAGTTGTGTATGAGATCACAATTATTGATCTCATACACAAAATCCATTTATCTCAGATTTTTATGGAAGGTATGTCTAATTCATAATCTAAACCAATGGGTCAAGATCGGGCTGGATAACATTATTGTTTGGACAAAATTTTTCTCTGAGACAGTATCTGCTAATATATCCTAAAGGATGCAAAATACTACTTTATGAATGCATACTAGTATATAAAAGTTATTAATAGCTTTTTTAGCTTCCTTCTTTTGATTATTTTATTTAATAATGGCTCTTAATGGCTAAAATATTATTCAAAGCATTTAATATTCCCAGATTCTTGCCTTTGTCACAGTTTGTATCACTGCCAACAGCCAGTCATTGTTGTCATGACATCATTTCCTGTGGCTCCGGAGTGATTAGTCATGGCATTTATGGCTCATATGTTTGGCTCAAAAGCTTCTGTGGTTTCAAGATTTTTCTAGTGATTTCAAATGTTGTACTTCTAAGAGGTCCTGTGCCAGATGAACCACTGAGATGATCGAGAATGCTAAAAGACCACTTCTCCAGGTGTTTATGAACCTAATTGACCTAAACCAAACCTATTGTTTCCTCAGATTGACATAAATCTCTCAGAGTTTGATCAGAGGTTGAAATCATGGTTTAAAGATACAAAGAGGAGGAGATGGACAAACTGGTAGGGGATGGAGAGAGTGTTAGAAGGACAAATGTTGAGGGGGAAGAGAGAAAACTGAACATCTGTTTGTGTGATGATCTAACAGGTTGCGTCTGCATGCTCTCTTTCCCCTGGCATTCCTGCTCCGGCACTGTTTGTTTTCTCTGTCATCTCTGCCACAGACTAGCTCTTACCTGACGCTAATTTCAATTAGGCGTCTAACTGTCTAAAGAAATGAATAAAGCTGAAGAGCCACATCAGAGACAACAGTGCAACAGACTGAAGGAGACAGATAAAATCTAAACAAATGGACATGTCCAAGTCTGGGAAGCTGACATCAAATATTTAGGATTTCTCTTAAACCAAGTACACAATGTGCTATTTTAAATGTCCTTCATAATTGTTGCCATTCAAATTGTATGATATGAACCCCGTGGGTTCTTGTATAAAAGCAAAGGCTGACATCAGTTTTTTTTTTTTTTTTTTTTCAGACAGTACAATATATCTTGGGATGATTTTAAGGTATAAATAAAAACTTCTGAACCAACTCAAACCACACATCATGCCAACAGACCTCCTGATTAACTTCCATTAAAAACATGGAATGTGTTAAACCAAAATGTATCATTTTTTTTATTTTTATTTTGTATTATTTACGTTCAAAAGTAAGTCTATTGCCTATAGTGCAGTATTAGTCATTTGCATTTCTTCAATTGTGTAAAGTATGATTTTACGGAGCGCCGCTTATGACATGCAAGAAAAAATAAATAAATCGTGCGCACGATTTACTAATTTGTTCCCTCGATGTACTAAAACATGCACACGATCACTATTTTGTTCCCTTTATTTGCTAAATCGTCTGCACAATTTACTAATTCGTTCTCTTGTTTATAAATCATGTAAACGATTTAGCAAATCGAGGGGACAAATTAGTAAATCGTGTGGACAATTTATAAATCGAGGGAATGAAATAGTAAATCGTGCGCGCGATTTAGCCTACTCTTTTCCTGCATGCCATGTGCGGGGCTCTGTACAATTTAGACCAAAGGATATACATACATTTTTATTTTTATGCTCGACTGTTAACTTTATCTGTATGCACCAAGGGTCTTAGAGTAATGCGCTTTCAATTCTCTGTATGTATGTGCAGTACATGTAGAAGAATTGACAAAAAAAAAAAACAGACTTGACTTGACTATATTATGAAGATGTTCTGGGCTTATATTATGCTAATTGCTATAACTGTTGACTTCCTTATATAGAATAATCCAGATTCATCAAAACAAAAATGAGGATAAGAACAAACTGAACTGTGTGTTGTAAATCTAGTGTGTTTTTGCATTAGAATAATTTTTGTGTGCAAATGTTGCAGTGAATGAAACCTAGTGTCTCTAATGAATCTATTTTAAGCTTTCTTCATTTCTGGCTAACATGCACAGATTTGATGCCTCAGCCCCTTCATTACCTTCCCCGATTGATTATATATGTGAACCAACAGTTCATTAAAGAAATAATTTCTCCTCTTATCCAGCTTCCACATCTGGGTGCATTTTGTCCATCCGTCCAGAAGATACCCAGTGGCACATGAAAGAAAGCAATTATCTCCTCCCGTACACAACACCCAAGCAGGGGCTTGGAAAGGATATGCCAGTGAATACTACCCTAATTGGGTTTTATGGAGGCAGAATTTACAACATCTGTAACTCGGATTATAGTTGTGCCAAACAAAGAAATTTACAAAAGTGGCTTTACAAACACATTTATGGGCTGTTAATGATAAACACATTCATTGTGGCGGTAGTTCATCACAAATATTTACGATCAGGGGCTCAGTTAGCTTAAAAGGGGTCCTTTATTTCCAGAAGCAGTGTGACAAAATGAATCAAGCGTGGCTGGGACAAACACTGGCCTCTGTGTGTGTGTGTGTGTGTGTGTGTGTGTGTGTGTGTGTGTGTGTGTGTGTGTGTGTGTGTGTGTGTGTGAGTGAGTGCATTTCAGTGTGCAGAGAGTGTTTGGGAGAGTTCAGGAGATGAAATGGCTAATCGCTCATAATTCACACATCTCACAGTGGGGCTGTTGCAGATGGCGTCGAGACTGTCCTCTTTTCCCTCAATCAGAATCAATCCCACAGATAATGAGTGCTTTGTGCCTGAACATAATCAGATACATATGAAAGGGAATTGTAGTGAGTATCAAATCCAATCAAGCCATATCACGTCCACTGCAAATGAGCCAGACAGCATATTTGGGCTTTAAGAGCAGGGATAAAGGATTCGTACCCGGAGGCCTTATGCTGTCAGACTGAACTCACTTTTGCAGGAGCCAAATTTCACAACGGTAAGATTTCATCATCTTCTTTCACGTTTCTTTATCTATCCATCTGTATGTTTCTGTCTGTCATTCTATCCATCCATCCATCCATCCATCCATCTATTTATCCTTCATCCATACATTGATCTCTGTCTAAAGGTCCATCCATCCATCCATCCTTCCTTCCTTCCTTCCTTCCTTTTTGGTTTCTTTAAATTGTCTTGGTTTTCTTTTCTTTTTTAAATTAATTTCCTTCCTTTCTTTCATTTTCTTTTTTTTTCATTGTATATAATTACTTCTGCTTGACATATCTCCTTCCATTCCTAATTTTTTCCTTCCTTCCTCTACAGCAGACTATTACTCAATAGCTCATGCGACAATGTTTAGACTCAGAGGAGGACCGCAAGGGCTGAGGTTGTCATTTGGGAAAGAGCCCCAAAAGATGTGCTCTAGCTAATTAAAAATTAAAAGCATCCACTCGGTCAGTATCATTGTACATAGCTCCGATAGCATATAAGATACGCAAGACTGAGGTCTTGACCTCAGCAGCTGAGAAACTAAATGACCTCATATTATCCTCCGGGTGACATTGAGGCCAAACATTGCATGCTTTTTCTTATACACACACAGGCATAGTATGGCTCTCATCAGCTCCATAACAGAACTAACAATCCCACTCTGTTAGCTTGAGACAGTTCTCATCCAATGACTATAGGGGACATCTGCGGCGGGAGACAAAAGGGGGTGTCAGTTTCCTAAGGACAACCATAACCATAGGAGTGTTGCATCATGGTTCTATGACACACACTAAAAAGATATGTGAACAGTTTTTGTGTCTTAGATGGATGACTGTTTTATATTACTGTATTATATTGACTGTATTATTGTATGACTGTATTATATTATATTATATTATATTATGATTTCCTTCAAAAAAAAAATTCAACAAATGAGAACAAATAGGAATGCATGTTTTAAGATTGAATTTACTGCCATCTACGGTCAAGGAGGAACATTAAAAGTGGAGGTTCAGTGAATCACTGTATTGAGATTAAAATATTTATTTATTTTTCCACATTTCAGTAACTAGAATAAAGTCAAAATTTCCATTTCCTATTCCATCTAGGAAACATGTAAGATTTCTGAAATTATAGCCTATTTGTTATGTATTTAATTTGATTTAGATGCTCATATTTTCAAGATGCATTCATTTAAATGCTTAGATGTAGCATAGATCTGTTCAGTAAATTGGTTAAATGGATTAAAACTATTACATTTTTACAGTTAATGTAGCCTACAAACAAAGTTCAGTAATGGCTAGCTGTGGACAAAGCTATGTTTAATTAGTTAATATATATATATATGAGGTATATATATTATATATATATATATATATATATATATAAAATGTATTGATGATAAATAAACCTTTTTTTAAACACTTTCAGTTTTTTTTAATACAGAAATCGTACCTGTTTAATTTAAGTATGACTGACAAATATGCATCACATTTATGTTAGAATGTGTAATCCAAATTGTAAATGCATTTCAAATAAATTAAAAAAAATGTAGATTTTTGAGTGTAATAAGGAATATTGCGTCTTTAACTCACCTTGACTTGACCTCATACTCAACCACACCTGTGATCCATTCCATTCTTTGTCTCTCTCTTTCTCTCTGTCTCTATAGCCTACTGACCTCACGGCTGCTCTAGGGAAACAAGCGCACGAGTGTGTTTGTAGATACGTGGGACTGAGGGTGCTCTGGGGGTACAATGCCCATCCAGTGATAGCGAGCTGTGGCAGACCTCGAGAGAGAGAGAGAGAGAGAGAGAGAGAGAGAGAGAGAGAGAGAGATAGTTTGGTTGTGGGAGTGTGTGTGCGTGAGACAGAGTGTGGGAGCTGAAGGGACCCATTGAGCCGGGGACCCTCGCCTCTGCCTTCATTAACATGCAGATGGGAACAGCTGTCGACACTTTGCCGTGACGGCTGAAATATTTACGACTCGCTGTTTACTGAAAGACTCTCGGACTGACTAGCCCACGAGTCCGTCCCTCGCTGTTTCTCTTTGTCTTCAAGTTATCTGTGCAGATAACTGAGCTTCTCTCCGTGCATCCATTCTGAGCCTGATGCTCTCATTTGGTTTGAAAATGGAGCGTTTGAGTGACAGCTTTTAATCCAGCCCCCTCTCTAATGATATTTGCTTCTTTTCCAGTACATCTCAGCTATCAAAATGTCACAGGCAGATTTACTCAAGGCCGGCCCACCAAACAAAGCTTATTTCACCTCACCACTTGAGAGAGAGAGAGGAAATCCATATCTACTACAAATCAATGGCAGGAAATTTACAAGCTTTACCTACAGGCCAACGGCAGCTAACATCTTACTACTCAGGCATGAATAAATGAATACATAAACAGGGATGTCGAGAAGCGAATGGCGGATACTTAGGCAGGGAGTGAGCTCTGTCATGGGGTCAATGGTGCTGGCACGCAGATGTCTTACAAACAAACAAAAAGATGTTGAGCGTGTTAACATTAAGCTCACTGGATAATTACATTAAATGCTTGCTGAGTTGATCGCGATGCCATCGAAGCAATAAAAGTTTAAGGAATTATCCCTGGGTTGTCTTTCTCCGTCTCTCTTTTGCTATTTGTCTCCATTCTGCCCTGTGCAGCCTGAGGGGCCTGCCATGGTTCCTCATCACGAAACTAAATAAAACACGACAGACCTTCAGGGCACAATTACCCAATGTTAACAATTAGCTCTCCGTGCAGACACTTCACAGAGAGGTCTCTGAAGGCATGCACTCGTCCATATGGAGCACAAAGGATCTTGTATTCTCAACCTCACTTAAAAAAAATACTGAGCCAATGCCATGTTTTTTTATTTTTTATTAATACGATCATTGAGTGCCATGATATATTGGTGATTCTTCAACTTTGTGCATTTTTAAGAGAGTTTATTTCCAAACTAAATCTTTTCTCCTTTAATCTGTCAGTGAACATTGTTCAACATTGTATGTATTGTACATGCATCAAATGACAATTCTATTTATATGAAATTATGTATTGGAATTAGGGATGCACGATAAAACGATAAAAGCTTAAAATGACCATCATCGGTATCGGCCGATATGAATATTTCTGCCGATGAGCCAAACCGATATTCTCCAAGTGAAATAATTGACCTGTTTTTCAGGTGTGAATGTCTGTCTACATTTGTAAAATAATACATTTATGGTAGAATCAGTACAGAAGAGATACTTGGATTTCTCTTCAGTAAAATTAAAGTTTAAATATATCAGGCGAAAATGTTCATATATATCGGTATCGGCAGCAACCATCGGCCAAAATGATTTTGAAAATATCGGCATATCGAATATCGGCCAAAATCCCATATCGTGCATCCATAATTGGAATTTTTTATTTAGAAATAAAATGGCCAAGACCTTTGACTTGTTAAAGTTAACATTTTATGTTTTATGCCAAATACATACAATTTAATAAAATTGTCAATTTTTGCAAAATAATAAAAAATATAATAATAACTATAATAATTTTTTTTTTCTTTTTTTCGATTCTCTTCACTGAGATTTCATATTAACCAAGTACGCTAAAAACTTTAATAGGACCAAAACTGCAATAAAAATGACTGTGGAAATGATTTTTATTATTATTATTCTTTTTAAATAAATTTTTTAAAGACAATTATAGTTTAAAATGTTTATTTTATTTTGTTGATTAAAGATTCAAAATCTTGATATGGGTAAAACAATAAAATCTACACATAAAAGCCATTTGAAATTTGATCAAATAAACAAAGATATGTTAGAAAGTCATTCAAAATAACATAAGAAAAAAAGTTTGCAGTGCCGTTCATACTGAAGACATTTTGTATTCCGCTGCACTGCTTTTTCAATGTGATGTGAAGTGAAATTCAGCCAAGTATGGTGACCCATACTCAGAATTTGTGCTCTGCATTTAACCCATCCGAAATGCACACACACAGAGCAGTGTACACACACACACACACACACACACACACTGTGAGCACACACCCGGAGCAGTGGGCAGCCATTTATGCTGCGGCGCCCGGGGAGCAGTTGGGGGTTCGATGCCTTGCTCAAGGGCACCTAAGCCATGGTATTGAAGGTGGAGAGAGAACTGTACATGCACTACCCCCACCCACAATTCTGTCCGGCCCGAGACTAGAACCCACAACCCTTCGATTGGGAGTCCAACCCTCTAACCATTAGGCCACGACTTCCCCAGTGGCAAGATGAGTTTGACTGCTTGTGTCTTGTGTCTTTTACATCATTTCACACGAAAACGCAGCATTTAGGTAAAAACAAGTTCAACAAAACCTAGCTTTTTGTTTTATTAATTTTAAGCATCATTGTACTGTTACTGCTTTTTGTAACGAACAACCAGCTTTGTGTAGTTTCAGTGGTTTGGAAGAGAGCAGTTAGTTACTAGCTGGTCAGTTTATGGTTCAAGCTGGTTTAGGTGGTTGACCAGCTGCACTACCAGCTGGTGAAGACCTGGCTAGGCTGGTAGACCATCTTGAACCAGCAAGAAAACTATTTGCCATGTTCCAAAAACCAGCTTGACCACCTTATGCTGTATGACCTGGTTTTCCCAGCAGGGTTGTGAGTGAGAAGCCAAGTCACGCAGACTCCACCGGGGGATATGGATGATTACACGCATTGACAGTACCGGTGGGACACTATTTCATGCCAGCAAAGACATACAGAGCAATCCAAACCTCTTTCTAAGGTAACTCCACTCAATCTGTCCTCAGTACAGTAATGATAATACTAAAAGAGCAGGAGAATGACAAGGGGAGGGAATGAGAGCAATCGAGCCATGTCACTATTTGAGGGCTGACACAGGCTATCACTGTCAGCGCCTGAGAGATGACCTGCTCCATCCATCAAACTGTCCCGACCTGAGAGCGAGAGAAAGACGAAGAGAGATTACAGCCTGTTTAATCTCCCTCGTTCTCTCTCATTAGAAAAGATATATAGTCCTATTATAACAATCTGTATGGACAATGTGGACAGACTGACATTTGCAAGACAGAGTGAAGTGGGGAATAAGCCCTTTAGAAGCAAGCCACACAAAAAAAAAAGTGTCTGTAAAAAAGGTGCGTTTTAGCCAACCTGATTAATCTGAGTTCTTCAAGAATGGTGCAATCACAAACCGATACACAATATGTATATATAACATAATGTGACATTTTCAGTTTCATTAAAGAAATGCATTTTATCATGGGTGGTGTATGATTGCAAAGGAAAGTATAATTTACTTTGGCTAGAACAAGTTTTTGTGTTGAAGGGGTCATGAACTGCCTCTTTCTATTATTCTGTGCTGTTTTTTGAGGTCCACTTCTAATGTTATCAAGACTTTTACATAAAAATAAATAAATAAAAAAAAACCTTCATAATTTTGGGTAGTAGTCTTGGAAGTAAACACCCGCTTCTATGATTGGCTAACTAGTTGTCTACATCCTTCACAGATACACAGATTATGTGATTTAGGTTAAAAATGAATAAAAAAAGCAATAGTGATCACGTAATATAAATAATTAATCACACTTGTGTGGTGCGACATCTGATCTAATTTATAGCATCATCTTTTAGTTGAAATCTTTATGAACTCCCTGCATCGAATTGTATCTTGTCTGTAAACGAATCCTTGGTAAAATGAAGTGAGCAAAAGACCAAGTTCTTACTGATGCTGTCTTAAACTTTATTAAAAATATAGTTCTTCCACTCTTTCCTTATATTGGGATCAGAAGGAAGGCAATGCAAAGACTTGAATTTTTCCACAACTTGGCACTGAACAGTGTCTTGTTTTCTTCAGAGTCATATCTCTGCGTAGACCTGCGTTTGTCTCTCTCGTTATTTACACTACATTTGTGAATCAGTGGGCAGGGCTAAACAGGCAGTGATGTAAAAACAGGTGTTGATCTTCTTGTGTGGAGGCAGCGTTCAGTCATATTACGTTATAAAACGGCACATTCCACAACCTGAAGTTGTCATTGATTTATTGAGATTCTCAATCTATCGATTAAATTGTATGCTGATCTCAAATTAATCTGATTCATTTGGGTACATTTCTGTTATCATGTTCATTTTGGCTTAAAAGAATTGATTCTTAAGAGTAATTTTGGTCATAGAAATATGTCCATTATTTTGCAGTACACAATCTTTTAGTTGCATCAGATTGATCAAGCTCACATTCACAACTTTTCTACAATTTCTCAGAAAGTCCGCAGTTGTCACCGTTGAATTTGAACGTGTTAAATTTGTTAAATGAATTTAAGGTCGACTTCTGAAAAGACACGTGGCCCCTTAAATTTGAGCGTGTACATTCACAAACACTGTATCAAATGCGAAGTAAACAGTAATGCAGCTGCTGTTCGCCTGAGGAAAACCACATTTGTGCAGAATTTGGAAATTAATGGGATGGAATGAAAGAGTTTTCACTGCCACAGATAAACGCTCTACTTCACCAGAGTCTACAGAAAGGCTGACATGGCCAGATTGGACAGTCTGCGCTTCCGAGAGCAGATGTTTTCACTTTCTTCTGCTTTTCTTATCCCTCCACTTGTTTATCGAAGGGGAAATATACAAAATACTTCTACGATAAACACAAAGAAAAAAGCAAGCCTAATTACTTGCAGATGTATTTTGTTCAAAAGACTGATTCAGTTACAGCATGTAGCCAGTAAAAAGAATCACAGATGAGGAACACTGTGGTTCATCTGTTGTTGTTGCTTTTTATGTCTACACAGACATAAAAAGCAACGAAAGAAAGGACGTCTGCCGCAATATGTTGAAAGGCCACTATGAACTCGGAATAGAAAAATGAACGACGACGGAACAGAAAAAAAATATATAAAAAAATGCAAATACTGCGCCCTCAAGAACACTGACACACAGTGACTCAAAGTCACAAACATGTCTTCAGGTAACAAACAGTTACAGTGATGGAGTCGGGTATATCACAATAAGCAAATACACAGCGCTGACAGCTATTCAAGCGCTACGGCGGTGAAGAGAGTGACACACCGGCGCAGTGGGGGAGTTAACGACACTGCTCCGGAGACGCAGGCCTTCTGAGATTTGAGGGGGCTTTACACCGCGACAGAGATGCAATGTCAGATACTGAGGATTATGCATGCACTTCACATCAAAGAGAGCTTTGTTCTCACAAGTGAACATAGACAGGCGGAAAAAAGAGCGACTACGTTCATTCATTCGCTATTACAGACCCCTTTGATTGAAGTTTGTACACAAAATGGCCTTAAACTGATGTGGCACAAAGCCCTGAAAAGTCTTTAAAAGAGATTTCTTGTTCGAAATTGCGTAGGCACTCCAGGATGTAACGATTTTGAGCTATTTAGTTTTGCACACATTGCTGTAGACAGGGACTCCCTTTGTGTAAACAGTTTTAGCATGAATTACACTCTGTCTTTTCAGAAAACAAATGACTGAAGAGTAAAGGAAAAAAGAATGATAAAAAGTGAGCCAGAGATAAAAGCAAGTCGCTTTGCCTTCTATTGTATTTTTTTTTAGATGTTCTTGGTTGCTGTATATGAAGGGTCAAACGAATATTTGAAATGAAATCACAAAGGAGCAGAGCGCTCGCCATCTGTGATATGTTTCATAGGTTTCTCCCTGTCTCTGTAGTGTATTTTTCTCTCTTGTAACCTTTGTTTAACTGACTCATTTTATCTTTTTAAAGTTGGCACGAAATGGAAATTGCAATTGTCTTCTCGTCTATTGTGATATAATTATGTATATGCAAGTGAAACAGCTTCCTAAACAAGAAAAATAGGATGGGACTTGATTTTGTCCAATAAAATAAAATAAAGTATAAAAAATTATAGAGTAAAATATCTGCAGTGTTATGTATACATTCTGTATACATAAATCTGATTATGAATACTATGTGAACTCAAAAACTGACTTCATATATCCACAAATCACCTTAGAACCTGTTGGTTAAAAGTAATTGCATAAATACCTTGGAAAAGAGAAGCAAGTCCTGAGAAAACCACTTGGTTTGATATTTTTTATAGAACTATTTACTTTTAAACCCACTGAAGATTTGAATGGAACTTCACAATCTCATGCTTAACAACATGGCATTGGAAGATGATCCAATTCAATTATGTATTAGATCAACAACAACGACAACAAAAATCTCAGAGTGCAGTCCTGCAAATGTCTGCCAGGCTAATTTTCACTTCATAAATAGTGAGAAAGCTATCACAGCTTATTTGCTAAGCATGTGTTGAAAGGACACATGCTACATTTTCTTCACATTAGAAGAACAGTGGCCTTATTTGATGCTTTGCTGAGAGGAGAGGAGACAAATAAGATTTACAGTGTGTAGGGGTGGTTTGATTGTGACATCCATATGGATGCCACAGAAACAATGAAACGCCTCTGTGCACTTGACATTTAAAAATATGAATGCGTGCATAGCCAAGAAAAAGCTTTCTGTCATTAAGCTCTAGTCGTACTCTGCCATCTATAATTAGCTGACAAAGGTGCCATACAGCTCCGGTGTCCTCACACATTGTGTCATCTGCCATCCTTCCACTGCTGGAGTTTCACTGCATAATTTAGGGGGAAAAAAAATAAAAATACACAACGCACGGAGAGATGTGTGTATGTGTGTGAGAAAAGTGTTCTCAAACAAGGTGTTTCCTTCCCTAAAGCAATCACAGATTTATTTTGGGCTCAGATCTGTAAGATCGCTGCTTCACGGAGAAACACCATCCAGCCTCCCTGACTCTGCACTCAGTCAAGGCACAAAGGTCTCACCAGTGTTCCATATTCTGCCCCTTTATGTGAGCCGACGGCCAGTGAACAAGTCAATGAGCAGGTTGATTTTCGTAGCAAGAGTTGTTCATCCTAGATAGATGAGATTCTCTAAAATCACAGAAGAGGATATTGTGTTGGATCTGGGAAGATGGGATGAGTGATTTTGTTGTATCTATCCATTTTTTCTTAATTATACAAGGTCTGCCATCTACAATATGCTCTATTCAGAAAGACAAAAATGACCTTAAACATTTAATACATTTAAATACATTTTAATAATTACAAATATTTATTCTTAACTTTTTACTTACTACAAATAATACTAATTTAAAAACAATATAATTTCAATAAAAAATAGGGTGAAAATACTAGAACAATGATAAAGTGATTTTAATGCACATATCTATCTCTACAAAGCAAGAGTGAGTGTGACGTCAGTAATTGGAAATGTGCACATTGTGATCTCAAGTCAAAATCAAATGACTGTTTTATTGTCCTTGTGTGTGTGCATGTGCATGTCTTGAATTTGCCATGAATGACATTGGACTATACAATATACAATATACATACCACATACATACAACATACAATATCATGTGTATTTTTTGTTTGTTTGTTTTTAAAATATCTGTTAATGTTTAGAATATTCAGTATAAGATACAAAATAACATGTTTCTGTCTTGCTTGCTTTTCTAGTATGCAACATGTATTTTAAAGTGACATTTAAAACTGGGCTTTGTTTATTTGATTAAAATACAGTAAAAATGTAATTTATTAATATTGTGAAAAGTAAAAAAAAATAACACTTGACTAAATAAAAAAGTAAAATTGTGATGCTTTTTTATTTATTTGATTGTTTGTTTTATGAGTAGAAAGTGCAATGAACAGCCTTTATTTGAATAGAAATCTTTTGTAACATTATAAATGTCTAGCATGCTGCATGCAAATTTTTTGACCCATGAGGTTGATTTATTTCTGTTTTAAATGTTTTTTTTTTTTTTGACACACTTCCAATTTAAGCCTAGCTCATATCTGAATCTCATAAAGATCATTTTGTCATAATAATACAAAATGGCAATAAACACTAAATTACTGTGCTTTCATAGTACACACACATTTACTCTTTTACTCTTAAGCGACAAAAGTTGCATCATGCGACACACCCAAACTGAAACAAACACACACACAGTCACAAAGCCATCTGTGCAGCGTTTGAAAAGCTAGCCATTAATACATTTTCATGGCAAGGACCTCGATGGGATGCTGGGAACTGTGTCCACCTCACCTCATTCCAAGCCTGGTCCCACTGTCTCTCAGCTCTCTGTCTAAGATTCATTAGGCAGGAGCACAGGCTCTGATGTAGACCCTAATTAGAGAGCGATTGGTAAATGCGTGATGTTCCAACCCTGATCATTGTGCTCAACGAGGATGGCCAGGGGCCACAGGCTCCTGTGTACAATCACACCACTAATTGGTTAGCACCTTGCAAACATACCGACCTCATTCCCTCAACACCTGTCCCCCTCTCTGAACCAACTCCATCACAGGAGCTCCAAATATTCAGCAACATATTTTAAGGGATCTAGCTTTGATCAGACTCATAGCATAGGATGCACATATGTGGTGCTCATGTGGGCGGAGCTGGTTCAAGTTAGGGCTGTTTCTTCTTCTTCTTAAAAAAACCTTACTACGCATTATTAGCATTTTGGCTGTTTATTTGTACAAATAAGCACACATTCTGCACAACCATTTTCTACATCTCTAATCCTACCCAATACCTTATCTTATCAACTACCTTACTAACTATTAATAAGCAGCAAATTAGAAGTTTTCTAAGACAAAAGTATTAGTAAATGTTTTGTTAATTTTAAAATAAAGTGTGACCAAAAAAGATTTATTGAAGCTTAATAAGTGAGAGATCAGAAGACAGTAATGATTGCATTGTTTCATTGTTGACTGACTGTCGTCAAACTGTGTATTGAATTCCCTTCCAAGTTTCTCCATAAAAAAAAAAAAAAAAAAAAAAAAAAAAACGTAAACAGTATTTTCAGTACATCAGGTGTTGTGTAAACCAAAGCAGAGAGCGTGTGAAATGTTTCTGTGTATGTTGGGAACAGAAACCTGTCACAAACAGACTTATGCATGCACAAACATGCTGTGATTGTGCTTAATGAAATGTGCTCTGTGGCTTCTGATGCATGTTGGCTTGATGAGGAATGGTAGTTGAGAAAGGCATACTCTATAAGAGGAGAGGAAGTGAACGACAGAATAAGGATGTACAGGAGAAAGACAAAAGGGGGACATCTAGGTTAAAAGGCATGGATGGCTGCCCTCCAAAAAGCCAATAGTGCCAGCTTGCCCAATTTCACCCAAGCTCATGATTAAGAACTATGCTGTCAGGCTGCTCCTGCGTGATCTATTTTTATTCTCAATGTATCATCCCTACTCCTTTCCTCGGATGAAGAAAACACAGCCGTCCAAATATCTGTGACCACAGGGCAAGCGCGGCATTCTACGTTTGCCTCTTAAGCTCAAAACTCCCCGGAGACTCACGGCAGGCGTGTATCTAAAAGAGGCAGTCGGGCGGAACTGATATGACTGTGCCATTTAGATTTAACACAAAGATTGTTACATGCATATTTCACTGGATTCAGTCAGAATCATGACCTGTTTTCTGTGATGATTATACAAAAAAATAATAATATATTTAACATGTATTTTAATTTAATTAATTATATATACATATAATTTATATATATATATATATATATATATATATATATATATATATATATATATATATATATATATATATATATATATATATATAATATACAAATATTCAATTTTAGAAATAATATTTTCTTTACTTTTTATTATTATTACTGTTATTGAGATCTCAAATTATATGGTTTATTTTGTAATTTTTCACAATTTTTTAATGATTCATATTATTGAATGCTCAAACCATGGCTGGTTTTATACTTTTTTAAATAAAAAAATATTAATACTATTGAGAGCTCAAATCAAATGGCATATTTTATTTTTTATTTTTTCAGTTATTGATATCATTGAGATCATGTTTTTTTTGTTTCTGTTATTAAAATGATCGAGAACTCAAATCATATGGCTTGTTGTGTTTTATTATTACAACTATTCAGAGCTCAAATCTTATGGCTTATATTATTATTTACTGTTATTAATATTATTGAGTGCTCAAATCATATCTTTTTTATTATTAAATCAACACAAACACAGCACACGTGAAAAAATTGTAGGCAAATCATTGGACCAAAATATTGCTTTTGTTAATAAACTTCAATATTGAGTGCTTAATTCATAAGGCTTATTTTATTGGTTTTTTTTTTTATTATAAAAATTATTAATGTTATCAAGAGCTCAACTCATATGGCTTATTTAATTATTGTTGTCGTTGATTATGTTTTTTATTGAAATCGTATAATTTTTGTACAAATCATATGGCTTATTGAAGAAAGTGATCAGGAATCAGAAAAAAAGGCTAAAAATCCCAGACTTACATTCAAAAATGGAGATCAGAGGGGATATCTTCAGATCATAGTGTCATAAAGACTTAGAGGTGGGTCTTTTAACTAAGGCCATTCCATAATACATTATCAACTTCCTAACCACACCCTAGCAACCAACCAGAACACCCTAGCAACCATATTGCAATGTGCACCATCCATATCTTCGCACCAGAATATCACAGGCACATTGAGGTGACTTCTTTTGACTTGGGCCAATGAACCGTGGACCTTGGATATAGGCCTACCATATAAAGGCATTTGATAACATTTTGGCAGCGAATATTATTTCACCCTTTATTATAATACCTGTTTGATTTTTATTATGCAGCTGATCATTCCTATTATTAATGCTGTGGTGATGCTGATAGAATATATATTATACATATTTTTCAGGTATTTATATGGTTTTGAGTAGAGCACCCAGGTCGAGTAGCATCATAACCTGTTGTTGAGGAGCTTGGCTGTGCTCTTCAGACGGGCTGGGGTTGCGTGTGATGCAGTCAGAGGCTCGGGCGAGTCTGAAAGTGCGCAGTGAGGCATCTCCTGCTCGGTGATCGCCGTTCATTTCCCTATTCCCACGGAGGGAATTGAGCGCTGGCACAGTCCCCCCTACTGTACAAACACGGAACTTCTACTCACTCACCATCAGTAACTCTCAGCCAAACACCAGCAAACCACATCTATTATTACCAAACGAGAAGTTTCCATACTGTCTGTGTGTAATGGCGCATTTAGCTAGCTTTAGACTTTACAAGCAGCATATGGTAAGACAGTTTCACAGAAAGAAAGAGAGAGAGTCGAAAAGAGAGTCAGCAATGGAGTCATTGTTCATGATTTTATGTTGCATTTACTGCAAGACAAGTGCTATTTTAGTAGTATTATACTGGCATCTTTTTATCATTTATTAAAAAAAAATCTGTGTATTTTTTACTTTAACTTCCATTCTTTGTATTTATTTGATGGTGATTTTGCATATAAGAACGTGCACATCAAGTATTTTGCAGTTGAAAGAGAAAAAGAGGGAAGTGGGAGTTTGCCTTTTATTCACATTGTTAAAGAGAGACATCGTCACTGAACCGGACAAAACACGAGCTCTCAACCTTTTGCTGAACGCTGCACTAGCTCTACATCACAAGTGGTTTGCTCTTAATATCAAGTGACAGGTTCTGTAATAATATTTAAAGTGGAATATGTGTCATATACTATAGAAATGCTCCAAACGCATCAATATATCCAAATACAAGAGTCCCATCTCACTGTCAAGTGACAAACACGAATAATAAAAAAGAGAAAAAAGTTATGAGAAAAATACAAACTATAAAAACTTTGTTCCAGGTTAATGTTTTAACCAGTTTTGCAAATATTAGGTTTTGATGTTGTGCCGGGGAAGTATAGGAGACACGAGACGGGAAGGTATATTCCCATTCCACAAGGGAGATCAGAGCAGCAACTATTGCGCACAATATATAGCCAATATAAAAAAAGACACTACATGCTTATATGCATCCAGCGAAGCTAAAATTGTCAAATATGTTTGTTCTGAGATCATGTTCTTATGCCAAAACTGTTTTGTCCACTGGACACTAGGCTGGGTAACACCGCAGTTTGGTACCTTGGAGAGCGAACGCTGTCTGACGAGAACGACAGGCACAGATAAATGCAAATACGAGTTCAGAAAACCTCTACATACTGAATTAGCCTACACAGATTTGTCGTGTCATTCTCTGATGTAACACTTATAAAGAGTACAAAAGATCTAAAAGAGTTAATGAGAATGACCCTAATCTAAATCAATGCGTGAGTAAAAGCAGATATCACTCAATTATTGTAGACAAGGTATAATTGATATGAGGCTGTGATTAAATTACTGAATATATTATTACGTGTAAGCAAAAGCATTTCATTTAATTACCATGTAAAGTGGGGCTGAAATGGGGCAAACATAGGGTCTCTAATCACATTCTAGATAGATCATAATGAGGGTTTACCTCGAAAATGTTGGCATGTTCCATCTGTTTGTTTGCACATAAAAAGCCTTCGACTATTCCTCCAACTTGTTCAGAAAAAGTTCGGTGTATTCATTCTTTCAACAGGCAATATCTGCTTGAACAATGACACAAAAGAAGGTCTGTGTGCTCCAGTGGAAGAGAGGTGCTCACAGGACCGAAAAAAAGCAACAAGCATCCATAAATTCACAGCGGATCCTGTTAATGTGTGTTTCTGTTCTGTCACTTCTGATAATGTAACTCTGTTTCCCAAATGTTTATTATTTAATCCAGTCCGCAAGTCGTAATGGTCGTCCTGTTTTCCGGATAAAAAGTCCAGAAGTGGTGTGTGAAGGCTCCAGGGAGGTGAGGTGTGCGGTGAGCGTAGCCCAGGCTCGGGTCGGGTGGTCTCTCGGTGCGTGTCGAGGCAGTGGGAATCTTCCTCTCCTCGCCCGCTCTGTCCACACTAACTGGATTCAGTGTTTGAAGGCAGGCAGTTGGGCACTAAAGCATATATCCAGCAGCCCCCCCTTGTGGAGCAACAGCATTTCGTGGGTCACACCAGAATGAAGGAGACACGATGAGAAAGTGAAAATCAAGCGCACGGAGAGAAAGACGGAGAGAGGCAGAGAGAGCGCACGGAGGCAGTTGTTTAACCCATTCAGAACCGATTAAAAAATAATTACTATAATTTATATGTATCTATCTATCTATCTATCTATCTATCTATCTATCTATCTATCTATCTATCTATCTATCTATCTATCTATCTATCTATCTATCTATCTATCTATATATAGATAGATAGATGGATAAAAAGTGAATGCATTTGTGTATGTATGTATATATAGTATTTTTTTATTTTACATTTATTTATTTAATTATGTTTTAGTGAGTGAGTATGCGAGACATGTGTTAAAGAAAATGGGTTCTACCTCACTTAAGAATTACAAAAATGCACTTTCATGAATATTTATGAAATTATAGTGAGCAACATGCGACGTCAATTCAATGCAAATTTTGTTCGCAAGAGATATTTTGGCGCCAAACCACCGGAGGTGCGCTTGGAAAACGCGGTTTCTCCAGCTTTTGGCTCGTGGGCGGCCACCTGCTCACCGCGCGCGCTCGAGCTGCGGACTCTGGGTTCTCCACCTCGAAGGCGGGGAGTGGGAGGCTTCTGATGCTAAAGCTGCTCCTCATGGAACCGACTGGAATCTGACAGAAGCGGGAAGAGTAATATCAAGCAAAAACATGTCGTCATGGCACCAGACGCCGCTTTCCTGTTGCGCAAAAGATGCAAATGATCAGCTGGCATTCAGGGCAACCCGTGCAATGTAAACATGGGAAAGTGTAAAGAGTGAACTCTTTTCAAAATAAAATGTATAATACTATAATTATGCAATATAGAAATGATGAATTATGTGCATTTCTAAACCATGACATTTTCATAAGAAACACATTAACGTGTCATGTCTTCATATTCCAACAACTCTTATTTATTTGAGTTTTGCCCTGGGTTAAAGCATCTCAGCTGGGAAAGCCCTCTGATGTGAAAAGATGTTAAAAGAATGGCTTGCAGAAACAAAGTTTCCTATATATTTTCTCATGTGGTATAGCTACAATAAAACACTGAGAGTTGTATCAGTTTAGAGCAATCTTCTTTTTGTGTTTCACAAAAGAAAGGTCACAGTGTTTTGGAATAACATAAGGATGATTAAATATTGATATAATTTTCATTTTTGACTGGATAATTCTATACAAATCCCAAATCCCTTTGGGATCACCCACAAATATCCCTTTGGGATTCATTGATCTGCTTTACCCTTCAGATATAGATCCATGTGTGCTATCTTCTTTTCCACCTTGTGTTCAGATGTCAGGTACAAATGTGTCGCCTTTATGTTCAAATAACTCTTATTATTTATTTCAGTTTCGCCCTTGGCCTGGACATCACAGCTGGGTAAACCCTCTGATGTGAGACTGGAGAAGAAAAATGTGTTTCCGTGAGCTGGAGCATGAGTAAAGGTTTCTAGATCTTTTCATGTAATAGAGAGATATACTGAGATATACTGAAATGCATACATTTATAATGTCAACTTCAATCCCAAAAAATAATGTCCATGTGAATGAGTGATGCCTCAAATAGCTTAAAGTAAAAGGTGCTGCTGATGTCATGCTTCCGTGATAAACCTCTATCCTTGCATCATGTCAACACTTTCAGATAGTTATTGTGTGGCTCCTTATTTAGTCTGAGCTAAAAATGGAAGTGTACTGTGAAAAACAAACACTTTTGGCAAGGTTTCTTGTGCCTGTAAATAGATCTAATGTTGGATGACACGTATCTATCTATCTATCTATCTATCTATCTATCTATCTATCTATCTATCTATCTATCTATCTATCTATCTATCTATCTATCTATCTATCTATCTATAATAATCATCTAGAAATTATCTAGAATTATCTAGAAATTAATTCAATTTTTAAAATTCAAACTGAAATTCTGCATGTTATATGAATTATACAAGATGTAATTCTTCATCCTCAATTCAAATGAAATCTAACTTTCTCAATTCAATTCTGAATGATGTACAATCCTGTTGGTGGCATCCCAGCTTCCAAAAAGCCCAACATGTGCTGCTTCAGCAGAGATTCATTCAGTTTTAGCTGTTATTTTCAACAGTATGCTTTGAAAGGATAGCCCAGACCTTTTGCCAGTGAGTTGGTAGTTGATAGTTTTTGGGAGGTCATTTTCACATTGAAAAGCAACGTTCAGTGAATCACAGCTCACAGGCAACAAGAGGCTGCAGCACTGGAGGCCAGAAAAGCTGTCTTGAGTCCTATTCCTGCCACAAAGGCATAGCGTGTGAAAATGTCTGCAGATTGAATACAAGTCGGGCAGCAGGCAGTGTTTCAGTTGTGCTCAAGGGGGCAAAATGACAGATGCAGACCAACAAGAAATGAGCGAGTTGCAATTATCTAGTAGAGAGATAACTATGGCCAGCATGAGTCAGGAATGTAAAAAGGGCATCAGTTGTGAAATATGTCTTATCTGTGTTATTACCATCTAACTTGTCATTTTCACATCCTGTTAGAAATCATATTATAGATATTAAAGGCACATCTGTTGGCATAAAAATCCCTCAGCCATACCCTGAGGTTTTTCAATCATTTGGATTCGGATTAGGATGCATAAAAACTCCAGTGAGACGTGGGGATAAACAAATACAAAATAACTGCAACACAAAATGCTGTCTGTTATCTGTTGCCATCGGTATATAATGTTCATGCCACAACCTTCATGTACAGCATGGCTTGGTATTTATCAAAAACATGTTTTAATCATGCCTTATTTATGAAGAAAGTCGCTTTGTTGGATTGCTGACATGTTTGTTTGTCTCATACCCAAAGTGTTTGTTTTTTTCCACTGGTGTTGCTGTTGCAAAGATGGTGAGGCTTTAGGACAGCAGTCGCTGTTTTATCTAAGCATCTCGTCTTGCTGGAATACGGGGGAGGTTTGGACGTGTGAACGCACAGCACTGTGGGCTGCATTTCTGCTGAGAAAGGAAGAAGGAGAGGGGGATGAAAATATGTGTCAGTTTTAGAGTCTCAGATGAGTAATGCAACCATCTGCCTCTGCCTGTGAGTGTTTGCATGCACATCTCGTATATGGACCGTCAGATGCACAAACACACATATAAACACCTTGTTAGAAAAGTAGTTACAAGTATAGTTAAAAAAATGTAGTTCCACAAAAAAGTGCTAAGTACACCAAAGTCTTGAAGCCATGTAATAGCTTAATTAAAATAGTATTTGAACTTATAAACACAGTCAGATTATTGAATCAGTTTTTTATGAATCATCCTTGTGAATCATTACTTGAAATAAACCAGCTGATCCAGTTCACAAATTGGATTGAACTAACTGATTTGTTCAAGAACCAGAGTTCAGTTCACTGATTCAGTAAACCATTTGATTTGATTAAAGAATTGGATTAAACTATTCAGTTGCATGTGATGATTTGTTCAGAAATCACAGTTCCGCTCACTGACCCAATATTTGGTTTCCAAATTAGATTGAAAAGTCCATTTGAATGGATTGATTAATTCAGGATTTAGATTTCAGCTCACTCAATTTGGTTGACAGACTGCATTGTACTGTTCAAATGAATTTGTTCAAGAATCAGAATTCAGCTTACTGACTTGGTTCGCAAATGGGATTCAATGATTCAATTCATTTAACTGACTGATTTGTTGTAGATTTAGAGTTCAGTTCACTGTCTAATGAATTGGTTGATTTGGTTTGTAAATTGGATTGAACAGCTCAACTGAACTGACACATCTGTTCAAGAATCAGAATTGAGCTCATTTGCTCAAGGAATCAGTTGATTTGGTTTGCTAATTAGTTCAATATTATTTCAGTAATAAAATTTTAGTCCACTGACTCAATGAATTAATGATTTGGTTAAAAAATAATTAAACTGTTTAAATGAATGAACGGATTTGTTAAAATGGTTTACTGATTCAATGAACAGGGATAGAACAGCTCAACTGAATGATCTGATTTGTTCAAGAATCATATCACTGACTCACTGAATCATTGGTTTAGTTCACAAATTGGACTGAACAATTCAGTAGAACGGATTCAAGTCTCTTGATTCACTGAACCGGATTATATGGTTCAGAAAGTGATTGAGCAATTTGACTGAACAAACTGATTCGTTCAACCTAGAGGGCATGATTTAAGTGGGGGCCGTGATGACGGTTTTGTCCGGGGCCAAGAAATGATAACTGCAGCCCTGATCTGATGCAACAAAAAAAGAAAAATAATCTCCAAAGAGGAAAAAATCTTCTTTCTGAGTTCAGCACGTTGTGGAAGGGTCAGATGCAACTTGGCAGGGTGTAGCTCTGTTCCTGTGCTGAAATGTGCTGTGCTAGTCATTCAGCTGAATGCTCGCTCTGCTCTATTTGCTTCAGCATCCCTTTCTGACTGTTTTCCCTCCAAAGAGAGCGAGAGAAGAGAATCTCCTTGTTCGGATGAGTGTCAGACAGTTTGACCTCAGGCTAGAAAGGTCATGGCTGTGGAAACAGAGTAAGCATTTCATGTGTGATTGTGAAAGCCTGGAGGTCATTACAATCCTCGCTCTCTCAGGGAAAACCTTTATATATACACACAGATATAAACAAACAGCCGGGCCATATGCTGTCACAGCTGAAAATAACAAACACTTTCACACCATGCATATGGATGGTTCTCAGGGTTAAACCCACCGGACTTCCTTTTTATGGATGGATATTATTAATCTTGCTGATCTACTATTCCCAACACACAAGAAAACTTCAAAAGCTAGCATATTTCACATGAAAGACATCCTGCAGTTTCAACAGACTCAACGAATCAGTTCCACATGAAACAATCTGATAGCTTTGAATATGAGAATAATCCAGATGAGATGAACACGCAGACTTGAAACGGCAACCGTATGGTGGCACTAAATTCAGAAGGTGGTAATATTGTAAAAAGTTAGTACAGCTTAAAATTACTTTTCTATTTTTAATATATTTTAAAATGCAATTCATCCCTGTGGCAAAGATTAATTTTCAGCAACCATTACGCCAATATTCAGTCACATGATCACATGATCCTTCAGAAATCATTCTAATATACTTCCAATCATGTATCTTTTCTTGTTTTTATCAGTGTTGAAAACACTTGTGTGGGTTAACATTTTTTGTGGAAAAATATTTGTGTTTTTCAGGATTCTTTGATAAATATAGAATTCAAAAGAACAACATTTATTTGAAATAGATTTTTTTCTTTTTTTTGTAACAAAGGAAAAGTCTTTACTGACACTTGATCAATTTAATGCATACTTGCAAAATTAAAATAATAAAACGTAATGAGGTTTAATGAAGTCATTGTCATTAAGTCATGAGTCATTAAGACTTTTTATATTAAAACTTTTTGTCATTTTGGGAGCTTTGTCATTTTCAACAGCACCGGTCTAAGTTCACTTTAATTATATGGCATAAATGAATGCAGCATATATATATATATATATATATATATATATATATATATATATATATATATATATATATATATATATATATATATATATATATATATATATATATATATATATATATATGCTTCTGTTATTGTGTTCTATTTGACACAAGTTTAGAATTGCATGCATAAACAATGACACAGTTTTTATTTTTGCCTTAACTATTTCTTTAAATAAGTCTCCATTTATCTCACTGCCATTTAGATGAAACATTAAAAATATTTAATTACTGATTTCACTTTTTTATGTAGAAAAGTAGTGCTGTTTCATTTGACTATAAAACAACTCTATAAATGTGAGAACAAGGAGACTCTTTTAAAAAATCTGTTCTGTCTCTCTAGCTCTTCAGGAGGGATTTTCTCGCCCTGTTCTTTCCTATTCTTGGAGTTGGGTGAGTGATGGATGCAGTGAGAGGCTGGTACGGAACCCTTCCACACCTTTAATTAACAACAAATCTTAAACAGGATCAGTCAGCCAGAGCTAATTCACAGGACACTGCCATTTTGCTGCTGTGCAAATCCTTAAGCTTCAAAACACAAGCTTTAGCACCTCTCACATTTCACATCCACTTCAATCTTACAAAAACACAGTAAAAAAAGAGAACCTTTCATGCTTTTCTAAATTTGATTTTTTTTTTTGTGTGTGTCTCTGTGTAAGGTTATTTGACTGTGACCTGTGCTTTTAGTTTATGACTATAGAGGTTCTATCTAATGAGAAGCTAGTCTTCAGTTCTCAAAGCTCTTAATGGAAATTGGTCTGTTCATTGAGTGAATTTGGGTTGAGATATAGTTGAGTGAAATTGTGTGATGATGGTATAAGGTTCATCCTGCTTTAATGCAGCAGTCCAAGGGAAATTAAGAAGACTGTTGTCTAGAAGCACAGAAATGAAGTGAAAGTGAAATAAAGATCAATGGATCAATATATATAAAGATATAGTTCATATATATATATAAATAAAATAAAATAAAAATTGTGTAACACAAAATATGTTTTGAAGAATGTTCATGCTACTGTACAATAAAAATGTATGTTTATGTTGTGAAGTTCCAAAAAAGGATCATTAAGTAGTTGCCATGAAGGCATCTGAAAAAACTCTTTTATCTGTCTATATTATTATTATTATTATTATTATTATTATTATTATTATTATTATTATTATTATTAAATTAAAATGATCAAAGGTTAACAGTAAATATTTATAATAATTTGTATTACAATTTATCATGTAAAATATTTATATTTCAAATAAATGCTGCCCTTTTGAACAATATATCAGTAAAGTAACAGAGTTATTAGTATCAGCCATTACAGAAATGTATTGCATTTTAAAATATTAAAATAGAAAAGTTTGAAATTGTAATAATATTTCACAATGTTGTCACACGTGTCACAATGTTATCAAATACATGCTACAGTATACCTAATTGCTGAAAATAAGATAATTATTTCATAAAATTAAAAAAAAAAAAAAATCATATTAAACCCAAACTTTGTGTTTTTGTTGATTCAGGTTAACTGGGTTCATGAGTGAGGAAAACAAATGCATTCAAGTCACTCCTGATGAGGACAACAGTCAGAGGTTACAAGCAGTTGTGCACAGCAGGATGAGGAAGAAGACAAGGAAGCAATGTTGTCTGATAACAGCAGGTGGAAACATCTCCAGGAGGGTTTCTTACAACACTGTGGTAGGGTAAATCAGCTGTTAAAGGTACAGACGTATCTGTGCCACTCTCTCCAGTGAGTCCAATGAGAGAGCAGTATGAGTTGGTTCAGGTATCTATGGGATTACAACACAAAGCAATAACTTTAAACAGGTCTCCAAAAGATATCCGCTGTTTAAAAAATGATTAATTTTACATATAAATGAATACTTAATAATTGTTTCAAATAAAACATATTCAACCCAAAAAATGCAAATTAGCTTAACATTGACTCACCCTCAGGCCATTCAAGATGTAGATCAATTTGTTCCCTCATTGGAACAGATTTGGAAAATCTAAAATTTGCATTGCATCACTTGCACGTCAATGTATCCTCTGCAGTGAATGGGTGCCGTCAGCATGAGAGTTCAAACAGCTGATTAAACATCACAATAATCTTAATCTTTGGAGTGTTACAAGCTCTGGGTGCATAAAGAAGATCTGTGAAGTTGCAAAGACTAAAGTCTCAAATCCAAAGAGATACTTTGTTTGGCCTTCCAAAAGAGGACGATATCCACTTCATCATGCCTATTGCAGATCCGTGCTGGTCGCTGAAGAAATACATCAACTTTGCACTGTGGAACGCTGGATCGGCTTTCACCGTGGACGAAACAGAGTCCAGGCCGGGGTCGTCAAATGTGGTTTCCACAAGCCCAATGGACGCTCCTTCTTAAAATCTGCCGGCCAAGCCATTCTCAAGCCTGCCCGCCTCTGCTCACTCAAGCAGGCCTCCGCTCACTCAAGACTGCAGTGTGTGACGCTGTTTCGTTGAGAAAGCAAAACTACTATGTTTGGACTTCCAAAAGAGAACATGACTAGAAATCATATTTATATCACGTTTATAATGGGTTTTATGTTTATGTCTTGTCGCTCTGGCTGGACAGGGCATCACAATATGATAAGGGGCGTAACAGTTCCGTCACACGTCATGCTTGAGGTATTCGGCCAATCACAACGCACTGGATAGCTGGCCAATCAGAGTACACCCCGCTTTTTAGACCGATGATCCTTCTAAAAATCTATTTGTTTCAGAAGGCGGGGCATACAGGCGGGTGTTACAGTTCAACTGAACTGAGTCAAGTAAAGTACAGTCGCTGTATTTCCAATGTGCTCTTTACACTACAGATTGTGTCAAAGCAGCTTTACAGTATTAAAAAGAAAAATCATGTGTCGAAGGAACCAAAACTCCATCGCTCTTCTCTGGCCAGATGAATCCAGCAGTTTAATTGCAGGCTGCAACACAGGTCAGATTGTGCAGAGGACTGGTCTGGTTCCTGTGGTCTTGTCCTGATGGCTGTCAAGGTGACGAAGTCTTTGGACGGGATTTGTCTCTGGGGCTAATCTAGTTGTCATGGTCTCCGCTGACATTCAGGGCTGTCGAGGGTGTCTCTAGGTGCTGATTCACCATCTGATCTGGAAACATACTGTATCTGGTGGCTACGGTGACCTCAGAATAAGAATGAGACAGTCTAATATTAGCGTAAATGCCACTGAGAACAGTAAAGCACATTTTAATCGTAGTAAACGCTCTTAAACTTTTACACATATTAGCTTAAGTCTTCGTGTTGAAAGTAGACACACACTATGCAGTTGCAGTGGAGCAGTCTGGTCACATGGAAGTGTTTGGAGCCTTGGAAGAAGTGACTGGTTAGCATCTGAAAACTTGCAATGATGAGAAATTAACAATGAAACCTTTGGCCACACCCTGATGAAGAAATAAAGTAAAATTTATCTCAAGGAATGAAATATGCCTTTTAAATAATTTAAAATGTAATACCAGTTAATTAAATCTGTGATGAAACAGAAGTTGCAACCATTTTTATTTTTGGCACACAAAAAAATATCTATCCATCGCACAACACAGGGAGCATTGATATCGAGTGTTCATTAGTTGACTGAGATGCAGTCTGATTTGATAACAGCCTTTTCAGTTTTTTATTCTTGTTCGGAATGATGAAATCCTCTCCGAAGTGCCTTAACGAGACTAGAAATGCTGTGTAATCCACCCCGATTGAAAAGAGCCTGGATGTTAGTCACATTCAATGTTGACTTTTAACTTAAAGGGACAGTTACAAAAAAATAGCAGATGCAAAAACCCATTCAACACACCCATGTTAACTTCAAATAAGCGTATTGCTGTTGTTTACATTACACATTTCGTCATAGTAAGCATTTGCTTATAAAAGAAAGAGACCAAGCAATTTCTTCATATCTTTTAACGTTACGGAAACACAAAAATATCATACAACATGCCAGAATTAAACCTAAAATTCATTATAGTAACACAGCTTTTGACATTAAGTGTTTTATGGATTAAACGAGAAGAAAGACCAAGTTCCCTTCAGTTAATGAGGTAATTTAATTCCCTCATATTCATACATATTCAATGTTTTTATAAATGTTGTACATTTGTGTATAAATACATATGTTTTAAATAATATGGGTACACCTTTTTTAAATATACAAGTATTGATAAATACAGTCTAAGTATAAATTCAATTCATAGCATATCTATTTAGCATAGCTAATTGTTGACTGGATTTGAAAATAACAATTAATTCAAAGTTTTTCAAATATATTTGTGTAGACTTAATATAATATGTTAACTCAACTAAGTCCAAGCAATAAAATATTCAACTTAAATAAAAATTTGCCCTCCCAATATTTTGTTAATTAGATTTTTTACAGTGCAAGAAGTTAGCAAATTTTCAGCAAAATAATATTTGGATATTAATTTTGTACATTTGTAACATTTTATTTAAAAATAAGTAATACAATTTGCTTTATGTGGAATTAACACAGACCACATATTATCAAGGTGAACTGAAATAGCGTTAATACTTATAAATGAATTTGGCATGATTAGAACTGCTGCTTTCTCAATGTCACTGAAGTGGTCCGTGATCCTAGATAAATATCTTACACACACGCACACACTACTTTCTGCTTCTCAGTAGATGACAAGTAGGGCCAGTCTGAGATGTCATCCATTCAGGCAAGGTGAAGCCGCCTGGGGAGAATTGGACTGCACATTGCATAATTCACCACAAGATGCTCTAAACTGATAAAAGATTAATGCTTATAGAGTCTTTGTGGAGGCAAACAAAAAGGAGTGACGTCAAAAGAAAAGTGTAGACTTAGATTTGGAACACAGATAACCTAGTATGAACAGACTCAGAAGACCATTTTAGCACTTAAAGGTTGTTCTGTCGATGCCTATGAGATATTTCTTCCAAAATATGTTAAAAACGAATTATACAATTGTGATCATACATTACATTAAGTATAGCATTATGAAATAAGCATAACATAGTTCACATAGGGAATTTGATAAGAAATAATTAAGACAGTGATCTGAGAAGTATGACTAAAGCAGAAGAAGCAATTGAGAAGTTATGTTTTTTCCTTACATGGTAATGCTAGTTGGAGAAGCAGAATTAAAAAAAAACAACAACAACAAAAAAAAAAACACGGAAAACAAAGTAAAACAAACGCATCAATATCATTTTAGTAGCACCCTTGCTGCTAGAATCAAAGGGATGTGTTATGAGAAATAGACAGCATATAATCCTAATAGCCAATCGAAACCTCTGCAGTGAGTCCCATTCATATGCATAAGGTTCGGCTTTGTGGCCCTGAACATCACCAAACCAATCAGGCAGCTCAGCAGACCATGTTTATAAGCTACCAATCAGACACGCCTCGCCTACAGCTCAACCCCCTCCCCTTTTTGGACATGCCAATCAGAGCCCCCCACTAATGATCCTCAAACTAATGAAATCATCTACCTGTGCAATTCCACAGCAAGCCATTTTTGCTGCATCACAGGCACTCTAATTATATGATTCAGCAAACACTTCCAAGAAGAATGTTCCAAAAATATAATTGAAAAGGATGATTTCTTCATAGTGTTACAGCATGAGAGGTTGGCACAGGAAAATAGAACTGACAGGAGCATTGATGTGGTGGTATAAACAAAGAAGAAGGGGAGGGGGTAATGAGGATAAATTCGTAGCCATATAGAAGAATTGGTGAATAATGTTGGTGTTTTGTTTTCTTTGCACACAAAAATGATTCTCATAGCTTCATGAAATTATGGTTGAACCACTGATGTTACGTGGAAAATTTTAATGATGTCCTTACTACCTTTCTGGGCCTTTAACATGGTAGTTGCGTTGCTGTCTATGCAGGGTCAGAAAGCTCTCAAATTTCATTAAAAAATTTCATTATTTTTGTTCCGAAGATGAATGGTTTTAAAAAGGATTTACGAGTTTGGATCAACATGAGGTTGAGTAATTAATGACAGAATTTACATTTTGGGGTGAACTATCCCTTAAAATGTTACTACTTATTAAATAATAATAATGATGATGATGATAATAATAATAATAATAATAATAATAATAATAATAATAATAATAATAATAATAATAATAATATTTATATATATATATATATATATATATATATATATATATATATATATATATATATATATATATATTTATAATTTAAAGCCAATTTTTGTTTTGCAACTTTAAAAAAAATTGACTTTGTATACACACAAATGTATTTATCAAAATTATCCCATGAGCATCATTTGAGATCCACCAGTCTATTGGTCAGTACTTACCCTAAACGACTAACCAACCACCCTAACAACACTGTGATTTTCTCTTGACTTCTAGCTATATGGTTTCGAAATTAAATTTGTTTCATATTGATATGTTCACTTGTTCTCAGTGCCTTGCTTGGTCGATTCACTAATGTTTTAATGTGTCTTAATAATTGCTGTGCTCATCAACACTCTGATCCAAGAGAGGTACGGCGTGCATTAATTGAGCAACTTATTACATTATAATCTGTCCAAAGGATACAAATTATTGGCAGACATGGTGCGTTCTGAAAACAAAAACTAACAGAATTATTATTGAATAACTATTGTTCAAGTTTTTATTGGACACATTATGTCTAAGGCTGCCAATGTGTAATTTCAGTCTTTGAGTTCACTTTGCTTTGCAAGTGTGTGTATGAGTGAGTGTGTGTGGGAGTGTGACTTGGGACTGATTAGATCTTTTTTTAAGGTGTTTTGTGCTTTGTTTAGTGATAATAATTACAAAGGCCCATCCAGATTGATCAGGTGCATAGAGCATCTGAGCAGGCCACCCATAGGGACGAATGGTGGTCTATGGGCACAAGCTGTGATGTAAAAAAAACAAAAAAACAACCAACCTGGACAGGATTCCCAGAGCCTCTTCATAAAGCCAAGGAGTGACAGGAAATCGATTTCTGTCGCATGCAATTACAGCCATGCTGATTCGGTGAAAAAAGCTCCTTTTTTATTTATCATCAAGGCCGTGGAAGAGCTGAGGTGGTCCATACCCTGACAGCCAGGTTCACGGGGCAATCCAATTGTTTCTCAGTGAAGCACAGCAACACGGTGACACCTTCACACTAGTGCGCTCATACTGTATGTGTACACAGAAACTCACATATAGTCTCCTCACAGAAGAAAGACAAAAAATATAAGCTGTTTCTAGACAATCATGCACACACACAATCTGGTCAAGGATGCATATTAAACTGATTCAGTTACAAGGAAGAACTCAAAATCTTGTGTATCTCACTGGCACAGGACACACTTCTGCAGCCCCTGTGGTGATATTGGCCAATTATATTATGGTTAAATTTGCCTGTGTAAAGCTATTTAATCAAGAAGCAAATATAATGTTCAACCAGAAATTACAATTTTGTCATCATTTACTCACCCTCATGTCTTTTGAGTGTTTATTTGTGTTTATATGTGAATAAAAGCCTAATTTTAATCTATTCTATTCAATACTTATTTTACGATCCCTTTATGATCCTTTTGGATCTTCTAAATTTTTGTTAGTTGGACCTCAATGAAGGGACACAAACCTCTCGGGTTTCATTAAAAAAAATCTTAATTTGTGTTTAAAGATTAACCAAAGCCTGGGTTTGGGATGACATGAGGATGACTAAATAATGAAAAAAAAAAAAAAATGTTAAGGTCTCCAACCTTAAATTAGACAAATCAGACAAAATGACTAACACGGTTATTATAAATAATATAAATAAATTATATCAATCATTTTAGAAGCATGATTATAAATAATGATAGCCTATTGGATATTAATGAATTTAACTTTGAAGCTGAGACATAATGAGGCACCTTTAAACAGGTAATAGCCATGTTAAACAAACTAAAAACAGTTTATACTCTATTTCAATGTTAAGATTATTGGTCCCACTTTATATTAGGTGGCCTTAACAACTAGGTACTGGCATCAAAAATAAATACAATGCACTTATTGTGTTCATATAATATCGCAAAACACTTCTGCTGCTATTGAGATGGGATACAGGTAAAGTTAGGGACAGGTGTAAAGGGATGGGTCAAACAGTGTAACTATAAATGTAATTACAGAAATTAATTACAGATGTAATTACATTCAGGTATTTAAAAAACATACAGTATAATTACAATGTAAAAACATGTACGTAAACAATAAGTGCACTGTATCAAATGATTAATTAAAATGCAAGTACATCTTTGTTAAGGCAACCTATATAGTGGGACCAGACTATTTAAAGTTAAGGTCATGTTAAATGATCTTAGTATATATGTTAAAATGTCTTAAATGTTAAATTATCTTAGTAATAGTAACACATACTGCCTAGGCTGAATCATGAAGTCATCTTCTTTAACTCAAGACTGTACCTCCGGTCGGACGGATTCCATGCCGAGCAGGAAACAGAAAACAGCCCAGATGACATATACTTTCCCCCGTCCCTTTGCCAAACCCCCTCCCAGTTAGTCACACACCACCACGCCAGCACTGCCTCTGGCACACAGGAGCTGGAGCAGTACCAAATGATTATATACGCTTATTTTCATACAAACACACACACACACACACATTGTCCCTCTCTCACATACACCCGTAGACAGGGAGACTGTCGCATTGAATACGATGCAGCATTATCATTAACATGTAATACAGCTGAGGGAGGGATGTATCAATTATATGGATTTATCATAAATGGATTTTGTGTTGTGCACACAATAGTCTCACTTGCTGACCATGTTTTATGTGCACGGGCCTCTTGTTACCCATTGCACCTGGTTTGCCAGAACAGAAGCAGGAAAAAAATCCACACAGCCTAATTAATGTACTGTGTCAGTGAAGCCTCTTTGCTTGTAGCCTGAAATCTTTCACTACTTAATACAGGATAATTATGCTGAATTTTCCCTCTCTAATAAAGAAGAATGGTTTGAAAGAACTGGCAGGCTGAGCATCAGCCCCACTGATGAGAGAATAAGAGATATCGGCGTAATTATTCACTTCTCTTTGTGCAAATGGGATGATTACCGTACCGATCAGGCTAATGCACCTGAACCTGCAGTACAGATATATACATGAGCACAATACACAAAAGGTTCTCTGCAAATGCACACACCTGCACAGATGCACACACCATTGTATGTGAGATGGGCAGATTGGGGCTGGAGCAAGATTTGGCCTTCTTGGTTTGTGTGTGATTCTGTGGGGTGAGGCAATTTTAAAATAGTATTATTATTATTATTATTATTGGATAGTCAGAGCAGAAGTTAATTAGTCTATGTCTCTCAGAAAAAGTACTCATGTAAGAAACGTCAGCAAAAAAAAAAACACACAGTGTAAACAGAAGAATAATAGGGTTGAGCAAAGTGAAAAAATAAATAAAATAAAAATATAAAACCTCTGGGAAAATTGCTATGAAAGGCAGGTTATTTGATGTAACAACTGTATAAATGCAATATCATACTGTAAGTCAGTTATGATATATATATATACCGTACCGTATTTGGAAAGATTACATTTTTTTTTTGAAATACTACTTTTTAGTGACTGTTAATGACAAATAGAGGTGACATGTCGTGAGCTGACCAAAAATGACATTGTTTCTCTTTTTATACATAATATAATATCTAAAGTGTGTAATATGCCATCCCTTTGCTTCACAACTGTACAGAAATTGCGCAAACATGATCTCACATGACTTTATATAATGTAACATTTCCAAGGACTATTTTTTTTTTAAGTTTTTCCCATGAACATTTAGTTTGTATTATGCCATGCTGTTGCAGTGTTTATTCCTGTTTTTGATTTGGTTCCTTGTTCTTTGATTTTTTTCAACTACTCTTTTGACTTCTTGCAACTGTTACCAGTGCATATTGTGTCCAACCTTGCATAGTTTTAAAACATTTCAGTGATAATGGATCAAATAGATTGCTGCAGGGATGATGTAATTTTGTAGACACTGGTTCCCCTGACAACAAGCCAATAGGATTTTTTCCACTTGCTTTTGGATTACTGCAGGAAATAAGCTTCGTCACCAACAAATGTTCTTAAGACCAATTCACATCACAGAGAAAAATGCCAAAAAAAAAAAAACACCAAGAAACAAGTGGGACATTGGATTTTATGAAAAATAACTGTCATGTTCAAACTGCCCTCAAAAGATAGCAGCACATGAACGTGTTAAGTCCAGTCGGTAGAAAACTAACTCCGACGAATGCCAACATGCACCAACAGGAGTGACAAATGTGTTTGCTGGCATTTGTCTGTGCAGTGTGAATTGGCCATTACATGTACACTAAAATAGTTACACTTACACTTACATGTTTTGTTCATCATGATATTCTTTACAAATAAACTCAACTCTTATGAATTTTGGAGACTATATTGCCTGAAGTTAAAAGCTGAAATTAGTCTGTAAATAAACTACACCTCAGTCGCATGAAGTCTTCAACATCACTATCACTAAATTTCTGAAAGTTTTTTTTTTTTTTTTTTTAATCTACAAGTTAGAATAAGAATAGTTGAAAGAGCACATGTATAACACAAGGCTGTAAAAATAAACTAGACAAGTTGTTAGTTAACAACATAACTTTTGGGAAACACACCCTTAGTCAGGAGGATGATATATAATGTCTTTGACAGCCTCTTTTTAGCAAGTGGCTAACAAGCTATTGAGCATGTGCTAATCACAGACTTTATTTCAGGCATTAAAAAAATAAATAAAATAAATAAATAAATAACCTGACTCTGTGATAATGGATCTGGAATTTCTAAGAGAAATTTCGTTTAAAAATGGAAAACCTGGAAATTTGGTAAATGTTGCATCACTCATAAAAATGAATATCTGTATTTGCGTGTATGGTTGAATAAATAACCATTAACATCCATGGAACCAATCCATTCCACAAAAGGTTCTTTATAATGAAACATCTGAAATCGCAGACTGAGTAGATTCACTGCAATCACTGAAAAAGTTTTTCATATACTATGGTTTCATGAGATATTACTCTTTTGGCATACTGTGAAGCTTATACAATATGGTAGGGAAGTATTTATTTTTATTTATTTTATTTTATTCCACAGTGAAGGTCTTCAGGATGACTCTAAAATAGCAGGCAGGTGTGTTGGAGCAAGTTGGAACTATAGACTTAGCAGGACAGTGGGTCTGAAAAAAAAAAAAAAAACTTATATTGCAAATCCCCCATCTTAGAATGTTTATTTTTAATAGTGTTTAATTTTATAGGCGCCATAAACAACAAGAATGTTATTATATTCAGTGTCTTTGCACTGTAATCGAATCACCATGAAATCGAGTGTGACTGTTTCACTAAGCGCAAGTGTCATTCCCTGGATTTTCTCAGCACCGAACACTCCACACCCCGACAGGTCTATCCCCACTCCTGCTAGGTGAGAAGGAGATGACAGAGAAGCAGAAATTGAAGTTTCTCCGCAGGTGGGAGCCCACGCAGCCATGCTTTGACACTTGTCTGGAGGCTAAATATAACCGCTTGTTAGCTGAGCATAGATATATCGATCCTTTGGGCTCCTGGCACCTGTCAGAGTGCTTTCTTTCTTCACGTGGTTGACGTGTCACCCTTTGCCCAGACACTCTTATTCACTGTGTGTTCACTGTACGGTCCTTCCCCAGCCCCTGCTGAGGCACTGATATAGATGTTGTCAGCTCTCTCATCTGATCATATGCTGAAAGATTCAAGAATACAGAGCCTGATGCGTGTGTCAAGGCATCAGCATTTTCTGTACGAATATGATAGACGTCTGTAAAAGTATGTCTTCGCAGTATGAGGTGTGATACATTGGTCAGCATGTCAGGATGCTAGTAGTTTCATAATCAGCTCTTTAAAATCTGCCAAGCTACTTATCAGTTAACAGTAATAACTCTATAGTCTTTGAATTCTTTGTGTAGTAGAAAGTATTCAGCACCCAAAAAACGTATTCAGTTATTCAGAAGAACCACCAACATAACTCTTTATGAAACTCTGTAAATGTTATTTAAATGTTAAAAATCTCTAACAAATATGGCAAAAATAAATAATTAAATAAATTAATAATAATAATAATAATAATAATACTTCTTAATAATAATAATAGAAATGTAATCTTACAGTACTCAACATTTAAGCTAAATAGAAATATGGATGGAATAGACAAGAGATCAAGACTAACTAACTAAATTAATAGTGATATAACTATATAAATAAGGATGATGTATTTTATTTTTTATTTTTTATTATATATATATATATATATATTAATACCTTTTGACTAGTTATTATATAGGTTATTATATATATAGGCTGTATGGGATTACCAGATTCTCCATTTCCTCTCTTACAGTAAAAAGCATTAAAAAACACTTTATTTCTTCATTTATTCTGCCAATCCAGTATCCCAAAGTATGCTGGGAAATGGAAATCCTATGCTCAGTTTCAGCAATACTACTAATAACTACTGCAATATAAAAACACTATACAAAAACTATTTATTCAGTTTGTAATGTAGTATCTTATAAGTGCATATACAGTGGTCTAGTGTTATAATATATAGTAATACAACTAAGTTTACATATGTAATATCATACAACATCAATGTATCATTCATGTATTTATAATATTTATATGAAAAACTAATATATAGACACATTTTTATTCACTTTGCTATGCATATTGTTCAACATGTTCCTTTAAAAAATGAATGTGTGTTGTGGCTACTTCCTGTTTGATGGTGGCAGTTTACAAAATGCATGACAGGGTAGAGAGATTTCGAATAGGGCCCACTCCTCTGAAGGTCCCCTTCAGCCTGTAGCTCGCCACATGAGATCAAAGCAGCAAATCGATACGCAAAACACAGGAATACCAGCAAGACAAATGGGCTTTGAATGGGGAAGTGAAGTGGGAAATGGATTTTTAAGTTGGCCTGGAAAGCATTTGCAAGTGGCATTTAAAACAGAGGGGGACTTTAAGGGAGAGGTCACTCGGGCAGTAAAGAACCTCTCCGCCAAAGTGCCGCATGTCCATTATGATCACATTCATTACACAAGCTTAAGCACCAACACATGCCCTGGCTTGTTGATTTCTAACTAAAGAGAGTAATTGTAGAACTGTGCTTAATGTCAAGTGTCAAGGTTTTATTGAAAGTAATAAATAAGCTTGATAATTGAACCTGCACTGATGGGACTACAAGGTTGTAACTAAATCACTACGCCAACTGCCTTATAACAAATTAGCCTTAACCTTGAGAGGATCTAGTGTGAGAAATGGGTCCTAGAAACTTCCTCGATAAAACTTGAAAAAGCTCAAAGACATATAAGCTAATGAGACCGATGACTTTACTCATAGTTTTTTAACATGTTTGAAGTGATGTGGAATCCAGTGGCATTTGGAGTGGATTTATTCTCCTCTCTGGGAAAAATGTTGGGTTTCATTAGAGCAGGACCCTTGACTTCAATACCGGTTCTGCTGATAAAAGTTGTATTGATGCTTTCCCTTGCTCATTAGCCCTCTAGCATAGAATGCTAATAGTGTGCTACCCTGTTTTCCACTTTGATATTGGTAAAGGAGAAAATAAGGTTTCTAGTTGTTTCTTCAATATAAGCACTTTTGGCCTTGTTGTTTTAAAAAAAAAGTTAACTTTCCTAAAACACAGCTTTCACACTCTTAATAGTATATTTACTTTGTCCACTAACAATGTGCAACATTGCAGGCTATATACCAGAGAAGGATTCTATCATTTCCTTCATCTTTTTTTTCTCTGAAAGTAATGACAATTCCCACAGTATCATACTGAAGCACTGATGATGCACTGTTGTAGTGCAAAAAAAAAAAAAAAAAACCAACAACACAAAAAAACCTATTTGGTTAAAATCTTTAAATCCTATTATATAAATAACTACCATTTTATGTATTATAAATACACACAATGTTTTTTTTTTTTGCATACAAAGTTTGAGCAAATCTCAGTTTGATATATGAACTGATGCACAATAACTTATATTTACCTTGATTTTCATCCAACTTTGCATCTCATATTTCATCTCAAGCTGCTCTTCAGGAATTCTGCTGATGGTAAACAAAAACATTAACTTTTGAAAAAAAAAAAAATCTTGGTTGATGTTGAAATGACACCACAACTACGGGACAGCTTGAAAAATGTATATACCGTAAATCACTTTCACACAATAAAAATGGAAATGCCCTGTGTTTATTTCACTCTTTGTTTATCATAGTTAATATTTCATATGATGGATTTTCTTGGTCTAGGACAAGAATAAAACAATCAAATCTATCAAAAAAGGTCATTCGAAAAGTAGTTAATGATGCAGACATGATAGTAGTTTTACAGTTATTTTCACATAAAAGAAAAATAATTCAATCTTATAGTTTGAACAAAAATCAACCACTGCAATCTTTCAGTTTAATTGTACAGTACATTGCATTGCATCTGTGTCTTGAATGCTTGGAGTGTGGATGGATGTGTCACGTGTGATGTGTGAAACGTGAAGCACTTTATGATAAGTGTGTACACAAGAGAGACTGAAGATGGACAGCGGGACATCCATCTCATCCAGGGTGGACATCCGAGCATGCAGTACTCCTGGGCCATTATTTCAAACTTTAAATTCATCCAGAGGAAATTAGCTTTTCATTGTCGCTTTGAGCATTCACACTGAGTGAGGAATGGATGTAGTTGATGCTGAAAAGCTTCAAATTACAAACAGAGTGTGTGAGTGCCAATACCCAGCCGGCGTTCCCAATGAATAAAGTCTTTTGGATTGCACCAGTCTCCTGCTGTTCACATTTGCAATTCCAACTCAAATCTGTCTCCACTTTCTCCATGCCCTTGTTTTGATATGAACATGTTTGTAGCCAGATGAGCGCGAGTGTGTATGTGGAGCACGAAAATATATTCTGGGGGTGCTTAAGTGATATAAGCACCCCTAATTTAAAGACGCAACCGTGTAAGACTCGATGCAAAAGTGCCCAGAGTGCTGACTCGAATGCAAATTTTGTTATAGCGTAAGTGGGAAAAGATGGCCTTCTTTGTAAAAAGCGTTTTAGTAATGTGCTGAGCATCTTCTTATAGTTTTGACTGCGTATCTGCTGAAGAGGTTTGAGAAAATGTGCCCCGTAAGAGGTTTTCTATGCATCTATGTCTTGGTGAGAAATGATCATGCGATGTGTGGCATGTGAGTTTAGCAATTTCAGTGTGGCATCAAAGGGAATAAAAGCTCAGACAAAGCTCTCAAAAAGCACGCTGCATTCATTAAGTTTTCATTTTCATTCCCCTAACGGAAGTTGGAGACTAAGAACAATATTATTAAATCTTAACCATGACAAAGCCTGTCGTTTGAAAGTGGAGTCAAATAGAAAAACAATCTGCGAGCAACTCCTCCACCTCATGCAGAGTCAGAAAATATTTTTACCGCCACCCTGAAATGCTTCATGTCACCTCATTCATCTCTCCGTAAAATTTCCTCTTGGCCCTTCGCTGGACCTAATCCATTATCTTTCACCCTCAGAAACAATATCCCAGACTGCCGAGCGGCAGACATGCTTCTCTCCCCAGGATGTGAGTGGAAGACGGGGACCTCTGCATTAACCTTTCAGCCAGCTCTTTACAGAACCGCTTAAGTCCACAATTCATGTAAATCACCGCACCACTGTTGGCAGCTCACAGAATAGACTGGTGCTGATTCCATTTCAGTCCTTTTAATTAATGTCATCTAATTCCTTCCCCCACTTCTTAATTGTGTCAGCATTCTTTGAAGGAAATCACAGTTTGTAATAGCAGCCAGTGGGAGCGTCTGACCTGGCTGCTTATTGAAACTTTAAACCCATTGTCCATAGGGTGCAGTTAAAATGAACGTTACGTGTCGCCAGAGGTGATTGGACTGTAAAAGCCTCTTTAAAACTCTCCTAACTATGTTTAAGATGTTATGCCACTGTAACAAAAGCACCTCGAGTCTCATGGCTAGGACTCATTAAGATTAGTCTTTATCTTTGTTTTTATCTGTGCAGATGTTGCCTACAATGATTTCTGCTTTTCTGAGTTTTATCTAAAGAATGCTTTGAGGTGGGTGTCAAATAAGAGTGTGTTTGAGCTAAATCCTTGCTAAAACTTTAAAAGTATATGTAACCCGATCTCACGGCAATTCGTACATTTTTCACAAGGTGGCTTATTCGTACGAATTCGTACGACCACACTCGTACAAATTCATACGATTGTTGCCAAATCGTACGTAATTTTACGAGTTGCACAATTCGTATGATTTTGTACGAATGACCTACACCTAACCCCGCCCCTAAACCTAACCTTCACTGGGGTCGTATAAAATCGTACGAGTGAAGTTGTACAAATTCGTACAAATAAGCCACCTCGTAAAATACGTACGAATTGGTCGTAAGATAGCGTTGGTATATGAAATAGTTTAGGGGGTATTCATAGTTGATTGTAAGCTTATATTTTTAAGTAATATGGGATGTTTACCGTTCTCATGTCAGCAGATTGTAGGCATTTCACATGTTGGACATGTCCAAAGGATATACATTTCTCAATTCAGTGCACTGTTGGAGCAACTGGAGTGCAGTTTAAAACGAAGTGGCAAACCCCAGAATCATAGGATCATTGGCTTATTTATAGAAGTGACTATCAGACACTTCTGAAAATAAATTTTGATTAAGTATCTTGTAGATCTGTGCTGACTCAGATGGTTTCAGATGGTTCAGTTCGATTTGGAGAACTGACTCATCCAATTCATAAAAAAAAAGTGTTACTTAATTTGTGAACCAGATGTCACTTGTGTGATATGTTTGCTGCTATTTCCGTTAAAATTTTTTTTGACTCAATAACAATAAAACAAGTGGGTTTTTTGTATGTAACTTTATATGTGTGAATGACCTGCTTGGTCAGTTTTACCAGGAAACACAATTTGAGTTTTAGCGAATCCAAGAGATTTTTTTAATCTTGATTTGCTTTGATGTAATAATGTTTTCATTAAACAAAAAAAAAAAAAAAATAAATAAAAATAAAAAATAAATAACTAAATAAATGCTGGTTTTATACTTTGTTCATGTTGTAAATATGATTCAACCTTCATTCATGAACCCATAACATCTAAGCACAAAATGAATTGCATTATATTTTCTCACCTTGAATTATGCTCCCATACGGACTGCATAAATACAGCTCTCTCTTTCTCTCTCTTTATTTTTTATTTTTTTCTCTGCTTTGGGCTTAAGTGTGTATGTGTGGGTTCAATATGCATGACATCTTGCCAGACTTCTTGGCAGATTTAAAGGTCCAAACCCAGGTACCCGTTGTCAGGGGTGAGTGATAATCTGTTCTGGTTTGTATCGCTCATTTTTCAGAGCAAACTACACATCATTACATTTCATTGCCTGCACTTTATTATGTATTATTATCAGGGCTGGATAACTGTGCACGGGTAATAAAATGAATCCAGCTATACAACCCACTCCCACCCTCCCTTCCTACCTGAGAGACCACGTCTCTATTATAAATTAAAACACAGTTTAGTGCGAGTTGGCTTGTCTGGGCTGGCAGAGGAGCACACAGTTACAGAGGTCATTGCTGGTGAGAACTTGGCACTGTATTGGTGAAATTTAATTTAATTTCTAAATTTTCCTAGTGGCAGATAGTGTCAGGGTCCATTGGCTTGTGTGACTAAAAGTGTTAAATAAATTACAGTTTGGAAGGAAAAAAATAAACTGTAGTGCTTGTGAGTTTGTTTACAATATGTTCACAATTTTCGGAAGAAGAAGCCCGAAGTATATTATTTATACCTACATTAGTCGCACAGTGGAACGCACAACCTTTCAATTTACATTACATTTACATTTGCATTTACAGGTTCTCCATACTTCCGCAGGTCAAAGATTCATCCTTGTCCAATGATTGTGCTTTTTCTCAAACATAATGAGCAAAAATATGTCTTTGTATTAGTTTAACCTAGAAATGCAGGTATCGTTTTATGCTCTTGCACAAGCACTCATGAATGCAGTTATCTGTTGTTTTTAGTAGTTTATTGTTGTTCTTGTTCGGTCTCCAGGGTTGCCAGGTCTGCATAACAAAACCAGCCCAATTAATACACAAAACTGGCCCAATCAAAGCCAAAACTAGACCAATCATATTACCTGGGAAATTGGCTATGAAAATCAATTCAAATTCGCCTGCAGGAACTGTATAAAATTCGCCCAATTCCTCAAGAATACCACAGACTTGGAAACACTATCGGTCTCCTCTGTTTTTTTTCCAGCTAAAAATGGCCCGAGTGGCTATGTGTGGCTAAAATTGAGTTGACAAAATTAGTAAAAAATGCATTGTACGCATAGTCTAGCTAGCATACATGTACAAACCAAAGCATACTGTGAGCTTAAGCAAAAATAAATGTGTTTATTGTACTCCATAGCGACCAGGCAGCTAGGTTTGAGTCCTGAATCAGGAGCGATCTGTTTGATGTGCGATAATGGGCCCTCATTCAGACTAAGGTAATGTTGGATGGTTTTGCGCCTACTTGTGAATGGCTCACCAACATGTGCATATGAAAGTGCTCATTTTTACGTTATTTTTTTTTTTTTTTTTTTTTTTACATAGTTCTCAGATTTGTCTTAGAACTGATGTTTAAAGGTTTTGCAAGGTAAGGGCTACACACAATGGTAAGAGAAGTTTATAGATACAAATTATACTTTTAAGTGTAAAAATATTATTCACATTTAGGTATTCACAAAAACCCTAGTAGCAGAGTGGAAATTAAATCCTGCATGTTAATGCTAGTTTTCACTTCTTCGCTGTATGTCATAACGCAGTCCCCTCTATTACTGCCTTGTTAGTCTTTTGATTCCCAATGATTTTGGTCAAAGCATATCGACTCTGTTTTGTTTCTTTTGGTTATGGACAGGACTGAGTGAGTGTGAGTAATTCAGTAATTCAACCACTATTGATTGTGGAAATTTTAATTATACTTTGAGAAAGGCTTGCAAATTGTGGGGAATACAAAATTCACCTGAAATTTTTAAAATAAATAATAATAATAAAAATGCAGGGCAAATAATCTTAAATCATACACACGACAAATGTAATCTTAAAATTTCCTCCAGATATTTCAGCATATATGGTATATTTCATATTAAACAAAAAACTAATATGTGTGTGATCTTTTAATTAAAAAAGGTTTTTAACAAATGTTCGGGAAAGTATCAATATATAAATATATTAAAATGAATGAATGAATTAATTATTGAATGAATGAATGAAATAATTAATTAATTAATTTCCTACACCAGAAAGGGACCTGAAACATGAATTTACTGTGGTAATTAATTATTTCTGAAGCCCACCACATTCCACTGCTATAGACCTGTCTATCTGTTCTCATTTAGCTTTTATGTGTGACAGGTGGGTAGGTGCAATACAGATTCAGGGGTCACTGTTAAAGAGGTAGATGTGGCCCTTGTGTTTCTTACACTGAATGTGAGAGAGCTGTGGTGATCGGACATGAAATGAAGCAGCATGCAACAGTCTCCAGACTGAATTATAGATGCCGCCCATCTGCTGACAGAGGAGCAGTCTGCCAGGCCTCCTCAGTGTCACCACTCTGGGGGCTCAGAGATCCTGGTCCGTTCATTCTCACCTCCTGCTCAGATAAGAGAATTACCTCTTGACCTGGTCCCTCTTTGGGAGTTTTATTTTTTTCCCAAAGTGAGAATGAGAGGAGTAGTGATATAATTAACAATCACGCCAACTAATACACATTTTTTTTTTTTTAGTGGATTGTAAGTAAATTTACATATAAACAGCTATTCACAAATGTGTCTATATACATTCATGTGGGAAAAACACAGCAAATTAAAAATAAATTAATTAATACATTAATTGATAAAATAATATAGGTACCTGCTTGATCGTTTTGTCATCTTGACCGAGGAAAACATTTTGCTTGAAGGTAAAAAGCTTTCTAATTATATTATTATTGCATTTCTACTCCAAGCCATTGCTGAGACCATTTAGATGTTGGCTGGAACTTTGCTTTTTGCTTTAGTGCATAAAAATATGTGTTTCTGGGTCAAAGTGACCCACTACAAAATTTCAACTACAATATAAAAACATTTAGTATCCTTTTATTCCACTGCTTTTATATGAAAACAGAGAGAACAAAATGCTTCCAGTAAAAGTTATATCACATGTGGGAAACTAATTCAGAAGAGAATAGTGTCCTTTTTTGCTTTTATAACATATATCTTGTAATTTAATATATCACATGCTATAAAAACATTATTATTATTATTATTATTATTATTATTATTATTATTATTATTATTACTACCACATTTTACACAGTAGTATCATTTCATCATTTATTTATGTCTATATATTCCAATACAGTCTGGTTAAAATCTCAAGTGGAAAACTGAAAACCTGTGAAGTGCACCCTTGTGTAACGAATATCTGTCAGACACAGACGAGGACACAGAGGAATCAGTGCAATGGTTTTTAATGTGACACAGAGGTTTCAGACACAGGTGAATCTTGACACGAAGATGACACAGTGATAATATAACTTTCCTTAGGTGATGGTGACACAGATGATAACTCAGACGAAGACGATGGGCACAGGAACACAGATGATGAAGACGAGGGTTCAGAGGATCAGGTAGGATGGTCGAATGGCATTTCGGTAAGGGTGAGGAGATCGGTGCAAGACCAGACACTGGGTGATGGTGACGGATGGCTTTATATGTGGCACTGGTGATGATGCACAGGTGTTCAGAATTCTGGTGATTGGGGACGAGTGGGTGTCCGATTCCGGGAGTGCAGAAGGTGTGGCTGTGACAATATCAGAGTTATATAATTAATATTTAAAACTATTATTAATATTATTGATATTTATTATTAATATTACTCTTAATAATATTAATCTTAATAGTTTAAACATATATTCAACCCTGCATTTATTTGATCCAAAGTACAGGAAAAAACAGTAATATTTGGAAATAGTTTTACTGTACAAAATAACTATTATCTATTTAGATATATTTTAAAATGTAATTTATTCCTGTGATTTTAAAGCTGAATTTTTAACATAATTGCTACAGTCTTCAGTGTCATATGATCTTTTGGAAACCATTCCAATATGCTGATTTGCTGATTTATTCAGGTTTCTTTGATGAATAGAAAGTTCTGAAGAAAAGCATTTATCTGAAATAGAAAATCTTTAGTAACATTATAATGCTTTGGATAAAAGCGTCTGCTAAATCAATAAATGTAAATGTACCCCCTCCCCAACCTAAATAAAATAATAAATTATACTGACTCTAAGCTTTTGAATGATATAGTATATAATGTAAAAAAAAAAAAAAAAAAAAAAAAAAAAAAAACATTTTATTTCATGATCTTTGGATCTTTCTATTTATCAAGTATTCCTAAAAGATGTTGATAAATAACACTAATAAATATGATTCTTGAACAGCAAATCAGCATATTTAAATGATTTCTTAATGATCATATGACACTGACACAGACTGGAGTAATGATGCAGAAAAATTTAGCTTTGATCACAGGAATAAAGTACATTTTATAATATATTCAAACATAAAACTTATCTTTTAAATAGTAAAAATATATCACAATATTACTGCTTTTGCTGTATTTTGGATCAAATAATTGTAAGCGCTTGGTGAGCAGAAGAGAATTCCTAAAACCAGAATATGCAATATGCATTACATAAATATACATAAACTTTTTATTTCATGATCTTTGGATCTTTCTATTTATCAAGTATTCCTAAACGATGTTGATAAATAACACTAATAAATATGATTCTTGAACAGCAAATCAGCATATTTAAATGATTTCTTAATGATCATATGACACTGGCTGGAGTAATGATGCAGAAAAGTTTAGCTTTGATCACAGGAATAAAGTACATTTTAAAATATATTCAAACATAAAACTGATCTTTTAAATAGTAAAAATATATCACAATATTACTGCTTTTGCTGTATTTTGGATCAAATAATTGTAAGCAGAAGAGAATTCCTAAAACCAGAATATGCAATATGCATTACATAAATATACATAAACTATTTTAGGAATAATAAAATAAATTGATATTCTTTAGGACAAGGTAACATAAGGGATGGCTACTGGTCCTACTGGGCTGCAGGTCACAGGTTGTTTAATTTAACAGAGCTGAGTGGTCATTAAAAACCATCTCTCTCTGTATATTATCATCATGTCAGTTTCACTTCCATTTGGATGTGATTGAATGTGATAATGTCTAAGTGAGTTATTTACTATGCCATTAATCTATCCTTTCCACCAATTCATTCGGTTGCAAACATGGCTTTTGATTGACAGGGTATACTAATCACAGAGAAGTAGAGGAGTTGTCTCTTCCTTGGCTGTATTTCATGAATTAATGCCGGTCCCGTGCGGTTGTTGATGAATTCTGAGAGTCGTATTTGGCCGGTGGTCCTGGCAGTGGCCTAGATCCGGGCTCGAGGTTGACATGCATTTCATATGCAGACGGTGAGAGTGTGTGAAGGTCGAGGGGTGGCGGGAGTGACATCCTGTTTCACTTAATTCAGTTTCACTATGTACCACCCCTCTCAGATGCTCTTTATTTAACAATTCCATCCACTTACCAGGAGAAATGTGTGTGTGTAAAGCAGGAGGGAATGAGAAGACGGTGGACCGTCTGTCAGGTCTGTAGCCTCCTTCAACCCAGAAGTGTTTGCTGATCCACCCTCCCACACATGCACACAGACATGGGCTAATGTAATATTAACGGCCACTCTCTCTGCCCGATCCAGAAAGGTCATTTTCTCAGTTCAGTCTTTTCTTCCACTTAATCCTCGTCTTTTATTTATTTCCAGTGAGCCCATATTAAAAATTAATTTGAATGATTTAGATTCTACGGTGCAAATTGAAAAAAGAAAAAGAAAAGATCTTAATTGAAATATTTCAACATAATTATTTATATTATTATTTATAAGAATTATTTATAATATTTACAATAAATCCTGTATTTCAATTTAATATATTTTGTGACAATATTTCCACATTTTCTATATATATATATATATATATATATATATATATATATATATATATATATATATATATATATATATATATATATATATATACAATTTTTTTTTTTTTCTAGCTCACCATTAACACATTCAATTGCTTCTCCAGATCAAACTACACATCCCATAATCCCACTTTTTCATTCTGGTCACATGATTATAAGCAAGAGCAGATGGTACAGAGTCATGTGATGTTGTGAGCCGGGGTTGAATCTGAGAGCTTCTCTTGCGTCTGATGTGAGTGCTAAGTGCTCTCCCAAGAACAAGGGTAATGTATGAAAATTAGCTTTGTTCATTTGTGACTCTGGTTAAATGGATTGTTCCTTTCAGCAGAGAATATATCAGGTGGAGGTCGGTGTTTAAGGACAGAAAGGAGGTGAGGGAAAGAGGAGGGGGAGGGTAGGCCTGAGAGGATGCTCTCTTGTTACCGTGGCATTCAGAAAGAACACTGTACCTTGGGATAATTGCATGTGATGTAATACATACAAACCTAATGTCCCATCTGTTATGTGGGCCGAAGACTGTGTTTATGAATTTCTGTGCTAATCCTGAGTTGTGTTATTTGGTGTTTATCATGGCTACGTGAGGGGCCTGAATATTTTGGACAGCTTTTGTTTGTGTCTTGTCTTCTTCTGTTGCCCAGTCAAATTTGGTTCAATCTTTTACTGTTTACTGTTCTGCTGACCACTTGTTTAATTAGACTGACCATAATAGGCCTTTTGTTTTGCAATGTTGGCCAAGTGAACTGAGCCTTGAATTTTCACAATGTCTGTTGTGTATATGCACATGATGCTATACTATGGCAACTCAGAAATAAATAATTTTGAGCGGAATTTATTATAAAGTAGAAAAAAAGGTATTGTCATTTAAAACTGAATGTAAGTTCAAAGAAATAAATGTAATCTCATGTAATTCACAATTTTCTAACCAGAAAATCCACGTTGAATGATGGCTTGACAGAGCTTTACAATCCCTGATGTTTAAATGTTTATAGGCTTTACTATGTGTGTTTTAAATGTAATATTGTCTTTTCTCGTCCACCTTTTTTTATTGCTAATTATATGATGTTCTCACTGCTGAGGGTAAATGGGAAACTCATGTTTTCAGATGCGTAAAAAGAAGGCCGTGATTATTGTAATATGAGTTCTGCCACTTGGATCACATTTGTTCAAGTACGATGAATTACATCATACAATCTCATTAATTAAAGCAAGACATTTTAGTTCAAGAGAAAGATAGAAGGCTATAGAAGTGCAGTGCATTCTGGGAAGTGAAACAAATTCTTATTCCCGTCACGTTGCTCTCTTTCTCCTATTCACCTTATCAGACAAAACTGCTCTGGCCTTGCTGTCGGGGCAAGACAGTTCACAAAGTCCTACTTGGGTTTTAAAGCAAACCTTGAGGCCCTTTTTAGCTCCCGAAACTGCAAGACATCTCTCTCTGACTTCAATTTGAGATGGCAAGGACCCATGTTCCCTACACCAGTGTGATTAAAATGCAATTACAACATCGTCCACATCTCAGGACCACTTTCATGATTACACTCGCTTTTGATTAGGTTGAGAAAGCAAGTTGACACAATGGCATCATAATTAAGAAGGCAATTGTCACATCTCGAGAATTGGTGCATCGTTGGACATAATTTCCCTGCCAGTCTAAAGATTATGTTGTGCTTGTGAGATTGGGTTGTAATTACTTGATTGCATAAGAAAGTAACTCAAAATCTGCATTGTTGGGCCGCATTATGCAGCCAGTTGGGAAAGAGCCAGGCTGAGGTTTAATATGTGTGTGTACGCCTGCAGACAAAAGGTTTCACCAAAAAAAATAACAAGCCATGTGCTTAGGAGATGTGTCAGTAATGAGTGGACAACTGTTAGGTATAATTAAAGTAATAATTGTTGTAATATAAAGTGCTCAAAGATAAGGTGTGAGACACACAAGCTATTCAAGGGTCATTTTAGTTTTTAAAATGTTTAACTTGTGTAGCCAGATATTTAAATATCTACAATACTAAAAAGCATTGTGAATGTCTTAACTGAATAAATAAAAGTAAAAAAAAAAAAAAAAAAAAAAAAAAAAAATACATGAAGAAGCCATTTATGCTTATAAAAGATTATTTTAAATCATTAAAATACAGTAAAAGAATATTCTGAAATATTATTACATTTTAAAATATGTCATCTAATTTTATTATAACTTAAAATGTTATTTTTTCCTGTGATGGCAAATCTGATTTTTCAGCTGTAATATCTCCAGTCTGTAGTGTCACATGATCCTTCATAAATCATAATAATATGCCGATTTGCTGCCCAGTTGAAATGGGTTAAAATTTGCGGAGATGTTCTGATTGGTGGATCTTTTTTATTTAGGATTCATGGGCAGCATATTTCTTACCTGGAATTTGTCTGTTAAATAAATAAATTAAAAAAATAATATTTATTTTTTAATGAAGATGAAATCACTTTGGCAAATGGCAACAGAAACATATAATTAGTTACTAACCCAATAGCTCATGGTAGGTTTTTCTTATAAAGGTTTTTACAGGGTCATGTGAATCTTTTTAAAATTTTAATTAATTAACCAATTTAAATATTGCATATACCTGTCACTTATTGGATATTTTTAAAACTACACCACATGGTTTGTGAAGAGTCATTCAGAGGAAATGTCATTTGAACCCTTTGATGTCAACCCATTTTATGAGGTTAAAAGGTCAGATATTTAATTCCATCATTTATGTTTGCACAAACTCTTTACAAATTTCTAGCTGCACTCACCTTGGCCTGTAACATGATATCCAAGAGATTTGATTGTCATCGGCTTCATTTTTGTCACCTCATGTGATTAGAGGAACCCATTGATTATATCATATTAGCTGGGTAATTGATTGTAACTGGTTATTAACCTCTACGAACTTAATGTCCAGTGTGCCATTGCATGAGGACAGTCCTTAATCACTCACAAATGGCATCCATTAATGAGATTAGTTCCTGGTTCTGCTCTGTAACTTTATTTGTTCCAGGAAGCATTGACAAGGGCATCCAGATGCTGAAGTTTACTTTTCTGTGAATTGATTCCTTTCCTGTTTAACCACATTCTTTGTCACCTTGATAAATGTGGGCTTACTGAATGTAAACTACAATAAATATGACTTTTTAATACAGTGCGATAGCACTTTTGAAATCCAGGCTTTTGAGCATGCTTATGAAGCCGGATCTGATATGATCTCAAAAAGACATTTTCTGGCTTTGATTATAGATGAGATTACAGGAGATCTGAGATTCAATACCTGCACAGCGTGACTATCTGTTCTATAGATAGGGCTACTGCACACTGTGTTTTAGTGTTTATCTAGTATACATCACTGGTTATTACTTTCGCAAAGCAATTCACAGAAGACGACTTTGTTATCTGGTAGTGCTTGAAGTGTACCAAAATATAAGGACAGCCAAAGCCCGAAATAGTTTCTGCACATTATCAGATGGTGCATTGAAATCACACACACTTTGACAGGTTATGGAAAATGGGCAAATAATGTGACTCATCGATGGCAGATTTGACCATCTGCCACATTACGTCAGAAAGACTCACCAGCACATACATGCTTAAAACTCATGGCATGTACTAATGAGCACCTGCATTCACTGCATTGAGTTTGGTAACTCATTTTTTTTAAATCAGTGTGGCTTCTAGATACATCTGTCAATGAAGACTAAACTAACAAAAATTTTACTATTGTGTTAACATGGTTTTCTGTATTACAAGAGCAGAATACTTAGTTGTTGTTTTTTTATTGCAGAAAACTTAATGATCTCTCTTAAATGTAATTAATAATGTATTTTGAGTGCATAAAGATGATAACTGTTTCATATTTTAGTCAGTCAGATGTTCTTTCAATAAGCATAAGCAAAGTTCATTTAGTGAAGGTCAAACTGGTAGCTTGTGAGTCTTTTCAAACAATTAATTTAGAAATTCTGTTCATAAAAATCATTTGTTCATAAATTGCATTATACGTTAGTTGTATATATTTTGATTTGCTGAAAAGATTCAGTTAATTAAAAAGAGTCTATTTGGTTGTAAATTAGACTTGACAAGTGGCGGCATTCATTTTTTAATAATAAGTTGCTCATTAGAGTTATGTTCATGAATCTGACTTCATAGGATGCTTGGTATGTTTTGGATTCACTAAAAAGAACTGGCTTGAGTCATTTGTTCATGATTTGGACTCTATAACAACTTAATAGAAAGATGTGCTTATTGAATATTTGTGTTACAATTTATATTCTTATTCGATCACATTAAAGTAAAATCACAGTCCCACAAATCTAATTAAAATAAAAATAATTTATTTTGCACACACAGAATGTGTTTCTCAATTGACTGACATGAGCCTGAAAGTATAATTTGGCTGAATACTATTATTCAGCTTCATTTTTGAGTTCTGAATACATAATGCTGTTATATCCATTCTTTTGCAACCATGCATATTACCATTTGATACCATCACTGTACAACGGAAAGTTCAAAGGAAGAGATATTTATTCAATAGGAATTTATCCCATTCACTTTTATCAACGCCAACCCCCCCACAATGATGACATATTGCTGGACCCTGCCAAGGAGACGTCCTGTGTGTCCTTCCTTATCTCATTTGGGCCAGCAATGCCATGATTATGTTGGATTGAGGGAAACCCATCACCAGGATGTACTGTAGCTGTAGGGGGAAACATATGTGGTGTGAGGAGAGAACCAGAAGGCTAGAACTTGGAGGTCCAGTGTACCATCTGTTTCCCTCTCCTTCATGAGCCAGGGAGCCCTCGGAGCTCATAGTGAGATCAGCTCTCCCAAATCCAACCCTAAAACAGCTTGTAATCCCAAAGGGAGGGTCATAACCATGTCCAGCAGTGGCATACAGAACTGGCAGCCAAAACAGCCTTGGGTCCTGTGTAAATGTCTACATACATCACATGCCATCATCTCATTAAATGGCAAAATTGCTGCCATTGTGAGAAAACCAAAGATGATTTACCCCAGAAGCCAACTTAGGACACAAATAGCTACGTTCTGATGAATACCACACTCACACAGTGCAGGAATCTTTAAGTATCCAAACATGTGGCCTCAAGTTTTACCTTGACATATGTGCTCTGCAAATAGAAACAAACTAGCATTACTAATTGGTTTTATTCAGAGCAGACGTCATGTACATTTTGTCTCAACATTATGTGAAAGTTGTGTCTGTGGTTGTGTGCAGTGACGGACAGTGAGGGAAATTTTATTCAGTGTAATTCAATACTGATCAAATCAATAAAAAAACTTGAACAAATCATATTCAGTATATACATAAATAATTTGTTTTACATAATCGCAATTGAATTGCAATATTGCATTCAATATTTTTACAAAATTAAAAAGTCTAAATTTATGCAAAAGACTTGCAAGTCATGTGTAATTCACATGACTCCAGTCCATTGACTACTGTCATGTGAATTGAAAAGCTGCATGTTTTTCAGAACTTCAAACCACTGCTCCCAGATAAAATACACGTCTTCTATCTATAATATTGCTTTCTTCAGTGAAAAATTGACCTCATCTAAATTGTGATAACAGAGGATGGACTTTTTTATTTTTACTAGAGGAACATGGTTGTGGATTATGCACTGCATTTACCGCAAATGATCCATTTTTGAGCAAGCTATGTAATGCAAAATTTTGCTGTTATAATGAAGAAATAAACTGAAACTTGTGAAGTTTACCTTTAATTTATTAAATGTTTCCTTTTAACTTTTTGTCAAACCCACTGTTCCAAAGCAACTTTGGAAAAAAGAAAATATAAAAAAATGCCTGCATTTTGCATGAATTAAAAATCCTTTGACATTACATGGATCTATTATTATGTGCATGAGCAAATTTTCTTAAACAACATCACAATCATTTTTGTCTCTTGTGTTCATTTTGAATGGCCTTTTGAGGAGTTTCAGCCTCAGTTTCCCTTTATCTGACAGACTGCCACTGGTTGTGTGTAGCCTGCTGTGTTGGAATATGCAAAATAATTTTGCATTTGTCACCCACATCATTGTGTGTGCTTCAGGCTACCATTTGTCCAGACACCCAGACTCACCATTCAAAGTCTCTCTCTCCTCCATTTCTTTTTATAGCTCTTTTACTAGCTCTTTTGATGTTGTGACTTATACACTGTTGGTACACATGCTGACTTGTTGAGATGGTCTAAGGTTTCCTCCCCACATTCTGAAATTGAATTGAAATGAATAAGACCGTGTTTAGCCCTTAAGCGTCACATCAGTGGAGTCCTACAACATCTCCTCTGATTGACCTCAACACGCGCTACTGCCCAAAATAAGTCTGTAGATGAACCGTGCAATGTTGTTGTTTCAGTCTGTGCAATTGCAAGATTGCTTTAGCTTCATCATTTTTATTTACCTTTTTTTGTGCAATATTTATGGAAGCCTGTTTATATCAGTTAAAAAATACAATTTCTTGTAATTCTTTTAACAAGACTTCATACTGTATCTTACAATTTCAATTTAAAACTCACAGTATGACTTTATATTTAAACATTTCTACTTGAATTTTCACAATTATGACTTCATGTCTTGCAGTTTGACTCTTCATCTCATACTATAATTAACTCTCATAAATTCTCAATTTCATAAAATTATCTTAATCTAATAAATTATCAAATTCTGATTTATCTCATAACTTCAACTTTTTATCTCATAATTATGAATTATTATTATTATAATACAGAATATTGACCTTTGTCATAATTTTGTTGATAGCTGACTGTTATATTTCTGACTTTTCATAATTATGATCTGCTAATGTATTTTATTCTCATGTGTTATTCAGTGAGCTTTCATCTAATTATATAATTAACTCTTTTTCATGAGCATGTATTTTTATTTATTTATTTATTTTATTTTTTTGTGAGATGGATATTGAAAGCAGGATGATGTGAACGTAGATGCATTAAAATCATTATTTCAGCATACACAAGCCATGTGTGCTCCGTTAATCTGCTGAGTGAAGCAAAACACCGAAAAGGAAAGACAGTAAAGATGTAATTTGCAACTAAGTGCATCTGCATAACAAAGTTCTGTATCTGCATAGTTTGTGCTGCTGTGCCATTATAAATCTAGAGCTGGTCATGATTCATTTTTACATGTTTTTAAATTTCACATCATGTGTGCAGAGTTTTCCCTATAGTTTTGAGGTTATAGTAGAAGCAATTAATCTTCATAGAATATCACACCTAAAGTCATGTATAAAAGCAACTACAAAAGCCTAACCGACTGATTCAAAGGGGTTTGTGGGTAATTTAGACGGCGACCATATGCAAATGGATTGTTGCTTGTGGGTTGCGCTCAGATGGGAGCAAATTGGTCTATCTCGAATTTGAAAACTTTCCAGCCAGGATGGCTTTGTCTGTCTTCCATTCACAATGGAAAAACTGCAGAAGGGCCTTTGGATCCCAGGTGACTCATTTTAAATAAATTATGAGGCAGAATATGTTGATACAGCCAAATGACACATAAACAACAGAGCCAGGCTTGCCTTCTAATTCATCCAAATGCATGGAGAGGGGTTTATTGAAAAAAAAAAAAAATGTGTGACCAGTCTTCTTAGACCTCTCTAACAAATTAAATAATTAAAGTCTCTGTGTTCTCCTCTCCCTTTCTAAACGAAGGTTACTGAAGTCTTTTCTCGCCATGTGGACAGGCTGTGTTTTAAGTGTTGATACTTACCTGAGCTGTCTTCATATCTTATAAATGTGACAGTATCATCAAAAACGAGCCAGCCTATATTTTAAAAATGGAGCAGCTGGTCTTCTGGAACCAGCTGTAAAAAAATAAATAAATAAATAAAAACCTCTCCATCATCAAGAAGTAGGTGCTCCAGGCCACAGACTCAGATTTTGTAGTTCACCGACCTCTTATTATATAGATGTTGCCAGAAATAGTGGGTCTCATTCTCTTACAATGGCATCTACCTTTTCTTATCCTTAGTGAATCTGATGCAAATGTTTCAAAAGGTGCTTAAGCACATACATTCCTTGTTCCCCTTTCTGATGTTGATGAATCCAAATTATTCTATATGAGCGAGCACATGCCCACAGGTGGTAATTAGCATAATGCACGCCCAAACTATATCTATATATGTGTGCTTTCCACACAACCTGTATATATCTATATATAGCCATTTGTCACTCTCTGTAAGCATATAATTATTATTATGCTCTCCAAAGATGCAGTCTAATCTGAAAGCTTAAACGCACATCTGGTTTTGAGTAAAGCAAGTGTGCCATTCACAAAACCAATTGAAACAAAACGAACACCTTATATAAGGGTCAGTGACTATCTTTTTCATAGTTTGTGAATGTTTATTAAAGATTCCGTAAAGGAAACTCTAATTTTCAGTAAACCAGCAGATTTACCAATCTCCAATAATTTAAATAACTCAGATGTTGTTTGTTTTTAACAGAAGTGGAACACTTTCATTCCGTTTTTAGTTCAATCAATCAATCAGTCAGTCAATCAGTCAATCATTAAATAAAGTTGTTAAATGTGGAATTTAGCCATGCGCTGGAACTGGAAGTCTGTGGGGAAATTTAGTGGGTTTAGTAGCAGAAATAATATATATATATATGTTTGTTGAAGAATTTGAATACATTTTTAGAAATGTTGGTAACACTTCAGTCAGTGTATGGAAAAATTCTCACTATAAACTAGTTGCTTATTAGCATGCCTAACATACTGGCTGTTTATTAGTATTTAAAGCACACTAAATCCAATTTCTGCATGACCATATTGTACATATCTAATCCTACACAATACCTAAACTTAACAACTACCTTACAAACTATTAATAAGCAGCAAATTAGGAGTTTGAGGCAAAATTCACAGTTAATGGTTTATTAATAGCTTAAACTGAGGTGTGACCAAAATGTTTGTTAAATCATACAGCTGACGGGGTTAAATTGTCAATAAATGATTGGATACTTGAATTTTTAACATTGGTTTAAGTGCTGTACTTTCCCCAAAGGCTTTTATCTGTAGTCCATTACAAAGTGCAAAATAAGGGATGAGACACCTTTTCTGTGTTTCTGTGATACTCTTCATGTAAGTTGTGTACTCCTTTACCAAAAAAATAATAATAATAGCAGACACGCTATTGCCATTTTTGAAAGACTCAAAAGTGCTTTTTACTTTTCTTTGTGTGCCAAACAATGCAGCTATGAAGATAAGCACCTCTTGCATTAAAAACAAAATAATAATAATAAAATCAGACGCAGGCTAATCATTTTCCCATTGTACTATTTTCAAAGCCATGTATTTCCCAGACCTCTTGTTTAATGCCTGATTACTTGGAAAATTGTGTTGTGCTATCCTTAGATCTCTCAGCAGAGTCCTGTTAGGGAATTCTCAGCAAGCTACGAGCATGAGATAGTGGGAGAGATTATGTTTAACTCACATCCTCCCCCTCATCAGAAATAAGCTTGTTAGACTGGGTTTAATGATGGAATTCCAAACTTGTTGTTCCGCCAGCTCGTTTTGGTGGCTGGTTTGGAGGCAAATCATGAATGAAAACATGACCCGTTGTGCGCCGTGAATAATTGTGGAACAGTGAGTCATCCGCTTAGCCACTGCTTCCTTATTTTATCTAAAGGGAGCTTGTTAAGGACTTGTATAAAAAGGAATGTATAAAGGCACCCACCTGTGAAACAAAGTTGACATCCCTCTACTTCCTTTCTGGTGGATGGCTTGATGTCTAAATGACGCTCATGGTGTGTGGTAGATGTGTGAGTGCTGTGAAGTGGCTGATGTGGTGTAAAAAGGGTGAATCACTCTCACTAGCTAACATGACTTAGGCTGCTACCCGTCGCCCGCATCAATGATGACCGCTCTATCCGATAGGCCTGGCTGGATGGAGGTTATTTTTGGGTGAAAACATGGCAATTTATCTCAATAATGAGTTTTTCTTATTTGTGACAGGGCAATTGTACTGTCTCAATTTCGGTGGGTGTGTGTGGGGGTGAGTGCATGTGTCCTTCACTCTCTGCTTTCGGAACTGAATGTCAACTCCATTTGAGCAAAGATTTTTGAAGGGGCAGCTTTAGAGATTTAAGCTTTTAAAATCTAACGAGCAATCCCACTGTTTACATGGCTGACAAGAATACAGAGAGAAAGAGACACATCACAGTGGAATAAAATCTGTTCCTCACATCATGTTACTTTCTAAGTAAGACTCCAAAAGTTTAGGTACCAATACCTTTAAGGTGCTAATATGCAATTCAGGTAAAATAAGGTACGAAAGTGTATATTTTAAAAGGGTTACCGCCCCAATGAAAGCTATTATATGTTTTTTTTTCTTCTTCCCAAGAGTGTACAGATTTAGAGCAACATTATGGTTAATGGAACTGTGTGTATGTGTTTCATTTACGATCCGTTAGCTTTTTTGTAATAGGACTGAAAGCCAAAATGAGGGCTTAAAATCAGCATGCAAGCATTTAACCACATAAAACACTTATATTAGATCATTTTGAATGGTTAGTATGAGCAACAGCTTTAATGAATTTAATGAATGAATGAATCTATTTTTTTTCTTTTTCCACTGGGGTCTTCCTTATTTTTTTCCTGCGTCAAACAAATGACACCCTCGTGTGCCTTGACGCACATGCATGGCACCACGTCAAGCTACTGTTTCTTTTTGTTATATTTAACAGTAGGCAATGAGTAGGCCTACATGAAATCTGTGCCCACAGAACTCTGCAGAAAGACACTGAACTGGAACAGCCATCATTCACAGTCATCCCTCACACTTATTAAATATTTGGCCTTATTAATTTTAGCCACTGATAAGCGTCTAGGGTACAATAAAGGGGCTATACATGTTGTGCTATGACAACAAAATAAGCAAATGTTTCTATTTATTTCCTCTAATAACACAGTAGATGCCTTATCAACCTGTACATGCTAAACGTTTAAATATGTTACAATGAAATAATTGTTTTTCCCTTACTCTTAAAGCTAATAATGCTGCTTCCCCAACAAACACCACCATTTCAGATTTTAGAGAATGATGTTGGATTTTCACACCGTTCTAAGAATCCATCTGGTTACATCTGGTGTTTACTGCTGTTTGTTGTGGAAAGAGTGGCCTTTGCTTCCATTTAATCATCTCTAAATTCATTTCACAGAATTCTTCAGATTTTTTTAAACTCCCGTAGAATCTGACTGGGCCTATTGCTGAAGAAGTCAAGTCATTCACCCACAACAATGTTACAAGAATACAAGAATGTTTTCGAATTGAAACACCTCCCCACAAAAGATCATCTCCAACATATACTAAATGTTTTTAAATCTACCTTTTTATTGATTTCCTACAAGCATTGCAGGTAATCATATTTTTATGAAAACATGAGAGCTTGTCTAGCGTATTTAACAATATAGAAGTAAGTTATTTTTTTGTAAATGTGAAAGACTTAATTTGTTGCTATAGGTAAATACTAAGAGAAAAAGAAAGTGCAGTAAACAGTAAGACTTGTTGCACAAAACAGTTTATCTATAGTAATGACAATGAATACAAATAATATAAGAAAAAGTATAATGAGCTGTTTTGTACTGCTTGTTTACATATAAATATTTTCAGTTAAATGCAGCCACGGTGACTGTAAAAGACATGTTTTTTCACTAACCTAATTTTTGAATGGTAGTGTATTTAATGTACATTTAAAGTAACATTTAGGTGACAATTTGTACTTTATTCCCTACAATATCAAAATGCCCATAAGTGACATATAATATATGTATCATATTTAAATCGGTAAACATCACTGATAACATTTTAGGGAAAGTAGTGCTTCAACTTATAATGCTCATGATATTTCAAAGCAGTCACCACTGTGCCACAACAGTAGTATTTAGTAAAAATTGCTTGTATCCTGAAAAGCAAAGCTATTTGTACAACAGCTGGGCTTGCTACTGAAAAATGTAGCGGTCGAATCTGTTAGAAAATGCGGTCAATCCTAGAAGCTGGCTGAATGCAGCCATAGAGTATTGGGGCAGATTGAGAGTGACTGGTCTGACATCCTTAATGCTTGTAAATCACTCCGTAAAAATATGGATTACAGGCTTTGAGAATGTGCACCGCTGGTGTTTACGGACTCTATGAGTGATATGGCACACGCACACTCACATAAAACACTCAGGTGGGCACACTGTTGCTGTGTGTGTGTGTGTGTGTGTGAGAGAGAGAGAAATAGGCAGGCCATGTGACAGCAGTGGCTGTGTGTCCTGAGTGTTCCGCTTTGTGACTGTGTGCTCTCGTGCTGTGCTAAGCCTCTCCGTGGTGATAATGGGAGACGGGGAGCGGAGTGAGGGGACAAATTCAGAATGAGAGGAAGTGATGAAGCATTCTGTCGGCCCCCTGTCGGCCCACAGTCCTGCACGGCCTCTGATGGCTGTATTTATTGCCCTTCCACTTCCACCTCCTCTATGATAACACGCATTGACAAACTCGCTGTGCCACACTTGCTCTCCACACACACAAAATGAGACAGAAAACACCTCAATGGCAGCTGTGGGATGACACACATGCCCCCTCCCTCCTTCCTGTCTCTGCTTCTTGCTTTCCAGTTTCACCTCAAATCACCTCTCAATGTTTCTTTCAAGGTCTGAATGCAGTGTAAGCCTCTATTCCCTTTTGTGGATGTTCTTTTTCTTTTCTTTTCTTTTCTTTTCTTTTCTTTTCTTTTCTTTTCTTTTCTTTTCTTTTCAATAAGATGTTTATTCATTCAATAATACAGTATAGTGTGTTATACTCACAAGGTGGTCTACAAAACATTCAGGGCCAGATTTATTAAACGGTTCAAATTAGGATAGAGCACTCCTCCGATAAATTTTGCATCTGATATGAAAACTTTTACAAATGCATATTCAGTAAGGTCAGGTGCAAATATAACTGTATCCACACCTTTTCAGTGCTACTTCGTCACTGCACATTTTGGGAAAATACTACAGTACTATTTTAACACCAAAAGATGGTTTGTGCTGGTGCAAGCTGTTTGTAAATCTATCCTGAAGATTTGAAGTAAAAAAAAAAAAAAAATATATATATAAAAATAAATAAACCTTTTTTTTCTTACTGCTGCTTTAGCCAACTCTACATTTTTGTGCACCCACCAAATGGTGGCCAGCACATGCACAGTCTGCCGGAAAGAGTTTTGTTTAATTTTAGTCTTTCAATTAAATCTTTTATTTAATTAATTAATTTAGCTGTCTGCTAATTTGCTTAAATTTGTTTAACTAGCACGACGAGCTCCGAAAACAGTCACTTATAAGATTATTGCTCTTTATCAGTCTCTCAATTTCTCTCTCTGTGTATATTCAGAGCTCATTTTTATGAAGGTTTTTTATTTTTATTTTTTTTTATTACCCATGTTACATTTGGGTGATGTTTAATCCATAATTGACCTCAAATGTATCTCTTACTCAAAAAAAAAAAAAAAAAAAAAAAAAGTAGTGTTTTTTATGTTGTTTGTGTAATGTCTATAGAAATAAAAGTATTATAACAGTACAGTACTATAAAAGTATTATAATTATTACAGCAGAATATTTGCATATGCTATCCATCAGATTACATTATCTATGTATATAGTACTTCTATGACTTTATTAGCAGGTTTCATTACTAATGGTACTTGCTTCAAATATTTATAACATCCTGAAACATTGGGATTGATTACATTTGATAAATACATTCGTGTCCTCTTGCCCCTTCCTGTCCAGTCACATGATTAGCAGAGGAACAGACAGCTGTCTAATTGTGAGTGACAGACTGATCAACCTGGGTTAATCAACCGCTGTGTTTCTTATATGAGTGACCTGTCAGTCCATCCAGTCATGATGGAAGTCTTTGTGACAGCAAAACCTGAGGCTGGAAAGGTTTCACAGAACTAAACTGTTGTTTAATTACCTTTATCTGTTTTTGCCAGTCAGATCACATGCAGACTAAAATACATAATTTGTGATGTACCCACTTTATAGTCTTTTTTTGTTGTGAAAGAATGATTTTATTTTATATATATATATAATATGTATGTGTGTGTGTATATATTTATTTATTTATTGTGAACTGCGCAATGCAAAGAAGCAAGTAATAATATTTTTTAATTGAAAAATTTAGGCAAATACAGACAAAAATAGTCAAAGTAAATATCTCCCAGGATCTGAATGAGCATTAGCAAGAAGCAGCAAAACATTGTCTGGGCTCAAAATCAAGAAGCACAGAAATATTTTATTGCTGCCAAAAGTAATTAATCTTCCCGCTCTATGGAAATTAATCAGATTATTTGGCCACGTGGCCCGGGCAAATTTCATCTTCCATCAAATTCCTCCCGCAGGCTTGACCACCTCGCCCACCTTCAGTCTCTGCTTCAGAAACAATGCAATCTTTTTCAGCTGAGACATCTGTCATTATCTCCACAGGTCCTCACACTTTCTTCTGCACTTTTAGATTAACTTGCATATCCTGCCTGGATCTACAGAAATGCCTAATAATAAACTTTTAATAATATGAAATGTTTAAAACTTTACAAAGTTTTTAGTTTAAAGGCATAGTTCACTTCAAATTGGAAATTGTCATTTATTGTCCCTTATGTAGCAGCATACCTTATATCTTTCTTTCATGGAACAGAAAAGGTGGATTTATGAATACCTTGTCTTTTATTTTCAGTACAATGAAAGTGATTTTTAGTGGCTGCCCAAAAAAGCACCTTAAAATTATCATGCTTGTACTGTAAATGTGGTCCATTTTAGTCACATTTTGAAGCTATGAGGCATAAGACAAAAGTTGTTATTCACTAAATTATTTAGAATTCATTTGGGGGTAAGCACCCAATTTTTCTTGACTATTATTATTATTATTATTAGCATCTGTTTTAAATTAGTATGTACAGTATGATGTATGTGTGTGCTGAATTAGATTTGTGCCACGTTTATCTACTTTATTTTATTTTATTATTATTATTATTATTATTATTATTATTATTATTATTATTATTATATTTTTTAATTACATTTTATTTGTTGCTATAAAAAAATAAATAAATAAATAAATTGTGTAGGAACATAAATATGATTATTATAACAGCACCATATTTTTTTTTTTTTTTTTTTTTTTGTGTCTTTGTAATTGTGAAATTACTTTTATGTGATGATGTAAAAACTGCACTGTGAAGAGACAGAAAAGATTACTATTATTGTTGTTATTGTTAAAGGTGTTATTTACAACAGCAGCAACTACATTATTATTATTATTGACTGGACATTATGTTCAATATGCTATAGATTAAACAGTCAGATGTGTGTGTGTGTGTGTGTGTGTGTGTGTGTGTGTGTGTGTGTGTTATATTGTTATTGTCACTAATATATTGTTTAAGCACTTTTTTTTTGCCTGTATATTAATTTGCTTAAATTCATTTAACTGACAGTTAAATTTTTTTACATTTAGTTGATTCATCTACATGAACATTTCCATTTATTTTCATTTATTTGGTAAGCTATCCCTTAAATTCCATATCTTTTGTAAAAATACAAGGATTGTAGCATGTGAAGTGTGATTTCTGTAGTACCCATGCAAGATGTACTGTAGATGATGACATTTGATGCTGTATTCGTGATATGACGGTATTGTAGGTGATTCCATTGAGCAGGTCCTCTATCTCACTGTGCATGCAGTGCTGAGGATGAGGGGGTCGACACACGCTTTCCCAATGCATACTTTAACCTTTTAACCATGTTACGCACCCCTCACAAAGTTATTATGAATGTCAGCAGCCAGTGCAGATGACTGAGTGGTTCGCAGGGACTGATTCATGGCATGAGTAGTGGAACTGTGTCACAAGGGGTTTAATTCATGCTCACACTTACACACACACAGTACATGTCACTGTGGGTTGAAATCGTGCCACAGATGCCCCATATTAGTTCACACCTTCAGCACTTTGCTAATGAATGTATCTGACACAGTCCCAGTGCACTGATGAAGTAGCACATGCGCCTCTGTTAATTACGCACCAAGCCCCAAGAGTTTGATAGGTCACAGTTTAGAGGGGTCAGGACTGACCTCATTCAAGTAGATCTATCAGAAAGAGAATCAGAATCAGAAAGAGCTTTATTGCCAAGTGTGTTCACAAACACAAGGATTTTTTCTTGGTGTCAGGAGCTTCCAGCACAGAAAATACAAACAGAGTGCAGACATGCATAAAATGAGAGACTAGACAATAAATTATAAATAACAATAATAATAAAAATATACGGATAAAGGAAAAAAATGTCCATAGACAAAACTGTGAATGTGCATATGTGCTGTTCAAATTTACAAAAAGGTTTAATGAGTTATTTACAGATGTGTACTGAGGTGTGTTATGTATTGTTTAGGTGCGATATGGCCTGAGGGAAAAAAAAAAAAATAATAATTGTTGTGTCTGGTTGTTTTGGTGCACGGTGCTCTGTAGTGCCGGCCAGAGGGCAACAGTTCAAATAGAGAGAGGGCTGTGTGAGAGGGGTTCAGAGTGATTTTCTTAGCTCCTTTCCTCACTCTAGAGAGGTAAAGTTCTTGGAGGTTGTGTAGAGGGGCACCAGTAATCCTCTCAGCAGTCCTGACTGTCCGTTGTAATCTTCTGATGTCTGCTTTGGTAGCTGAACCAAACAGTTATGGATAAACACAGGAAAGACTCAGTGATGGTTGAGTAGAACTGTTTCAGCAGCTCCTGTGGCAGGTTGAACTTGCTCAGCTGGCGGAGGAAATACAGCCTCTGCTGGGCCTTTTTCATAATGGAATCTGCGTGATTGTCCCACATTTAGGTCCTGGGAGATAGTGTTGCCCGGGAACATGTATGACTCTACTGCAGTCACAGTGCTGCTCATGATGGTGACTGGGGAGAGTGCAGGGGGGTTCCTCCTGGAGTCCACTATCATCTCCATAGTTTTGAGAGTTTAGTTCCAGGTTGTTAAGACTGCACCAGACAGGCATGATGGTATTGAAGGCTGAACTGAAGTCCACAAATAAGTTTTGATGTAATGCAGTCCCATGTTGTCTGTGTTATCCACTGACCTGTTTGCTCTGTATGCAAACTGGAGAGGATCCAGCAAGTGTCAGGTAGGCCAGGACCAGTCCCTCAAATGTCTTCACAGAAGTAAGAGCGACAGGTCTGTGGTCAATGAGTCCAGTGATTCAGGGTTTTTTTGGGACCGGAATGATTGTGGAGTGGAGCACCAGTGATTTGTAGAAGATCTGTTTGAGAAGGGGCCAGTTGGTTAGCACAGACTTTAAGACAGGCAGGTGAAACGGCATCTGGGTGAAACTGCAACCTGAATGGGTTTCAGGCCCAGACATGTGGGTTTCATTTAATTGCATGTTTTTGACCTGAATGGTGTGTATTATTATTATTATTATTATTTTGCTTAATTGATTTAAGACTCATTTAACTTAATTAACTATATTAATTATTTTTCTTCTTCTTTTTCTGTGCAGACTATTCCCATTTGGCTGCTCAAGAAAATATTGGAGGACCCAGAATGTCTTACGGATCCATCGATGCGGGATCTTTTGGAAGCAGAAATCCGTTTGGTGGGCCCACAAGGCAGGGATACCAACCAGTAGGTAAAGAGCCATTTTTGATTCTCACCGGCATGAGTTTTCTCTATTTATCACCACCCATTCTCGAAAAAAATATTATAAATCATACAACAAATATTTTGGTACCTCTTCATTTATTAAAACATGGCATTGTGCATTCATTCCCTCTTCATAAATCATCATGGGATTAATAAGCCATATGGCTAATTTAGTACCGTTCTGCCTCGTCGGAATTCTGATGTGTTTAGTAACAAGTAATACGCATCTTGTTTTAAACATTGTCTTCAATAGTCAGTGGTAGAAGAAAAGCTTGTTAGATCATTCAAAATGTTTGAGCATTTCACCAGCTCCATTAAATCAACAACAACTAAAAAAAGCTGCAGCTGAAAATATTACATTCCCAAAAGAAATATGGAATACATTTCTGTTGTGGGTAGATTAAAACCTTAAGCTTTCAAGTGTTCATGAATGCCAGGTTTTAATATATTAACAACCTCAATTGACTTACACATAGTGATCAATATCCGAGCAGCATAATCAAGTACATGTTGGCTTATTTATTTTTAGTTTACTTTGTACACACACAATCTGGGTTGACCTTTCTTTGATTTTGATTTTAGGACTTTGATGAAAGGTTTTGATCCACTTCAGATGTTGACTACTGAATGTGTGTGTGTGTGTATAATTCATGAAATTACTCCATAGCAGATCTATACAGGTGGAGCTGGGGAAGGTGGAGGCTATCTGAATCATGCTGCAGCTCTTAAAGCAAGCTCTAGCTGATTATTTGAATCTTAAGCAGCAAGCTCATTGGCTGCTGATGCGAGAAAAAAAAAAAAAAAAAAAAAAAACTATCAGCTGCATAATGTGAATAATGATGTCATTATTTCAGACTGAGTTAGAGTCTATCGGCCTGCGTCTTCTAGGGTTTCATGACAGAACTTTGTGATATTGTGAACACGTTCCTGCCTTAAAGGAATAAATCACCCAAAAAATCTAATTTACTCAACTTCAGGCCATCCAAGATCATCAGAGCAGATATGGAGAAATCAGTTGCTCACCAATGGATCCTCTGCCATGAATGGGTGCCGTCAGAATGAGAGTCCAAACTGCTGATTAAAAAAAATGCTTTAAAATGCTTTTCCCCTGCCTTTAATGCAGCCAATTCTAATAGTTGCTTGTTTTGGGGCGTTTCTGTCTTTAGTTTCCTCTTCAGCTGGTGAAATAATGTTCAGTCGGATTTCAATCTGGAGATTGATTTGGGAAATCTAAGACTTTACATTTCTTTGCCCTGATATTGTCCTTGACTGAACTGGCAGGGTGTTTTGGTCATTGTCCTGATCCAATATAATAATAATAATCCAATATAAATAATATGATTTTGTATCCTTCCATATTCATTCCGTTACTGCCCGCATACATTAAGTCATCATTAAAATTAAGAGATCCTGTTCTAGAGACAGCCATGCATGCCCATGCCATGACACCACCTCCACAAAGCTTTACAGATGAGGTTGTATGGTTAGGATCATTTGCAGTTCCCTTTTTTCTCCACACTTTTGCCTTCCAATCACTTAAATAAAGATTAATCTTTGTCTCATTGGTCCATCAACTCAGTTCCAAAACTCTACTGACTCACATTTGTGAAGAATCTTGCCTTTCTATGTTCAGTGCTGATCAGAGGTTTGCATCTTGCTGTGTAGCTTCTGTAATTCTGTATGAAATTCTCCTGCGGACTGTAGATTGACAGTGCATCACCCCAGCTTTCTGGAGGTTGCTGGTGATTTTACAGACATGTTTTCTAGGGTCCATTTTCACAGCTTTTATGATTTGTCTGTCATCAACCACTGTTGTTTTTCTCAGCCGAACAGGTCGTCGTTGGTTGCTGATGTCGCTGGTAGTTTCCAAACTCTTGATTTCTCCATGCCCTTTGTTTTTCCTATAGTTCTAAATGACTTCCTATTTTCTTTTAGCATCCAAATTGCTTGTTTTTCTTTCAGAGTTGGCTTCCTCGTCTTCATCCTGCTTTGTTGTCATCTTTGAATGCAAAAATTAGAATGCAGAAGCAATGGATATAACTGATGAGACACATTCCCTGCTTTTAATATCTGAAGAATTAATTTTAACCGCACACAGCTGAACACTTAGAAAGACCTGTGAGGCAACTGCTCCAGTACTTTAGCTATATATATATATATATATATATATATATATATACTGCATATATATATATATATATATATATATATATATATATATATAGCTAAAGTACTGGAGCAGTTGCCTCACAGGTCTTTCTAAGTGTTCAGAAACATGTTCAGAAAGTGTTCAGAAAATCTGTTGCACATTATGCCTTCTTGTGTTTGTTGTGTAAAACAGATAACGGCGTGCATCATGGGCCATCTCATAATTGTGAATTTAAGCGACATATTCAGTTCACATGAATTCATTTGCATGAATACAATATGTTTTACAGGACGACGTTGGTATGAAAGTGAGCAGTTGAAATGTCAGTCTAACAGCATGCGCCTTTTGTTGGCTGTGTATTTGTTAAGTAGAGTTTATGTTTTTATCAGAGCCGTGGAGGAGAAAGGACTGTGACAAATGTAAGAGAACACCTTAAGAAAGGAAAACAACATCTTCCTCACACAGAACCTTTCACAATCAAAACATGCAAAAGCAAATAATGTCTTCTTTTCACACAGCATGACCTCCGTAAATCACACATTGTGAGATCTCTCTCTCAGTTTGAGCGCTCGTCTGCTGCCGCTCTCACAGGACAACAGTGAGAGAGCGAGACAGTTTGAGCTGTAAGAGACAGGGCTTTGATCACAGGCAGACCTGCGTTCAGGAGACTGTCAGCTTTGCTGTGTTTGGGCTCCTGCATCAGGCCGGCTGAAGAGGGGCTCAGGCGATGATCAAAGCCAGGGTTAAGTCTCTAATGGAGTTGTCAGTCGAGCTAATCTTTCCCCACCTCTCCCCTGCCAAACCTTTTAACTCCCCTCCAGCATCATATGCATTTCTCTGCTGTTCTCTCTCTTCCTCTAACGCTCGCTGTTTCGTTCACCGCTGCTGTTCTCCTTCTTCATCCTGTCCGTCTTCAGTCTCTTCCAGCTAAGCAGCACCAACGCTCTCTCCTGTTTTCTTTTCATCTGCTGCTTTCTTTTCTTCCTTCCTTCTTTCCTTTTCTTCTGACTTCCTTGCTTTTTCTCTTCCTTCCTCCCTTCCTTCCTTCCTTCCTCTTCTGTCTGTCTTTCTACCATCACTCCATCAAGTCTTCCTTCCCACATGGAAACTTCCTTCGCTTGTTTCTGTTCTTTGCTTATTCATTTTTTCCTTCTTTCTACCACCAGTTCCTGCCTCTAACACTTTCTTTCCTTCGTTTCTTCCTTAATCTATCTTTCTTTCTTTTCTGCCATCATTGTTTCTTTATTTCTGCCATCCCTTACTCACTTTCATTTCATTTTCCTTCCTTCCTTCAATCATTCCTGCCCACCTCCAGGCGCTGTCACAGCACAGCCTGATCATATCTGCTCCTGTCATGGTCCTCACCATGTGATTTTCTTTTTCTTTTCTTTTTTAGTAATGGTTAACTGCACTGTTGCCTCCCTCCTACCTCACAGCACACAGGAAACAGGCTCTTGTCATGAGACGACCGTCTGAGTAGAGCCCAGCATATGTGGTTAGTCTGTGTCTGGAAGAGGCTTCTGCCTCAGCTGTGTTCATTAGGGAGGTTTGCGGGGTGGGTCTGTCAGTGTGGAGAGACTAATGAAGGGACACTGAAACACCAGCAGGTACCGCACAGCCGTCATGAGCGGCCAAACCCGGGGCATGCTCTCCGTCCATGCTGTAACGATCCAAACAGAAGGACGAAATGAGCTCAGGTGCCTTGCCTCATTCAGAGAGAGAAGTGGAACAAACAGCGTGACACCACACACACACAGCTACAAAACACGGCCTGATTGTCTGCTTATTCTATGCCATGCAGTGGGTGTGTTTGTCATATCCGTTTTTCAGGGATCTTTGGCATTGTGAGTCTGCAAGTAAGTCCAATTACTGCACTTGTGTCTCATTTTCAGAATTGCAACCCTCTGCAACTTCTCCAAGTGCAATTTCATGTAAACCAGTATGATTGTCTGTTACCATATTGCATGTTACCGAGACAAAATGTGAAACGCAGATTAACTAAGGAATAAAGATCCCTTTGCTCACATAAGTAATCAAGCATTCCGTGATTACCTAGAAAGGCCACATCGTGCATCAATGTCTTGATTGCGTTGTAATTGGTGGGCTTGAGGAGGTGGGGGACTTTTAGTACATTTCAGTATGGATTGTGAGATTACATCAGTGCAATGAGAGCAAATTTCATAACGTTTAGTGACAAGTTAAGTGCTGAGAAAGACTGGAAATGTCAAACATTGTGTTAAATATGCATTAACATACTTGAACCTGGTTGCGCTTTGTCTTGTAAAATTAGCAAAATGTCTGTCCTTGAGTTGGCGTCCAAGCTGAATAAACCAAACCTAATTGGGTACATTATGGATTTTTCTGGACCAAAAAGGTCTCAAATGCTTGGAAAGCACATTCACATTTATTTTAATGGACGTTTCATTGTATATTGAATTGCATAGTACTTGAACATTAATTAAAATAGGTGCATAATTGTCTCATTGTGGCATAGACCTATATGGCATAAACAAAATCTGAATATCATCTTACCTGCACTTATTTTCTCGTGGAGAGAATTGTTTGACTAAAGTATCTGTGCATATTCTACATTCCCTTAACTCAGTGACCTTCTTTGTGTGTTCTTCTATGACTGAAACTTCAAAGTACTTGTAGTTATCTCATGAAGAACCCAGCTTTAAATTTGATTTTCGCTTTCTAGAGAGAACCGCAAAGTTATCTTCACAGATTAGAGTAGTTGCCTTGTCCCAAAATCCCCACAGCTAAAGATTCTATATGTGTGGGGTGTACAAGTGTGTGTATATTTGCAGAAGAATACTCGAAGGAGGGTGCAAAGCACTGCCAGAACCTACCAATGCAGTCACTGGATCTGCTCATGCTGTGCTCACAATCTAAAACACACAGTGACTTCTGGTGTTGATGACAGCAAATAAACATGCGTGGAATAAGCAGTGCACTTCAGGCTGGGGGTCTTTTTAAAAAGCAATCAACTAAACAGAGCATATTTAGCAGTTCTAAAACTTCCTGTAGTGTGCATGGAGCCTTTTAACTCTGGGAAAAAATAATTTCCTTAATCAGTGTATTTGTCATCATCTCCATCCTTAAAACAACATAAATTTACTTGAGTAGCAAGGTATTAAGACTTATTTTCAGAAAATATATATTGAATTATATTTATTAGTTTTTTGTTTGTGTTCTTGCCCCAGTGGCAAAGTGTTCTAGTTTTAGGTTAAATGTAACACATTTTAAAAAGCCTGTGCTTAAAATATATATATATATAAAAAGTAAACTTTTTGGCAAAGTGCTAAAAAAATGAACTTAACTCATTATACACTGCCATTCAAAAGTTTAGTGCCAGTAAAATTATATATATATATATATATATATATATATATATATATATATATATATATATATATATATATATATATATATATATATATATATATATATATATAATTTTTTTTTTTCTTTTTTTTTTTTTTTTTAAAGAAATAACTTTTACATGAATATAATGCTTAAAGGGTTACTCAAACCCCAAAATGAACATTTTGTCTTTAATCACTTGCCCCAATGTCGTTCCAAACCCATAAAAGCTCAGTTCGTCTTTGGAACACAAATTAAATTAAATTAAATTAAATTAATCTTTTATCCAAAGCGACTTACAGTGCATTCAGACTATACATTTTTACCTATCATGTTTTCCCGGGGAATCGAACCCCCATCCTTGTGCTTGATAGCACAACGCTCTATCAGTTGAGCTACAGGAACACTTAAGATATACTGAATGAAAACCTGGAGACTTGAGAGTGCCACGTAAATAACAGTGTCAAGGTCCATAAAAGGTAAGAAAAGTTGGAGTCGGAGGACACAGAAGAGCACACGCAGCACGGTTGACCGTTGACAGAACGTTGACAAAGGAATTATTGAATAAAGTCTTTTTCTTTTTTTCTGCTTATAAATGTGTTCCCGTTGCTTCATATAACCCAGATTGCACGTCTGATGGCAGATGGAGTATTCTGACAACAACTTTTCATACCTTTTATGGACCTTGACAATGTTATTTACTTTGTAGTTTATGGGACAGTCTCTTTCACAGCTTTGGAACGACTTGGGGGAAAGTGATTAATGACAAAATTTTCATTTTGTGTTGGAGTAACCCTTTAAACTAACTTTTATACAGTAACAGCATTAAATTAATCCTAAGTGATAGTTAAGACTTCTACATTGTTGCAGAATATTCAAATAATCACAATTTAACACTGTTCTGCTCAAAATGTCTAATCATAAAAGAATCCTGGATTTTTTTTTTCTTTTTTTACAGTACCATGGTATCATTAATTAATTAATTCATTCTTTCATGCAATGCCATTAAAACATTCTATTTCTGCTTCTCTAACATACATAAAAGTGATGCTGCTATACACAGTTCTCAAATGTACAGAAATCATACTGCTCCATGCTATGATTGGGAATTCAGAATCTAGTATTTAAGATAGTTATGTGATTGTGTAATACATCCTGAACCAGGAAAACACCCAACTTCATCATGCTTTCTAATAATAACTGAATTTAGATTACAGCAACTTTTGACTAAAACTATTATGTCAGTGCTTGAAGCACTCACACATGCATTGCATTCCTTAGTGAGTCATTGTGCGACAGGCCTGGTGCTTGCACTGCGGGGATAAGGACCCGTCTCACACTGTATCACACATATTGTCTGACAGCCATCTCTGGCCTGTAAACCCCTCTCTCCCTAGGCGCATCTCAGCTTTTTTTTTTTACCCTCTGTCACAGCTTTCCGGCAATACATGGGATTACATTCTAGTGTTTGTGTTTGCGTATTTCTGATACGCAGTGTGTTTGTGTGTGTGTGAGAGAGAAAGAAAGAGAGAGCGAGAGAGAGAGAGAAACACATGCTGACCTCATGCATAGCAAGAAGAAAGCTTTTGATTAAGTCATTTCTTGATTTGAGAGTATAATTGAACACCCTGCAGAATCTGCATTTGCAGCCTCACCGAACAATTCAGAAAGGGCAGAAGTTAATTTGTCCTGTGTCCCAGATATTTAAGATCAATTTTCTCACCACAGACTAGAGAAAGTGCTTTGTGTTATTTATTTATATATTTTTTGTCTCTGTTTATTTCTCAAACCTTAAAATGTACTTTCTGAGGTCTCCTAATCTCCATTACTTTCCTTTATAGATTATGCTTTGCCCCGTCAGATTTTGACTTTTTATTATGATTTAGAAAAAAAAAAAAGAGTTGATACATATCGATATTATAGATAAGTAGATTTCCATTTCCAGAAATAATTATCAGCTTCAAAAGATTAATCTAAGCTTGCCTCAGGTTTTATTTTAAATTAAATGTCAGAGCTATTTCCATGACACTTGGTGTGTCTTGTTTTCTGTTGATTAAGCACTATTTATGCCGAAAACAAATGATAATAAATGGATCACAGTTAAGTACGCAAATATTACAAACAACTGTTATATATATAATATATAATTTTCCACATAGCATTGAATGATTTACTTTAGTAATCACTTTGTTGTTATTATTTTCCTGTATTTAAATTGTTAGGTATTCTAGTTTCAGATTAAACAACTAGAATGATCATTGACTGTGGCACAGAAACAAAACAAACAGCAAATTGATAAGTAGCACCATATGGTGATAGAAAAAAAAAAATGTCAGAGAATCCCAACACAATAAGTGTGTGTGTGATGGGAGTTTAGCTGAATCTAGGTCTCATGGAAGGTTGAGAGCGAATGCTGCTGGGTCTTCTCACATGCACACAGAGGTAGTGCCCTTGTATTTCCCACTCCTTAGCCCACACCTACTGTATATGAAGGGATACTGCTCAATGCAGAGTGGAATGAATATGGAACATCCATCTATCACAGTGATGGAGGAGAGAGTATGAGAGGTGTGCGCATAGCTGGAGGCCAGTGGAGACAACAGTAAGGGCACAAAAGGTTGTTTCCCTGAAAAATGATCCACTGAGAACAGCTTATCACCTTTGTACTGCATGCACAAACGCATAAACACAAACACATCTGGCTGGAAGCAGTCAAATAGATAATGTCACACGCTTCTCACTGTCATGTAAAATTAACACACTAGATATATTTTTTTATTTTAATCTGCTCATGTAAAACTATTAGTCACATGGATCCCCATTTCCTTGCTCTTGAACTGGTTAATAACATAATTTATCATGTTTTAGCATTGAGAACATTTCAGTGATGATCAATGTTTATTGACGTTGCCACTGTATACAAGTCAGCTCATAGTTACAGCCAAAAACCAGTCCTGTACTTGGGCTTTGGTTTTCTATGAAACATTCTTAAAGAGAAAGTTCTCCTAAAAATTGTTTTTGCTAATATATATATATATATATATATATATATATATATATATATATATATATATATATATATACATATATATATATATATATATATATATATATATATATATATATATATATATATATATATATATATATATATATATATATATATATATCAATCACAATTATCCATATTATTATCCAGTTCATAAATTAACATATTGTGAAGCAAAAAGCTGTGTTTTGTAAGAATTACAAATTATTTAAATGTCATTACATTTTTTATTCCAAAACCGCTGCTTCCAGCTAAAAAGTGAAAAGAAAAAAATAAGTTTCACTTTCTCCACAGTGGAAACGTTGTCACATGTGAATCAGGAGAGAAGTATGCATAGATAAAAACAATTTACAAGTCCATGGAAACTTCTCAAAACAGAGTTTAAATAAATTTGTTGGTAGATTTTGATATTTTGATTTTTTTTTTTTTTTTTTTTACGGTAGGGAGCATTATTATGGATTATGAACTTAATTTCGGCCAGATTCAATGGTTTAAAGTTAAAATGCCTTAATGTTTGGATTTATAACAATTTCACTCATTTCATTTTCACAAGATTTTAACTGATGAACAGAACAAATTTGTGTGGATTACTTGATTATTGTCAAATTTTATCCGTTGTTTGAACTCTCATTCTGACGGCACCCATTCACTGCAGAAGATCCTTTGGTTGAGCGAGTGATATAATGCTAAATTTAAAGTTATTTTTCCTAATACTTTTAAATCTCAGTTTGATGCCATGAAACTATCGACATTCTGCTTTAATGAAAATTTAGCTCCCTCTAGCATCCTCCTGAGCAGCATCTATGATTTCTTTGTTCTTCTTGAAGTGTTTCTCCCTTATTTGTAAAGAAAAAAAAATCATTGAGTCATTTTGGGTGCTGCATGCATGCTTCACTGGAACAACAAACATCATGGACATCAATATGTGCGGCTTTTCCCTTTCCTCCTCCTTTCTGTTTTTACCTGCATCCCCGGTACCAAGTCCAAACCCTCTCTTAGAGATGAATATGCGTCTGTGCAAAAGATTGCCTGCGATTTTCCCCTCTCAAGAGCAAGTGCATTAGAGCACAGATGAAGAGTTGTGAAAAACAGCACGTCAATTACAGTCATTTTGAGGGCAGAGGTAGACAAAAGCTGAGAGACGACATATTTGTGTGCATATGCGTAGAGCCAGTGGGTTGTACTTTGATACTGAGGTTGTGCAGAGGATCTTGATTAAGAGCTCTTGATGATTACCTGTTTCTTATCAGGGTGAGCATGATACATGCTTTTGATGAAGAAAATGACTGCTCCCACATGCCCATTTGGGTGGCTCACGACTCAGTCTGTTTAGGCCTAGCTGCTGCCCAGAAACCTGGTGTGTTTTTGATTCTGCTTTGTTTGGCTTCACTTATGGAGAACCTCATGAGTAGGATGTGCCAGCGAAATAAAGAGAAACTATAATCATACTCAGTCAAAGCACTATGTAATAATAGGTTTTTATTTTAATTTTTTTACCATAGATAAGAGTTAAAATAAATAAATATAGATATTTATACAATTTATAGTACATCAGTAAATACATGGATAAAAATTCTAACAAAAATGTGGGGTTGGTACGTTTTCATGATTTCTTATGTTTTTGAAAGAAGCAAATATATTGATAATTTATATATATATATATATATATATATATATATATATATATATATACACACAGTTATAATACAGGTAACAATTTGAAATAATATTACAATTTAAAATAACTGTTTTCTATTTTAAAATGTTAGAAATTTGAATTTATCCATGTGATGGAAACGCTTTTTTTTTTTGGTGTTGTTGCTTTAATACTCCAGTTTGTAACATCACATAATCCAGATTTTTTACAATTATTATCAACATTGAAAAGTTGTGATGCTTAATATTTTCATAGAAACGGTGAAATCTTTTTTTTCTAGAAAGTAAAAAAAACCTAAATGTAGAAACTAGTATAAACTAGTAGTGTAATTTCTCAATAATTAATCTAATCTTTTAATAGTCACAATTAACTTTTTTTTCACAAAGTAATTTTGTTATTTGTCTTTAGGCTGTTTGCGAGCAATGTGTTATTTATTATTAATAATAAATTGAAGTGAAGTTAACATTAATGAATTTAGCTAATGTGTGGTCACGACAGTTTTGAATGTTCTTCATCCAATTAGGATTGTGTCTGTACTATTTGCTTTAACCTCACTGGTTTAGAATAAACTGGCAGTGTAATATTTTAACATCAAAGAAATGAAAACCATCATCTTTAAAGGATGTGCTTACAATTTAAATACAATTTTGTCGAATATCAATACCTTTTCCCCCCTCTACAGCTACGCAAGTCAGTCCCTCAGAGCTACAAGACGTGTTTCAGGAAACCTCCTCTAACATCTTCCAGATCAATGCTAACGGTGAGTTAAAAAGCTTTCAAATATTCTGAACTCGACAGAGAGCCATTAAGCATGGCATGAGTTGAAAGGTGTAAGGTGAAAGTGACAAAATTAAAAACGAAGACATTTATTTTTCAGTGGTAACGCTAGAGAAAATCCTTCAATCGCTGGGAACATCCAGAGACACAGCAGAGCTACGGCAGAGTTTGTAAGTAAACACACATGTGCAAACCTGAGCATGCATGCTAATTATACACTGATGTTGTGTGCATATATGATTTGAGATAATATGATATCTATAAAAAAATTCCCAGGACCTCTATTGCAGCAGAGAAGAGTAGATTTGTGCTATATTCTTATGTGATGATACTCCCTCAAAGGCCTTTTTAATAGCTTTCCTTTTGCTGACTCTTTATAGAGCTCTTTAAAACCGACCAGCATCTGAGTGCTCGCTCTCACTGTTTCATCACCTACCGCCCAGTATGTATTGATTACTCATCTGACTTCTGTAGTCAGGATGCCGCAATTACTAAATTTCTTTCCGATGACAAAGTAGCTGCATGGTCTGAAATTGCTGTTGTTTGAAATGCATTACACAATCGGTGTCCAGTGGCGAATCATCAATTATATCAGCCATTTTTTTTGTTAATGGAGGCACTGAAAATCTAATGCTGTCTATGTGTGTGTGGTTGTTTTTATTTCCCATGAAGGATCACCATCCCTAAGGCGCAACATGACATCTATTGTTAGCTTTAAAGCCTTTGGGCAGATTGGCTGCCTAAAACCAAATGAGATAAGCAGCTATGTCTTTCTGCTGCTACACCCTCTGCTGTTCTTATGTAGTGACTGCATGCTAGCTAAACAATAAAGAATTACAAGGTAAAATTATATCACAAACTGCATTAGCGTGTAACATTTCCCTTGTGTGCTGCTGCACTCTTGTCTTGTAGGGAATTGAACGAAGAGTTGGTTTATTACAGACAGCTAGTCTCAAGCACACCTGAGTCATTAGCTGATGTGAAAAGTCTAGCATGCTAAATATCTGTGATATATTTTTTGTATCTACTTCATTAGCGTCTGCATGTATATTCAACAAAGTTGCACCTGCTTCTCTTGCTTTTTCTTTGCATCTCTTTTGAACTCTTCATTAGGGATGAATGTTACAAATCCACTGGACTTCCTTAATTATTTTGTTAATGATTCTTTCAGTAATTTAAGACTAATTGAACAGCTATATTCATATAGATACAGGCCTATATTTCGGTGACACATTTCTTTTTTAATTATTTATTATTATTATTTTTTTTTACAAATTACTTTTGTAATATATTTTTCTTTAGAGCACAAAAGGTGGGTTTTAAAGATTTGAGGTGGTTGCTTAATTCTATGCAGCATAAAGAATGGAAAGCAAGGCTTTCTAGCTTTAAAAAGTTAAGTTACCATAAAAGTCTAATAAAATTAGTTTGTATGAGTCATGCACTAAATTCCAAGTTTTCTGAAGCCATATGATTTAAAACTATTATTATTCACTGTGAATCTTGACTTCCGCTCTAACTGTATTTGGCATGTTCATAAGAAAGTAAATAATGCCAGAATTGTAATTTTTTGGGTGAACTATCAGTTTGTCTCATCGTGAGCGATGTGTTTTGGATAATACACAATAACAGTTTTCTGATTCAGTCAGTGAGTCATTAGACTGATTCACCCTGACAACTCACGAGTTTGAGACTGATTTGACTGTTTTAAAGTGATTCATTAAAAAGAACAGCTCATAAGTCAACGCAAAATCCATAAATATCAACATGAGCAAACCAGCTATAGTGAATGAATATATGTAAAAAAATAAATAATAAAAAAAAAAAAATTATATATATATGTGTGTGTGTGTGCTGTTTTTTAGTTGACCTTGAATGTGCTTCCCTTCATGCCAGGCTTAATCCTGCTGCTCCAAACAGGGCACTTGACAGCAACTCCCCCTCTCTCTCTTTCTGTCGCTCGTACTCTGACTCTACCCATTTTCTTACTCTTTCTGCCCTTTGCTGCACCCCAGCCATGATTCTATTACAGCCAGTTTCCACGGAAACCTCTCAGTTCCAGGGTCATAACTCCCAGATGGCGATATGTCGCCCAAAGGCCCTGGCAGACTTACCGCCGCCCCCCAACCTCTCCACCAACTTTCCCCCATGCATACACACACAAACATTTGCATGCTCTACAATGTCACAGGCAAGCCAGATATGGACTGCCAGTGTGCTAAAAATGAGTGAACTTCAGAGACTGGCAATAAAAGACAGATGAGGCACATTGCCACTGTTTTGTGGGTATTTTGTTGCATGATTTAATCAATAAAAATGTCTTTGAATAACCTGTAGAAATGGAATGACATGAATATTTATTAAAATAAATGTATGTAAAATAAATAAATTTATGCATAAATGTATTCAATTTATGTATTAAACCATTATTGCTTATATTATATAACATACTACTAAAAAATATATATATTTTAAAATTAATATTTATTAATTCAGTAAGGACATATTAAACTGATAAAATAATGTTACAAAATACTTTTATTTCAGATAAATGCATCAAAGAATAAATAAATGAATAAATAAATAAATAAATAAATAAATAAATAAATAAATAAATAAATAAATAATACATACATGCATACATACACAACATTAAACAGCACAACTGTTGTCAAGATTGGTAATAATAATAAATATCTCTTGACCACCAAATTAACAAATTCAAATGATTTTTGGATAATCATATGATGGCTGCTAAAAAATTAAGCTGTGCCATCACAAGAATAAATTACATTTTAAAATATATTAACAATGAAAACATTTATTTTAAATTGTAATAATATTTCCACAATATTACTTTTCTACACTATTACTGTTACTGCTGTAACTTTGTTTAAATAAAGTTAAGCACTTTCTTTTTCTTTTTCTTTTTCTTTTTCTTTTCTTTTCTTTTGTAGTGTACATTTTTGAAAATTGTTCAAATGTGAGAATTTGGCGTGAAATCAAGAAAGCAGGCTTACATAAAAGTAATGGTAATAAAGGGACAATAAATTAACTGGAACAAAGCATTTGAGAATAATAAAAATATTTTAATATATATATATATATATATATAATATATATATATATATATATATATATAAAACACTTTGTAGCCCTGCTCTCGAGTGTTAGCTTGACAACTTAAACTAAGCTTCATTTTTGACAAACAACTCGAAGTGTTTGTACACGTGCAGTGCATCGTATTCCATTGAAAAATCACTTGGCTAATTAAATTCGACCCATCTTTGTAATCATAGAAACACACACGCAGCAAAACTAAGTGGATTAATCATTCACACCCTTTGTTTGTCATTGTGCTCCTTCGAGCATTACACATTCCGCTCTGCTGCATACAGGAATTCAGAGAGACGTTCTTGGTCTTTGGAGTGGAGGACACACTGCACTGTCCGTCCTCGTCTCTGCTGAGGATTCTGTAGACAGAAGGTGAGCCTTATGCTGGGAAGCCTGTAAGGACCTAAAATTACATTTAAGTAGATGGTCGTATCAAAAAGGTGCCTTGAATGTTTGCTCAAAAAATTAAGATGATGGCATTATTTTCCCCTTTGTGACTTTCCTGTTTTGTATACCACAAATGGAAATTTAACGTCATGTTTTATTAAATTATATGCAAATACAATATTTCATGAGAGTGGCAGCAGATGAGAAACTTTTCAGTGAGAAATTATTTGAGTTTCCGTGTTCTTTCTCACACAAAGCTATCGTATGACTCCAGAAGACTTGGGTGCATGAATGTTTTGGGGTGCTTTTTGTAGTTTCTGGACCTTGACAGCCTCTATTCAGACTTTCACTGTATGGAAAAAAACACTTTAAAATCTTCCTCTTTTGTGTTCAGAGGAAGAAAGAATTCTTGATGAATTTTCATCTTTGGGTTGCATAAAGTTTACCCAATGGCAGTAAATTATTCATAATGTATTGATTTGCACAAATTCTCTTAAAATGTCCTTTCTAAATAATCCTACTGCTTATATACATTCGAAAAGTCTCCCGGTTTTATGGAATATAGTCAGGTGAATACAATTACACAGAAATGAAGAGGCCTCACAGTTAGTTTAAATTGACATTTTTGTGATTTAATTAATTACAGTAGCTTTTCATTACCTCACAAACCCTTCTGCAGTTCTTTCAGGAACCCCAGTTTGACGCACTTAATGCACTTGATGTCGAAAACAAATATTGGAGAATATTATCTTATAAGTTAGGTCAAAAGTAATCTAAAAATAATATATATACAGTTAGAATACATAACCTACAAATACCTTACCAATAGATTAAATTACTAACTACAATTTCCATTATGTAATTTGTAATCAATAATAGACTTTTGCTAAGTAATCTACCCAGCACTGACTATTCATTTTATTATGTTGTGGATAAAAAACAGGATGTCATAGGTACCATAGTTTACCACTGCTGCATATCATATATTACATTCAGTATTTCATATTACTGATTACCATACAGGCAATCATATTATACTGAATATTGTATTTCTGCATAAAAAAAAACAAAACAAAAAAAACACTCAATTTCAGACATGACAGTAATATTATGATTCAGTAATGCAATCTTGGCTGAAGACCAAGCGTGTGTATTATTAATCGTCTGATCTCTTAAGCAAATGCAAAGTTAACTATGCATTATCAGAGCAATCAGAAAATGAACAGATGATTAAAAGCGACTTCTACATCACCTCAAGCTTTCAAAGCAAAACAAGTGCAATTTACTTGCATACTCATCTAGCTAATTTCACTTCTATTAAAACCCCCACTTAATCAATGTAGTAAGAAATATATTATTCATAAAACCAACATGCCAAATATGCCTAATGAAAAATGCACCATAAAGACCATTAGTTAAATTAAGCGGGTTCTGAGAACTTGTTGTGAACGTTCACTCCCAACACACAAATAACTAATCAAGAGTTTCTGTAGCCTTTTTAGTTAATGTGATTTGTGAGTCGTCTTGAAATATCTAGTCTCCATGATTTTGATTATGTACGGCATCACTGCACAAATTTTGCCTCACCTGACAATGTCAGGATGGGGTCTGTCAACATGACTGATCTGGTATGCGTCATTACCCCAGGTCAGGATCAGTGCTTAATGGCACGTTACGACGGGATAATTGTTTTCTGCTCATTAGCCCTACATTTCCTCGGCTCAGCGGGCAAGTCAACTTGTGGACACTCAGTACTCTGGTTTGACGAAGAGTGCAGGATGAGTACACCGGAATATTCATCAATGCTCCACTTCTGAAGTCGAGACCTTTAGTTTATAGCTGCAGGGGTGACAGCTAATAATTAGGTATGTTTAGTTGTATTTGCCATGTACTTAAAAGGTGAAACCCAAATCTTTTTATGAAAAAGAGAGAAAGAAGCCAGAATACAATCATTTAAACAAACATTGCACTGATTTGGTAATTCTATGACTACACCTTTCCATTGAGGATGAATTAAGAGGATTTATACCAGCTAGAGTATTATTATTATTATTATTATTAAATGTTAAAATTTTGCATCATTTTATAGTAACGTGTGACACTGTCCCTGTATGTAACGATCTGTCTTCATTCAAAGATGTTACATTCTCAAAATTAAAGGTGCTTAAAAGGTTCTTCACAGCAAAACCAAAGAACCATTTTTGGTTCCACAAAGAACCATTCAGCCAACCCCGCCCTCTTCATCTGTTGCACTCCGTTGCGCAGCGCTCGTTAGGATGACAAAAACCTTTAAAAGATTAAAAATCTTCAGCCTGTTTGCCTCTGTGGTCTAACAGCGCTCGTCATATAACTGAGATGGCCAATCAAAGTAGGCGGGTTTTACCATTCACAGAAGCAGGCTGCGATTTCCAGCCAGAGGCATCAGTTTTAAAATCCATGTGGAAGTGTTGTGACATATTTCCGAGAGAAACGGAATACTAAATGAGGAAAAATAGTGGGCGTGGTTTTATTTTCCAACTAGCACCTGATTGGATCTAGAAAAGTAGGTGTTTCATTCAGAAATGGAGGCAGATCTAAACGCAAACAATCGTTTTTTGAAGCCTTCGCACTTGAAGTGCTTCAAGTTATTTAAACTACTTATTGAAAATAGTGGCAAAATATGCACCTCAGTATTGTTGTACATTATAAAACAATATGCAATAGCAGTTAGTTTAAATAGTAAACACGTTTAAAAATGTAACTGCTTTTAGTTTATTTTAGATCAAATAAATGTAGGCTTGGTGAACAGAAGATCATTCTTTAAATATACATATATATAAATCTTACTGTTCAAAAACCTTTGACTGGTGTAGGCTGATTATTCTTATTGACTGAAACTTGCTTCAACCAGGATAAAGAGTATGAAACGTTGAAAAAAAGAATGTTGCAGGAAACGGGCAAATGATTGAAATGCAAACTGACACTCTGCCAGCAGGGGACACTGTGAGAGCGGCAGAACTAGCGGTTTCTCCAGTAACGGCTGTGATTGAAGCAGCTCTGCTCATGAAGCTACTTTATCAGATAAAATAAAAATGCTTTCGAAACATTTCTGATGACAGTCCTTTCCCTTCAGCGATACAGCGCTGCGTTTTGATTTTGAAACGTGCAGTGCTCATGTTTATCAAACAAAGTCAAAAGCTACAAATAAATCCATGCATGGGAAACACTGGTAATGTATACCAAAATATCGTAAATGTGTTTAAATATCATATCACCGTTATTGAAAAATATTGTATCGTGATACATATTTATATTGAATTATTGCCCAGCCCTAATTTGTAACACAACATTTCTATTTTGAATAAACACTTTTTTTTTTTTTTGTTACTTTTTTTTTTTTTTTTTTATCAGTGAATCTTGAAAAAAGTACCACAGGTCCCAATGTGAAGCATTATGCATCTCAGTAATTGACATGTAATATTGTTCCTAGGTTGATTGTCTTGTAATGCAGTATTTGTTTCATCTTATATATAAATACATTACATACTTTATGGTATTTTGCATTTGTGTGTATGATGTAATACACCTTCTATATATTAATATTTACCTCAACTTGTGGAAGAGTTATTGCCTGCTTGTGATGAACTTTGATTCAACTTTTTCATTACCACCTGTGTTTTATGGTAGTTGTCAGTATATAATAACTTTAAAAATTGATTTTTTTTTGTTTGTTTGTTTTTGTATACAGCATGTTACCTGTGTGTTATATGGTAACGTTCTGGCAACCACAGCTGCTGTGTGTGTGTGTGTGTTTACCCTAAATTGTGCAGATTTTATTTCACAATGCATGCAATTAAGGCTATCAGGAGAGTGTGATGATTTTTTGTGTACGTGTAGTCTAAATGACTTCTTTCTTCGCATTTAATGTTTGCAGAGTGCTTTTACTCAGACTTTTTAATGCACAGAGGCAGCATAAATGTATACTTTCAGAGTAATCACAATCGCTGGAAATTATGTACCATGCACTTGAAAAGAGATTGTTGATTATCATGCAGAGCTGACAGAAAAAAAAAATGCACACTGATTTCCATGACAACAAAAAGGTTTACGTCTGATGCAGTGCATAAAGAAATGCAGATCTTACAGTACACTTGCTTGTATACAGTTCCAGCTCAAGTCAAGTCAAGATGGAGATAAAATGCTATTATTCACAGGTCTGTTCTGTGTGGTTATTTTGCATCTGTTAGAGATTATAGGTGTTATGTTTATATCCCCAGACTTGTTAAAATCACAGAAAGAGAGCTAGGTTTATAGAAGGCAAAAAATAGAACAGTGTTTATTAGATTATGAATGCCTTCATGGTGCAATATGATTCATATATAGTACATAATGAAAGAGTTCTTGGTTAACTTGATCTAGGGCTATATGACCTGGACCGACCTTTTTACTAACAGAGTCATCATAAATGTGGTCTCATAATTTTTCACTGCAGAGTTAACAGCGCCCAATATAATGATGTGCAGTAATGTGCATGTGCAACAGAGTTCTCTTTTAAACCATATATACTGTGTGTATGTGTGTGTGTGTGTGTGTGAACAATTATTATTATTTTTGTTTCTGAAATTGTCAAACAATAAGAAGCTTTTAAAGGAATAAGACAATAAAACCAGCTATTAGTACTGTATGGCTGAGAAACAAGCTGAGCAGGACAAGGAGGAAGTGATGTGAGAAATGCAATGAAACACCTTACGAAAGAAAAACATTGTGTTCCTAACACAGCTGTCTAAAACTAAATCAAAACTCACAAAAGTAAACACCCTCTAGACTTCACACAGCATGACCTCAGTACATCACACATCTGAGGGAGAGAAGTAGCTTTTGAGACACTTTCACAAGTATCTTTGTTACATTCTGACCTTCAGGTATCCAGTCAGGATTTGAAATTAGATTTGTATAGGTCCTGCAAGGCAGCGTGGGACTACAAAGTTTGTCTATTAAATTGTGCGAGGTATAGGGGGAAACTGGGTCAAGCTGTCACACTTTTTACTCCAGTCAGTATTTTTCAGTACTTTTTGTATGCATACCTTAGTCTTGAATTAATTATTAAATTCATGTTTAGCTTATGTGACTATATGCCCTTACGCAAGGCTTATACATACAATTCATGAAGTGATTGTTGTGGCAAACTTTTATTTTTTTTTAATTGTAATCAACAGATTTTTACAAACATGTGACAACTTGCCCTACTAGACATTTATCTCTAAATCAAACAAAGTGTGTTTGTGTGAACTTTGCCATAAACTCATAAAGTTTCTTCATTGGCATTGCCAATATGGAGTCATGGAATCTTTCAATTTAACAAAAGGTTCTTTATAGTTCTTTAGATTCTTAAATTTTTCTTTTAAGAGCTGATTTTTGAAACGTTCTTTGGAGAACCTGAAAAATATTTCTTCTATATGCCATTGCTTTGAAAAACCCTTTTTGGACACTTTTAAGAGTGTAAGTAAGCATCTGAGACTTTTTTATGGCTTCTAATTGTGCCATTACCAGGTCTTCCGTTGTCTGTTTGGCCTTGACCTTCTCATTTTCCATCTTCTCATAGATTCACTCGATGATCTCCAGTAGCAGTCAAAGCAGAGGAAGATTCAGATTCTCCTCCGCCGACTCGTCAGACTCGAAATATGCTAAATGCGGACCATGACTAAACAGCGTTTGGGGAAATAAACTGCTGGGTTTTGAATATGTGCGATGAGTAATAACAGAACTTTTCCAATGCTGCGTGGCGACCCTTGAGATTGTGTAGGCCATATTGCGTTTCACATGTAACTGTTGAGGGAACACAGGAAGCTGTAATTGAGGGCGTATTGAAGGTGTTCAGAGCATCACAGTGTGCAATTTAATGAGGTTGAGTCATGGATGTTTCAATGGGCTTTATTTGTACAACTGCCGTGACTAAACCAAGGCATTCTTGTTGAGTTATAAAACGATTTATAGCCAGTTACATTTTTATTTATCACAGACAGCAAAAAAATGTCTATCACCACAGGTTTAGTTCCTGTTTTTTGTTCCAGTGGGACTTTCTTCCCTCTTCCAATTGATTTTAAATAGAGTAAAGCAAGTCTTCTGTTCCCTGGCCTTGTCCTTCTGGTCTTTTCTGCCTCTGTTTCTTTGTTGAGTATTCTTCAGTTCTTTCAGTCAACTGCATTTCACAGAGGACATTTATGTTCTGTTATCTCGGGCACCAGGTTAACTACCGCTAATGTGACATTGGCAATGGCATAACACGTATGCAAATGATGCCACTCTGACCTCTTGTCTATGCCTCAGACAGTGTTGTGGTGGTGCATGTGATGCTTGTGATTTTCAAATTGTCGGCTTCTTAAAGGTATAGTTCACCACAATCTGTCATTACTGAATCACCATGTTATTCGGAATTTCCTATTTGTAAGTTTTACAGGTTTGGAGCGAAATGAGGGGTGAATATGAATTTTCATTTCGCGTGAACAATTAATTTAATATTTAGACTGAGACTTTGGACTAGGTCTGCTAAGTTTATAGAGAAGTGATGACTTGTCAGTGATGGATATATCGGCTATTAATTCACCGCTCCTGGGAATGACCCAACTACTGTAGGCACTATCAACTGAGCCCTAAAACCCAACGTCAAACCTATTTAGCGATGCCAGGAGGGGTCTTCAAATTAAAAGTACTGGAGGCAAGTTTTATATATTTTTTGTCATCATATAGTACACTTCTAGGCAGGAGAAACTATGCTTTCTCCAAAAATCTCAGCCAGCAATATTGAGTCCAAGCATGCAGAACCTTAGAGGAGTGAGTCATTGTTCATGTTCAGCCTTGAAATGGCCTGATCAGGTTAAAAAATGTGCCCAAAGTCAAGCTTTGTGGTTGAACTGCTCAGCCACATTCCCCTATTCTCTGGCATGTGATTAGAACGTTCACTGTGGACCTCTGGCTTTTTTGTTCACACAGCACGACTGCATCTGCTGCTTTTGTTACAGGTGCTTTTCTGCTCGACTGGTCTCGTTTCTCTCTCGTGGACTGAGAATGACAGTGACATGCCCCCACCCATAACGAATGCACGAGAGATGTTTCTGCCTGACACCTCCCTCCTCATTTCCTTCCCCGCTTTTTAAATCAATATTTGAGTGGGAGGTGGGCCCCACGTTCACTGCCACATATCTCTGGGGAACAGGAGGCACTATGGCCGGTGGTCTTGGTTTGGGTTTTAAAGGAAGGGATCAGACCGGAGCAGGGCATAGACACTAAATCAATGGCCTTATCCAAACTCCTCGCTCCACATGAGGAGAAAGCGGAATTTCTATCAGGAGATTATATTTGTTCACTAGCTTCTGACTCGTTGGCCCCTATTTTTCTTCTATCTTCCATCCAGCTCAGAACTGCAAATAGTGTACAGCAAGGCTCAAGTTTTCAATGTCTTTAATTCTCTCACTTTTGCCTCCTTTCCGGTCTTTTTTGGGCCATTCTTTCCTCCTTTTTCACCCCCATTCCAGAGATGGATTATGACATTGACGTACCCAGGGCACGGATGTCTCAGGGGCTCTTCACATAGGAAGCATTCTAGCGTTAAAAATGGCTAGATGGAGGAATAGAAGTGGACCAAAGGCGCGTCTATGGGTGCATGAAATCCCATCAACATAAATCCCACCCCTAGATTGCTTTGATTGGTCAATGGTTTAAAACAGACATCGATTCAGTGTGCAACATGTCACATGTTTTATTTGCAAGCACCTAAACTTGATATTGCTGTCTTATTTTGCATAAAACAGTGCATATTTTAAACATAAGCTACAAAACTGGGATGGGCAAATTTTTGAATAAAATATTACTTTCAATACATAAATGCAAATTTGAATAAAATTGCCTATGCAGTTTAATTTTGGATCACAATGATAGGAAGCGGAATTGTTTGTCAATTCAAAGAAATTTAAGGTAATGCATCTTGCTGTCTACTCAAGGCCTTTTAAGCTCTAAAACTTTTTGTAAAGCCAAAATTCAAAATTTGAAGAACTTTGCACATCTATTTATCAATTAATTTGAAATTCAGTTAATTTTAAGTTTACTTCCATTTAAAAATTGTATTGCAATTCTGCATCTGGTTTGCTACGGCAATTCAAATTCATCTCAGTCTTGGAATTGGTTCTCAATTAAAATCTGAATCACAACTCTGAAATCTAGTAAATATGAGTGGTTTCTGTAATCCTTTAGGGCCCCCTGTTGGTCTGGAGCCTTATGCAAATGCTAGACAGTACTGTGGTCTCTTTCTTTCCTTTTATGCATGCAAACGTAAATATCACCCTCTATAAACCCAATTTATGCAATCTTGATTTCTTTTGCTCTATTAATACATTCAGTACAACAAACCTTTCATTGCGCTGTGCTACCTTTCCTCCGTTTGATTTGCTGTCTCGGTACACAACGTCTAATCCTTTGCTTCTCCTCCGGGACGACAGATTGACTCCTGCCTGGAGCCTAAAGCCTTCCTGACATCATCTGAGCTCTGCAGTCATGACACACAGTCTCTCGCTGCACAATGCTGTTCCTCTGTCGCACAGTCATTAATATTGATTTACTTAATTGGTTGAGCCTAATCCATCCAATAGGGCTGTAAACCTTGCCCAGCTTGGAGAGCATTGCACCTTGGGATAGTTGATGAATCGTTTTGAATCGTCTTCTGTGGTTTGTAAAGCATGATTACCTGTCTTCTCACCCCTCTCGCTCTTCTTTCTCTCTTTCAGACATTCCACACAGCAGCAAACCAATAAAGTCATAACAAGCACAAGCCAACTTGTTAAACAACTCACTGACATCATCAGCGGGTCTTCACGGGTAAAATAAATCTTCTCTGCATCTCTCATTTTTCTTTTTTTTGCTGGAACAATCATTCTTATATAAGTATAGCCAGTGATGGTGGATTATATCATGAATGCCAGCATTCCACTAGCATTTGTACTGACAAAAATAAAATGTTGTCATGGTAAAGTTACTGTATGGTGATGTTAAACTGAACCAATGTTCATTTTAAAATCATGCTATTTTGTTTCCACACAGCAAGACAGGCTCCGTCTGACAAGACTCAACACAGAGCTATCCGATTCTGTGCAGCGTTATGGAGACCTGCAGAAGGTACACACGAAACACTGGCTTTCCTTCATTTGTCCAGAGAATAACAAACATGATTAGTCTGATTAAACAGCTGTCAATCTTGATATTAGAAAAAAAGTGCAAATTAATATGAATCAATATGTACTTTTTTTTCTTTTAGCTTTAAAAATAAAATTAAACAAAAAAAAAATGATGTCAACTGTGGATGTCACGAAGTGCAACGTGACATGGCAAACCCTTGAGAGTAAACTGATGCCTCGTTCTATTTATGATGTACTAATACAAAGAACAAATTATTTGAATTTTTTTTGTTTTGTCATCCAGTGTAGACAGACTTTAGCTGTTGCTACGGGGCATGGCATGACAAATAATAATAATACACAAGATAAAATTGTTTTTTATTTCCCAGTGACAGTGAACTTAGATACAAAATAGTTGTAATCATAATTTCTGAAAGAAATACGATGCTCAAAAATAGTTTTTTTTTTTTGTCTCAAAATGTTTTTAGTTTTTTCACAAGTGAAGCAACTGCACTTTCTTTTTTTCCTGCCAGAGAAATAACCCTATTGAGCATGTGTTGTACAACTGTAAGAAATTCAGTTTTAAAATAGTCCCAATCTCCTCGACTATATGTGTGCAGCCCATTCTTGCAGCAATAATGTAAACCGGTGAAAAGAAGAATCCACTGAACTTCTCTTTAGCTCAGCTGCTGTCACATGTCTGGCTGTATTTGCATATTAATGTAATTCTTTTTCTTTTCTCTGACAGAAAATTGCAGATCGTTCGAGGGCCTTGCTTCCCCCTGCACAAAAGGACAGGAAACAGGTGAGTGGGCTTCAATATCTCAGTCCAGAGAGAGTCCACTTCTTCCTCTTTGTTCTTTCATGAGCTCTTCGACATCCCTGTGAAAGTAAGATAAAGAGTGTGACTCTGTGTGTGATTGCGTGTGGATGAGGAGCTCTTTGATGCCCCTCTTTTCTAACCACTTCATTTTCTAGCAGGTCAGATATTAACTGTCAGAAATTAATGACACATACAAACCTCAATCCTCACATGAAGTTTGTTAGGAATCTCAATGCTTTTTGGTACTGAACGTGCAGCCCTGGTGATCAGAAGGTGGTCAAAGATCAGGGCTGGAAGAAATATAACATAATAAAAAAATGTTGATGGCCACCAGAATATTTTATAGTATGAATATGTAAACAGTTAATATATTCAAAAGTGCTGTCAGTGGCTGGAAACTTAAAAGTGATACATTGGTGAGGAAAGGGTTAAAACTGGTCCTTATGACTTATGTAGTCTACTCCAATTCTTTCTGAAGCCAATAGATAATTTTTCTTAAATCTAATATGGTACCATTAGATGTGTCATGTCAGGTTTAATGTCAGTGATGATTGATAATCTCACTGTGACATGCCATGTTATATGATGTCAATTTATCGTTTGACTTGTATGATGGAGTAGACAGTCTTTTAATGGTACTTTTATGTGTTTTTTTTTTTTTTTGGACCCCATTCACTTTTATATGGAAGGCTGAGTGCACAGTTAGTGAGTTTTTCATGTTCCAGAATGAAGTAAGTCATATAGCTTTGTAGTGACGTGAAAGTGGAAAAATTATGACAGAATTGTCATTTTTGACTAAACTATTCCTTTAATTCCGATTTTATTCCAGTTAAAATGCCAAAATTAACTATTCCAAATTTCTCCAGAACAAGTGATATCTTAAATTGGGTTTCAGTGTAAGAACAAAAAGAAAACATATTGTGGAGAAGAAACAAGACGGCTTTAGGATGACCACAGATAACATGCTTAGTGATTTTCACTCTCAATGGAGGAGTTTCATTTGATGAAACACACTAAAACTGACATCATCACCACACCTTTTTTTCTTTTCCCCCCCTCAGATTCAATCAAACTTCAATTTTCAGTTCATCTGAGTTGGCTCAAGGATGTACTGATGATTGAAAGTGCTGACTGAATGATAGGAATTGTGTTCAATATTACCTGCAGTACAACAGCAGCTCAGATTGTCTCAGCTGTTATGTGACTATAGCACATACCTACACACTCATGTCTTACAATCTCAGGTCTGTTAAAATCCTCTCTTATTCTATTCCCTTCCCTCCTGTCGCTCTCTAGAGATGCTGCTTTTATGCGTGACTCTGTCACCTGCGGCAATGTCTCTGATCTTCCATCTCTTTCCACAATCCCCCCTGGAAACACCCGACCAGAGCAATCAAACAGGATGTGCAGTTCTAATAAGAATGCCGATAACACATTCCAAAACAAACAACATGTTGAGTTGTTAGTCAAGAGTAAGACGTTATTAAGGAGTTGTTTGATCGCCAGGTTCTGCCGGAGTCTTATTTTTATTTTTTGCCTGAGTTCAGAAGAGAACATGGTTTGCTATCAGCACTGCCAATCTGTAAGATGATTCATGAATGTGACTCACTATTACGAACTGAAAAATCACAGCGGTATAGGCTGTTATTAAAGTACTCATGTAAATCATATGTTTAAATGAATTTCTCAACATCAAGTGTAATTTGTTATGCTCACTTCCCATTGTGTTGAATAAAAAGAATAACAATGCGCTGTTTGGTATGGGAGTCTGTTTCTAAGATTAATTTATGAATTTGTTATCTTGTTATTACGTTTCTTTCTTTCTTTCTTTCTTTCTTTCTTTCTTTCTTTCTTTCTTTCTTTCTTTCTTTCTTTCACAGTTTGGACTCTTTGTATCTTAAACTTTATCTGAGGCATAATTATCTGAGGCAGAAACAGGCTTCCATAGCTTGAGTAAAAACTAACAGACAAACTAACTTTATGTTAAAGCAATTATTTAGCATCCATCTGTTAAATGTGATAAATGTTATTTGTTTAAGTTTAGGCAGAAGTCAGAAAGTGCTTTATCACCATGTTTACACATACAAACACTATAAAAAAAATAAAAAATAAAATTAAGTAAATAAAACTCAGTCAAATGACTGACAGCTATGGCTGCCAAACAAAAAATGTCAAATTAAAGTAAAATGTTGTAATTGAAACAAGGAAAAATCTGTAAAATAAGTTAAAAATGGTCAAATGACTTTCAGCTACGGCTGCCAAACAAAAACCATAAATTTAAAGTAAAATATCTTAATTGAAACAAGGAAAATTTTGTAAAAAAAAAAAAATCTATAAAAACTTGATCAAAAATTTCAGTAAAATTGTTGTTTTTGTACGTTATTTCAATTAAGATATTTTACTGTAATTTTTTTTTTGTTCAGCAGCTATAGCTGCCAGTCATTTAAGGATGTTTTTTTTTTTACTTTTTTTTTTTTTTTTTTTTTTTTTTTTTTTACAGTGAGGAATTTGACTTGGCGACAAGAGCTTCGAGTGCAAAAGAAAGTGCACACAGTGCATATATGACATACATCCATAGAATTATACAGTAGAGATGAAATATAGCACTAATATAAGACAAGTAGAAAATTAAATAATGCACTACATACAGAAGTAGAAATATAGAGTAATAACCTATAATTTTTTAAGTGAATATACGGATATGTTATTTACAAATGTAGCGTTTATTTAGTTTATAATGTTAAATGTCCAAATGCGCTGTATAAATGTGTATAAATGTGTCATGATAGACAGTGTATAGTTATTAACTTTTTAATTGTTCAGGCTGATTACATAGCATCCCTCATTATTGGTCAACATACAGAAATAATTGTGTTTAACCCTTGCACTAATTCAGGTCTGGAACCCTATGAAGTCAACAGATAACTTTAGTTGCAGTAACTTTAATACATTTTTTACAAAGTTTCATCAAACATAAGTCAGCAGTCTTTGTGTCTTTGAAGCTGAGTGATGGTTTAATTATAGCAAAGAGCAAGTTATTTATATCAGTGGAGCCATTTTTTCCGCCAATCAATCCAAAGACTGAGCATCCTCCCTCTCTCCTCTTGAATTGATAGGTCTCAGGTTATTTCTAACTTTTTTTTTCTGTTTTCAGAAGAGCAAAAGGTTAAACAAGTGAGAAAGATGATTAGATTTCTTAGCGTATGGTTTGCTGCTGTAGAAGTGGTGACTCTCACATTAAGGAGACCCCTCTCTGTTTCTCACAGGGATCACATATGTACATGTCTTGTAACTCGAATAATGTGAGGAAATTCAAAGCTCATTTTATTAGTTTATTAGTTATATTTGAAATAAAGTTTTTTTTATAAGACTATTTACATTTCTTTTTTAAAGAATAATGTTAATGGGCTTTTTTATGTGGTATACATATGGATCAAAATTCAATTAAACTTGGAATATAATAAACTTTGAGACTAAATTTCAGGGCAAATTATGCATCTGAGATACAGACACAGATTAAAGGATAATTTATGTTGTAAATCTTGTCAATAGATGAGAAAAAACTCCAACTACAAGCCACTCTGTGACCTAATAAACAATGATATCCTCAGTGAGTGGGACGACAACAGCCGCGCAAAGAAGATGATGTTCTCAGAGTGGCATTGTGCTGGACCGAGATGTATTGGATGTGCTAATTCTGAGAGGGAAGAATACAATGAGTCATCCAGCACATTGCAAAAAATAATAGCACGCCTCGGGCCTTTATCGATGTCATGCATATGCAAGTTAAGAAATTAGCAGATCAATGTGGCTCTTTCTGAGTGACCAACTCCCACCTCTTCAACCTTCAGGCTCACAGAGAGTTCGACCTAAATGACTAACAAAGGCGGCAGGCGCTTCCTTTGCGATTCTTTTGCTGCAGTATGAGGTGGCGAGTGATTATCATTGTATTATATTCTCCACAGCCGTGAAATGTCAGTGCTTTGCTATTATATAAGATGTTTACAAATAGATCTCAAGGAAAGTTTTGTCACTTCTAATATAGAAGTTTCACCAAAGTCAGGTCTGAGCAGAGGCGGTTCTGGGGTCAGTGAGTGTTCAGGGCATGCGCATGGAATCATCCTTTGATTAAATACTACTATGGTACACTTTAAAATTAATGTTAGAATGAAGTAGCCATCCAGAGATAAATGTTCATAGTCTACTGACCTTAAGGCCCTGATGTACTTCAAGCAAAAGCAAAGAACAAACTGGTGTGGTGTAATTTGAAACAAAATCAGGCCAAAATGAAGTTTGTTTGAAACAACTTGCCAAAGCAAACTTTCCAAAAAAGTTTGCTCCAGCTGGTAAACATCTTTAAACTACCATTGGTCTACCATTTGTGAAAAAATGTCCTGTAGTGGTCAGACATCTGGGAATAAAAACAAGAACACAATGGAGAACTGCTTTATAGAAGAAATAGTAGTAGAAGTTTATATTGAAAGTGACACTGACTCTTTTTTTCCCCATGTTTACTAAAGCTGTTAAAACAGCATTACAGTGTGTGTGTGTGTGTGTGTTTATAGCATATCTATTGATGACTGTGAGCTTTGTATGTATTCTTAAAACACTGATGAAATATTATCTCTCTTTGTGTTTGTGTTTGTGTGTGTGTGTGTGTGTGTGTGTGTGTGCATGTGTGTGTTTGTGTTTGCACAGAGCCAACAGACTCCATTCAATGAACTGGTTGAAGAGGGGCCATTGTTCGGAGTGGGGGAAAGTGTTGAGGGTGATGGTCAAGCATTCTTGTCAGAGATCAGTGAAGAAGATGTGGAGATCCTGAGGCAGAGAGAAGAAGCACTGCTGGATATTGAGGTAGGAGCTCAATAGCCACAACCACTGAAGATCTAATTACATTAATAAGCCACGCCCAACTCCTCTCAGCTTTTCATTATTAAAGGGTTAGTTCATCTAGATAGCAAAATAATTTAATTCATAACTTAACCTCATGTTGTTTCAAACCCGTAAGACCTCCGTTTCTCTTTGGAACACAGTTTAAGATTTTTTAGATTTAGTCCTAGAGCTCTCAGTCCCTCCATTGAAGCTGTGTGTACGGTATACTGTCCATGTCCAGAAAGGTAAGAAAAACATCATCAAAGTAGTCCATGTGACATCAGAGGGTCAGTCCAAATTTTTTGAAGCTTCGAAAATACAATTTGGTCCAAAAATAGCAAAAACAACAACTTTATTCAGCATTGTCTTCCCTTCCGTGTCTGTTGTGTGGGAGAGTTCAAAAACAAAGCAGTCTGGATATCCGGTTCGCGAACGAATCATTCAGTTCACCAAATCGAACTGAATCATTTTAAACGGTTCGCATCTCTAATACGCATTAATCCACAAATGACTTAAGCTGTTAACTTTTTTAATCTTTAACTTTAATTTTTTTAACTTTAAGTCATTTGTGGATTAATGCGTATTAGAGATGCAAATCGTTTAAAACAATTCCGTTCGATTTTGGTGAACTGAATGATTTGTTCGCGAACTGGATATCCAGACTGCTTTGTTTTGAACTCTCTCGCACAACAGACACGGAAGAGAAGACAATGCTGATTAAAGTCGTCGTTTTTGCTATTTTTGGACCAAAATGTATTTTCGATGCTTCAAAAAATTCTAACTGACCCTCTTATGTCACATGAACTACTCTGATGATGTTTTTCTTACCTTTCTGGACATGGACAGTATACCGTACACACAGATTCAATGGAGGGACTGAGAGCTCTCGGACTAAATCTAAAATATCTTAAACTGTGTTCCAAAGATAAACGGAGGTCTCACGGGTTTGGAACAATATGAGGGTAAGTTATGAATTACAAAATTTTGCTATCTGGGTGAACTAACCCTTTAATGAGCATTTATTTTCCTCATTGGCAGAAATTTTAATGCACATAACCATTAAAAAGTTTGGAGTCGGTTTGATTTTTTTCTAATATTTTTCTATTCTAAATATCGACAACCCCTGCCAGCACAGAGACTCGAAGCTGCAACTGTCTAACCATTAGGCCACAGCTGCCTCCACAGGAATAAATAATTCCTGTGATGCAAATCTGAATTTTCAGAAGCCATTACTCCAGTCTTCAGTATCACGTGAGCCTCCAGAAATCATTCTAATGTGCTGATAGATATATTTAATAGCTACAAAAGCATTATATCAGGATCTGTAGATTTTTTTTTTAGAGCCCTAGAAAAATGTTGATTTTTGTCATCTATCCATACAATCATCTGTGCCCCACACTCTCTTTTCATTCTAGATTTCAGACACACTTGAAAAGCACAAACATTGTCGTTGGAAAGAACAGCATTGCATCACTTACATTTCCATACAAACAGAACCCTCAGGTCTGCATTCTTTCTGTACTCGCCATCATCTTTAGTAAGTCTTTTCTACCGAAGCTTTCAGGGTAATTTTCCTGGGACTCAATAGTTTGGTTTATTTTTTTCTGTCTAGTCATAAGTACACAAGCAGAAGGCTTTTCATACACCGCTGAAAAACAGTATTACATTGCTCCAATGAAGTATGTCTTGTCTGTAGCAAAACAGCTGTTTTCCTCCAGATGTGCATTTGCACAGATGTGAACCTGCGATAATGGGGTCATTCTGTTTGTCTTTGACATCCGTTTGGGCCAATTTCAAAGCCATTTGTTCTGGACGTGCACCGTGTGCTGGTTTCCTTTGATGCAGGGTGTTCAAAGAAAAATATGAAAATGAAATAAATGTCAACCCGTCGTGATTATCGACAAGGCTGGAGAGAAAGCAAATCATGCCGATGGCGCATCAAAACAAATGGCTCTTTCTTGTTTGAAAAGCAGGGAGTTGAGAAACGAGAGGGGCCAGACATCCTAATGACCGATGACAACCCCGAGAAAGCCTTGAAATGAAGACGTATGGCTTTTCCCTCCTGAAGACCTGTCTGAAGTTCATAGATGCTCACTTGCTACTGCAACTACCGCAGCTGGCTAACAGACAGGCATCAAACAATGTCACGTCCTGAAGCCCTCTTAATAAATTCCCATTCATCACATGGACAAAACCTGAAAGGCTCAAACAAAACCGACAGCTTATTTTAGTCACAGACAAATTTGAGTTTTTTTCAGGTGATCAGAAGGGTGATCAGGATGAGTCGGTGCTCCGAGAGCTCTGACGCAGGGTCTGGAGATGTCTCTGGCTCCTAGCCGAACCGAGCTGATCATATCTGACAATGTGCTTTTCCTGTCTAGCATCTTCCTGTCTTCCCTACCCGTCAAACCTCCAGCCCCGTGCCGCCTCCTCACGCAACTCCACTCAAGTGAATCACCAGCATTTGCAGCCCTTTCTGAGCCCTACTCTCTCTCTCGCTTTCATCCATCTCTCTCTTTCTCTCTCTCTCTCTCTCTCCTGTTCACTGTTAGATGGGTTCTCGAGGGAAATGGAGAAGATGGAATGTCTGTTATCCGTGTAAAGTACAATCAGTCCCCCCTCTTTCTCTTTCTCTCTTTCCAAAAGCTGATCTGTCCTCCTGAGTAGTTCACATTTACTCTGGCAGCTTGTGCGTTCAGGCGAACCCTTCTTCAGAGAACCGTGCAAAGGGACGGACACGCACATACTAGCCCAGTAGAGGATTGGGGGGGGGGGGGGGTAGTTGTGGAGTCTCCATCTTGATTTTCTATGAGGCTACCCACAAGGGTAATGAACTGTACCTCTGGGATGACTAATTAGATTTGGATTCACCCTATATTGCAGTAGAACGACAGACACATTTGAAGGGAGGAGCAAGGCTCCGCCCTCCACCATTTATGACATCAACACCAGACGCACCTCACTGACACTTTGGCACTGGTCATCATTTCATCAAAATGAATTCATAAAAAAAGGGAAAACATAGGGCATGACAAAGGACAACTTTCAAGGGGAATCTGAATGCAACACCTGGCCCATCCAGGAGAAAAAAATACAGACACGTGTCTCCCCTGCAAATGTGTCCAGTGCATCCCTTTTGCCCTTCAGTGAGAAATGGAAGTTAGTGGAGCTACAGTAAATGATGTAAATGGGAGACAAGCACTGATGTAATCTACTTGTGAATCTCTAGTAAAACTCTTTACTTTAGATTGAAAGCGTCTCCTTACAAGATTCCATGTACATTTGACTATAGACCAAACCTTTTTGACAGAAAATAGATTTTTTTTTGTTTTGTTTTGTTTGTGTCTCCTTCACAGCAATGAGATTGAATTGAGAGCAAAGTTTTCTGCTTCTCTGATGTTTCCATTCAGAAAACTCCCTTATAATCTATTATTTTGTCTCCAAATGTGTCTCGAGTTTCCAAAGTGACAGTGGAGGTTTTAGTTTTGACTTGAGTGTTTGTGCTGCTTGATGCATTTTTATTGGAGACATGTTGTTTAGGGGTGTAACGATACGAGTATTCGTATTGAACCGTTCGGTACGACGCTTTCGGTTCGGTACGCGGTACGCATTATGTATACCGAACGGTTCGTTGGAGTAATTAATTATATTTGAAAAAAAAAAAAAAGAGAGAGAGAGAAATATAATGATATGCGTTCAACAAGGTAGCCCAATAACCCAAACAACGTAACAGGCAACGCCCCTGACACTCCCGAAGAAGAAAAAAACACCATCTTATATGTTTATGTTAGGCTACTCAGCAGGCGCTCGCTCACTCAGTACGCGCTGAAGGCTCGTTGCAAAATAGCCAATGCGTTTAACAGACTAGAAATGAGAAGATCCTCCAATAACCAACAGGTCTGGTGTTTGGGTGCACTTTGGATTCCCTTTAAGCTATAATGGTGATGGCAAGAGAGTGGTGGATAAATAAACAACGGTATGTCGCATCTGCAACATGACAGGGTACACCAGCGGGAATAAAAAAAAAAAAAAAAAAAACACCAGCGGGAATATCTGGGATATATGCGTCAGGACTATCTGGGAAAAGACGAAAAAAAGGAGAAACATGCACGCAGCAAACTATCCCTGCAGCATTTAGAAACTATAGCTTACAGGGAATCCAACCCAAACACCAGACCTGTTGGTTATTTTAGGATCTTATATTTCTGGTCTGTTAAAGGCATTCGACATTTTGCAACGAGCCTTCAGCGCGTGCTGAGTGAGCGAGCGCCTTAGGGGCCGTTCACATATCGTGCCTAAAAACGCATGGAAAACGCTAAGCGCGTCTTTCTCCTCCTTTCCAAAGCGCTCGGGCAGAAGCGCTCATGAGGCGTCTGTCTTTGCTAAGCAACAATGACGTGCTCTCTCCATGAGACGCGGAAATTTCAGCGAAGGATAAATGGATTTGCAGCTCTAAAAATCGCTTGCAGTAGCTCTGCTACTAAATTTATTTCAAAATTGCAATCCATATACAACTATGATCAGCTGATCCTTCATCTTGGCTGAGCTCTCAACGTTGTTACGGGAAAGGATGAAGCTGATTGGTTAGTTCTTGTCACATGACCCGCGGTGCGCTTGCGGCATTCTGAAAAGTTGAGATGTTTTTACATTTTGCTGTATCTAAAACGTATCGAACCGAACCGAACCGAACCGAACCGTGACATCAGTGTATCGTATCGAACCGAACCGTGAATTTTGTGAACCGTTACACCCCTAATGTTGTTACTAATAGGTTACTGTTTTACCAAGCAGTGCTATTTTTAATATAATTTTACATTATTTTTTAGTACATTATGTTATGATGTGTTGCTGTACTTTGTTCTTGTGCCTTGTACATGTAAGTTGTTTTGATGGTGGCCAGTCAGAGTACATTGGATGCTTATCTACTTTGATGCATCAAGACAAAGACATTGTTATTCTTAACAAACAACCTGACCCTTGAGTGAACAACGACTCTATGGGGGTGCTTTCTCTCTCTCTAGTTTTCTCCCCCTTCCCTCACTTGCTCTGTTAACCCATAACTCTGAGCTTGGAAAGACCAAATCCCTTACAACACATTTTCACACTTCAATATAGATGTATAATTGGGAATCAAGAACTATATTTTATTAAAAACTTGTAAACCAGCAAACAACCTTTAGCACCCAGTTTAATTCCCAAACAAATGACTTTATGAATCTTTTCTTTTCAGATATTCAAAAATCAGAGCTGTTACTTCTAGTCATTAATTTAGTCACATCCGACTGTCGTAACAACGTACTATACATAATGCAAATTGCCAGTCTAAAACATGGAAAAGCATTTACAAACACTCTGTAAAGCATGGGGATTTCACAACATAGTAACATCTAAATCGCATTTAATACTGAAGTATGCCCATAATGTGCAATTATTTCAGGAGCTCTGGTTTCTTGACATTGATGCTTTTTTTTAAATTTACAAAACAATGATTTGTTTATATATGGGTAAATTTAGCACTTTATTTCAAAGTATGCTCCAAAAATACAGTATAGTTCTACATTATACAAAAATCTGATTTTAGTTCGAGCAAATGGACTAAAGTGAATGAAAGATGACAAAACGAGAGTAAATGTAAAGGACAGATCTTTTTCAGTCATCACACACTAAAAGGCTTTTACGACCAAACTAAGAGGATCTTTCTGGTAATTTCTGTTCTTTTTTAAACATTAATATCTGTCTTGCTTTCTTTAGTGTTTGCCATTGGCTTTATTGTGCATCCCAGTGATACGCCTCTGATTATTTTTTGTTGTTGTTTTTGAGGCACAATCAATAGCAAGTGCTGCTGAGCAACTCATATTCCAGTCATCATCTAAAACATGAATGCACAACACTCCCCCTACCATCTCTTTTTTTTTTTCTCCTGTGGATAAGATGCACACACACACACATACTTTGTGCCCTAAGACTGTGTGCTTTGAGTTTTGAGGTCCTTGGGCTGTGACGGAAAGGAAACATTTGATTTTACATTATAAACCGTTTATTCAGCAAGGGCAAAAAAGAGACGTTTCACGCTTAAGCCCTCAGCAGGCTGCGCACGGAAATGTCATCATTTTTGTTGGGGGGGTGGGGGCTGTAAGCGTGCGTGTAAATCTGCTTAACAGTTTTTCTGCTGTGGCACTGACACCGCTTCCTGTTGCCCGTTGCCTTTGGGCTGGAGGTGGGTGGGGGGGTGATGTGGGGGGAATCTCATATCAGCGTTAAACACATTTATCTAGGAGAGTGAGTGAAATAGAGAGCGAGAGAGAGAGAGACAGAGAGAGAGAGATAGAAGAGAGGCAGGGGAGAAGGGTGGTGGCTGGGATTCTGGGAGGAGGATGGAAGGCAGCATTAAAAGTGAAAAAGCAAAGTGTTCCACGGTTCAGTACTACAGCATTACATTAGAGCAGAGATTTTTAACCTTTACAGGCCTAGAGATCCTCCAACCACACTCTCTGCCAACCTAGTGACCTCCAGTAGAAAAGAGAGAGTTTCTCCGAAACCGTTCATAAAATAATCAAATATTACCATTCTATAGTGATTTTTAAAGTAACATTTAAAGTAAACGTGACACCACACGGAAAGCTTGTTTTACCTTTTGTTGTACTTAATGACATTAAGTTTTGTATTTAAAAAAAAAAAATAATAATAATATATATATATATATATATATATATATATATATATATATATATATATATATATATATATATATATATATATATATATATATATATATATAATAACAGTAGTGGTAACACCTTATTTTGAAGACCAATTATTTACTAATTGCTTGTTAGAATGCATATTGTTAGCATACTTGCTATTTATTAGTATTATTAGGCATATACTAATGCCTTATTCTGCATAACCGGTTTCTTGATCCCTTAACCCGACCCAATACCAAAGCTTAACAGCTACCAAACTAACTATTAATCAGTAGCAAGTTTTTTTAAGGAAAAAATGTTTAGTAAATATGTGTTCCCTTATCTAAAGTGTTAACGTAGTATAACATTTACTATAGCTTTATTACTAAACATATTATTTTGATATTACATTTAAAAACAAATTCTGCGCACCAGTAAAACTTTCATTAGATAATGGTCAATTGTTATTTCACATTAAATTGAATGACCTTCATTTTGAAATATATCGAAATATATTCTTATGTTTTTAATGTAACATTTTTATATCAGTTTAAGGAGCTCCCTGACGAATCCTCATGGACTTCAAGTCTGAAAACCCTGACATTGAAGTACAAATTCTAGAAAACATGTCTGGTTAGTTTTCCTGCTAAGCCCAATCATTTTATACTAAGGCTTGCATTAATTGTTTTTACAGACAGCTGGACTTTTAGAGGCCTTCTGCTGGAGCATTGTCATTTAAGACCACTTTTTGTGGTCCAACTGCAAAAGCCCCACCTGTTCCTTGAATCCTTTGAGCTGCAGCAATCAAGCAATAAATAAGCTGCCAATTTGAATGCACTGAGGCTGTTAGACTGGCAAAGATCAAAGTCTTCTGTGTTAGCACAGCAAATACAGCATAGAGCCCAGCACCTCCCTTTCCTAAAACAAAACCTACACACCGAGCATAATTAGCCAGCATCTCCCCAGGCACTAGCTTAGCTGGCGCACTCTTCTCCACTACTGTCAGAGCAGCAATGACGGGCATCAGTACAGCTATCGCAAACACAATATGCTCTTTTATTTTCTTGTTTGCAAAAATCAGCCATTTTATGCGCAGTCCCTTGACATCATTCTAGAGATTGCTTTATGATTCTGCTTTCTTGGTGGAAGCGGCCTTACATAATTCTAATTATGCCCCTCAGGACCACGCAGGCCACTCAAGAAGACTGAAGAACATTTAAATGAAGAAAGAAGAGGTGCACAATACAAAGATAAGACTGTCACTTGGAGCAATAGCTCACCAAGAATTGAAAGTTCTGTCATTATTTTTTAATTCTCATGTCATTTCAAACCACTGTTGTTTTATTTCAGTCAAAAACAAAAGGAGACATTTTTTATTATTATATGATGATTTTTATGATTATTACACAGCTTTTGCTATACAAAGACAAGCTCTCAATCTCAACAGAGTTTAAAAAATGCAGGTACAGTAATAGTACCTTTAATATATAAAGTACAGACCAAAAGTTTGGACACACCTTCTCATTCAAAGAGTTTTCTTTATTTTCATGACTATGAAAACTGTAGAGTCACACTGAAGGCATCAAGGGCTATTTGACGAAGGAGGAGAGTGATGGGGTGCTGCGCCAGATGACCTGGCCTCCACAGTCACCGGACCCGAACCCAGTCGAGATGGTTTAGGGGTGAGCTGGACCACAGACTGAAGGCAAAAGGGCCAACAAGTGCTAAGCATCTCTCGGGGAACTCCTTCAAGACTGTTGGAAGACCATTTCAGGTGACTACCTCTTGAAGCTCATCAAGAGAATGTCAAGAGTGTGCAAAGCAGGAATCAGAGCAAAAAGTGGCTACTTTGAAGAACCCAGAATATGTCATATTTTCAGTTGTTTCACACTTTTTTGTTATGCATATAATTCCATATATAATTCCACTTGTGTTAATTCATAGTTTTGATGCCTTCAGTGTGAATCTACAATTTTCATAGTCATGAAAATAAAGAAAACTCTTTGAATGAGAAGGTGTGTCCAAACTTTTGGTCTGTACTGTATATATATATATATAATTATATAATCTATCTATCCTTTAAAATACAACAATGAAAAAACTTTTAAAAAGAGTAATCAAAAAAAAAAAAAAAAAAAAAAAAACATCAACAACTACTGTAGTACATATTTCTTATACCATACAGTACAATATTTGGAATAATATGAAGGAGACTAATATAAATAATGATTGGATTGGATTTTGGGGGCAAACGGTCACTTATGAAAAGGTCAGGTAGCAGTAGCTGAAAGAATATTTTTTTTTTTTTATAGCCATATTTAGATATTTTTTTCACATTATGTAAGATTTCTGTGTGCTTTAGAGCATGTACTGTGCTTTAAAGGGCAAATGTTACACTATTCACACAACACTTGTAGTCCATAGCTCAAGTGAAGTGTGTAGTATTTAAGAGTGAAATTTAGGGCACTTATGGCTCACCAAAAAAAAAAAAAAAATGTTACTGTGAGAGCAGCAAAACCTTACATTGAGCACAAGCTTATCTGATACTGAGTTTGACTGACATTTCAATCTGTCTGTGGCCGGTGTAAAGTGTAGTTCTGCAAGCTGGTACCTCTGTTTTCTGATGAAGCTGATGAAAGCCTGGCCCATTTATCTGACCGCCTAGTATTGCAGAGAAACGTTAGTGACATAGTTTATCTGTCCTGGATTTTTTAATCTTATAGAGTCTGTAAATGTTCAAAGTAGATTTGATTTTCTTATATATATATATATATATATATATATATATATATATATATATATATATATATATATATATATATATATGACAACTGGTTCAGTTGGTTGAAGTCATCTGAATATGAGGCTTAAGGATATTTATAAACCACCTTTCTTTTTCAGATTTCAACCATTTATTTAAAAAAAAAAAAAAAAAAAAAAACACATGGCAGTAAATGGTGATGCAGCCGCTGTGGCATTCACACAGGGTTGGTCTCAGACTTTGAGTGAGAGATAGACTGGCATTTTGGAAAGGTAGAACAGCTGTAGGCTCTGTTTGGGTGGCGGGCTTCTGAGGAGACGTGCAGCAGGGGTGGACGGATGGATGACTAGAGTAATGACAAGTGCTTCAAGCAAATGATGACTAACACACTTGCAGCATATGCATTTCATATAGAATTTAAAAAGTGCATTGATGTGACAATGAAGTAAGCGGTGCACTTAAGAAAGTCATTCAACACTGCAGAGACTGTATCATACAATAAAACAGCACAAAGTAGTCATGGAGCCAAATAGCATTGCTTAGAATTTCTTAGTTATTTAGTTTGAATGATAGCTACATTTATTTAAAGTACAACACCAGTGCTCTGCTGGGTGAAGAAATGTTACATTCCCTGGCTGTCTTCTGTTAAAGTTACGGTGACAACTGATAGATGTTATTTCTGGTAACACTTTGTAATACAGTGGCATTTGTTTCTGCAGGGGGTCTTTCTGCAGTACCAGTAGTACCAACTCAATTTAGTACCTTCTGAAAGCTTTCAGAGGCTCCAGTGCATCTTTGTGTTTCTATTTCAAAAGGCAAAGGTTTATATTTCCAATGTGTTTTGCGTTGTGCTTTGTACATTGAAACATGAGTCTGTTGAGTGCTTGAAAACAATGTTCGATTGAAAACTTGTATTGAAACACTTTTCCCATGCCCATTTCAAAGCAATGTTTAATTAGTAGTAAAATAAAAATGTTTCCCATTCAAAAAAAGGTTAAAATATTTAATAGGGTTGTTACAACAGTTTTTACTCTGGTATCAAAAGTGTTAAAGAGAGATTTTTAGGGTTTTGTAGATGTTTTTCAGAGACATGTCTCTTCAACTGTCAAGCCATGTTGATTAAACTTCACTATTGGCAGTCTATAAAGGGTGCAGACTGGTCAATTTTCTTCCTATATGAGATACAGAATGCAGACAAAATGGTACCACCACTGTGAAGAATTGTCTGTCTTACAGGGTATGTTGTCTTTTTATATGCTGTGCTGTAGATGTGACAGTACCTGTGATGATTTATGATACAGCCATAATCTGATATTCCACAGCTTCACCTCATTTGTGTGTATCACCCACGCATTAGCTCCCCTCACAGGCCAGACTCATAAGCAAAACTCACTTCAGCGACTTTACCCTTCACCGTTTTTTTTTTTTTTTTTTTTTTTTTTTGAGAGGCTGGAGGTTTCGAATTTTTGTGTTATTCACTTGTGCCAGTGAATGTTTAAAATAAACAATCTAATCTTACCAATCCATCCATCCATCCATCCATTGTTTTATGGTTTGATGTCCTGTTATGTTAGGCAACCATTGCAGTAAAGATTGATGAAGAGCAGATTATTTGTAAGCCATTACTGTCTTGCATTTAGAATGCTTTTTTGCTATTGCAATGTAATACTTTGTTAGGTAGTAGCTTATTATTGTACAGTATATGAACAATTTATATATATATATATATATATATATATATATATATATATTTATATATATATATATATATATATATATATATATATATATATATATATATATATATATATTAGTGCTGTCAAAATTAGCGCGTTAACGCATTCGATTAATTTGAAATATTTAACGCGTTAAAAAAAAATAACGCAATTAACGCGGTTGCAGTTTTTTTTTTATTTCCAGTTGTGGCCTATGTGTGTTCAACGTGCAAAGAAATATGGATAAGACCAAGGAAGGACTTTTAGACGGAAAGTTTCAGTATAAAACTCTGCCGGATTACTCTTCAGTCTGCCACAAGAAACATTACTCTTCATTTAGTCTGCCACAAGAAACAGCAACATTAAAATCATGAACTCAAATGTCATTGTTTAAAAAAACAAAAAAAACAATGACTGTAACACTGCGTAAATCAGACCTTTCTATAACGCTAACGTTAATAAGCTTAAATGAAAATAACGAAATAATTGTGTAGCGGAGTATTTTTTGTACACAGTGCCGCGAACTGTCAATCACTCCTGTACGCGTGCATCACTGTCCTCCTCAGCTGCAGCAACTTGCGCTCTCTCTCTTCATCAAGCTTTAAAACAAAAAGGGGACAAAAAGATCATATTGTCTTTGTGCATAGGCTATAGATTAATTAGATAAATGAATATCTAAATTTGTGCCTTGCCGCCTACGGTATTTTTTTAGAACTTAGAAAAAAGATGCTGCAGCCAATGAGCAGCCACCGGGGGCTGCAGGAAGACTCAACCTCCGCAGACAGTTTTTAATGTTTATCAGACAATAATTACTCAAGATTTTGCTTTAGTATAACTCACAACGAGTTTCACACACCTTCTCCGGTCACGTTGAGTTGTTGACACTTAACAGTGGGAAAGCGACACATGCGCTATTCACTTGTGTAACTTAAGGGTGAATGGGTAATGTAGTTTCTGCTCTGGGTGGGATGAATTAGGAAGCTTGCATTGTGAAGGGTGCTCTGAAAATCGGCAGTGCAGGTAAAAGATTAAAACCTCTATTAAAACAGATGTCCAAATGAGCGTACCGGTACGCTACAAGCACGTTCTGGGCGCACGGAGAGGTGGCGGTACGTTCAAGAGCTATATTTGGAAGTGGCAGTACTGAGTATGGGTGCATACTGGCCCACTTAAAGCACTGGCAATGACTATACTTTGGAATTTTTTTTGCAGTCCACTTAGAATTCAACATGGAAATCATTTTTGTTTTTTATTGGCATTGATTGTTTTGAAATTCAAATGGTACTTACATGCCTGTGTTTTTATTTCTGTAATAAATATGGCTTTCAAGCCAACAGTTAATTTGGAGGATATTGATGGTTTATTGCAGGTATGTTGTTTACATGAGAAAATCTGTGTTACAAGTTAAACAAAAATTCCAATAAACAATCATATTTTGAATTTAAATAGTTTCTTTGTCTTGAGTTTACATTAATTATTTACATTTTACATTTACATATCCAAAAAGTTTCAGTCTTTTAATTGCGATTAATCGCGATTAATCGCGATTAATTTTAAAAAATTGTGCGATTAATTAGTTAATTTTTTTTAATCGATTGACAGCACTAATATATATATATATATATATATAAGTAAGATTATAATATGGGTGAGTGAAACGATTATGTAAAAAAAAAAAGAAACTGTATAAAATTTAGCATACAAAAGCATTCAGTAAAATGTTGAATTTAAAAGAAGAATTTATATTCTGACAGATTTACTGAAATGAGAGGAAATTTTGACTTATTTGCATGGTACCAGTCTGTGCATTATATATGAATAAATCAAATAAACATACTGTGTGTGTGTGTGTGCGTGTGCATAAATTTGTATATTTCAACATGGCACAAAATTATGTTTTGGTGGTGCTGAATGAAAGTTGTCTTTTGGGAGTATGTTGCCCCTCAAAACTGTTTTTATCTTTCTTTTTCACTACAGGTGCTCCCACTCACTTATTTCTGATGGTCAGAGCTCTCAGAGCTGATTGTCTAGCAGTGTGAGCGAACATTCTTTTTCACAAGCTATTATGAAGCTATCAGCCACCAACTGACTGTTCGAGTTTTTTTTTTTTTTTTTTTTTTCATTCTATCATACGCAGTTCACGCAATACTTTCTAACCCTCTCTTGGAGTTACACACGCCCAGCTGGCAGATTCTAAATATGGAGATTTCAGGTTGTAAGCCCCAGGGGAGCTTTGATACATGCTGGGTTTAGTTGAGGACTTGAAATCAGAAACACAGAGGGTAGTCATATCACATTATCTTCACCTAGCGTAACACGTCAGCTTCATCCAGGGCACATTTCAGCTTTTATAAATGCATAAAAACAATGCATTGTTGCTTGACCATAGCTCCATGTACTGTGATATTTACTGCAGTGAGGTTATCACCTCTATATAAGGAACTTTGATTTCACCTGAAGCTATTTTATTGCAAGTGTTCTTTTTTGCAGAGATACGGAATGTGGCTCGTTCTTATTTCCTTTAAATCAGTAAACCATTCAGGAAAACCGATTGCAAGAAGTGAAGATTATACTTTAAAGAAGAATAAATCTCTCTCTCTGACACACACACGCACGCACGCACACACACACACACACACACACACACACACAGATATATATACACACACACATTTGATTTTTTATTATTAATTACATTAAAAGTGCACGCTATTTAGCTTGTGTGGAGGACCATGGGTTTGTTTCAAGCCTTAAGATCCCGATTTTGAACCTGTGCCCAGTCATTTTGTTGGGCCTTTCACTTTAGATCATCACCTTTTATCAATGACACTGCCAGGATTGCACAGGGTGTACAAAAACTCGGACTGAAGCCAGCATATTCTTTATTAAGAGACATTCATTTTGTTCAGAACTGCCGCATTGTGTTAGCTTAAGTAATAATAGTGTAGTTTCAATTTAAGGAGTCATTTAGCAGATATGCTTAACCAAAATGACTAAAAATACACTTATTATAAGACAATCCCCTGGAGCAACCTGGGGTTAAGTGCCTTGCCTTTTGATTACCAGCTCTGAGCTTCAACCACTGCAGCCCAGTTTTGAATTTTTTGAAGGTAATGTGTGTCAGTTTGTTTCACTGTTGAAATACTTTCTCCTGATTTTTCGCTACTAAAAGTAGACAATTTTTGCGTTTATCTCCCAAAAAGTAGAAAATATTTAATACTTTTTTTTTAACCCCTCACAGTATATTCAGTGTCACACTATTCAGTGTTATTTTAGTATTATTCATATATTACTGTAGTGTTTAATATTTTGAATTATTAGTACATATTTAAACATATTTTAATTAGTTGCCATATGGCAAGTTGCCAAGGCAACATTTATTAATTAAAATTAGTTTATTTTTCTTTTCTTTTTTTCTCTCTCTATTTTTTTCCATGTAATGTTTGTGCTGTGCTGAAAATCCTTTGCTTAATTTGGTGTTCCTGGTCAAAAATTACCAGCCTTTTGAATAATTCCTTGTAAATTTTGCATTGTGTTATGTTATAACCAAATCTTATTATCCACAAATAATGCTTTTTTCCCCACTCAAAAACTGAGGCAAATAAGCTGAGATCAAGTCAGTTCCAAAATGAAATACAAAACCTTTGCTAATACGTAGGTTTTAACAACGTAGGGTTACGTAGGGTTAACAAGTGTTAACAAGATAGGGAAAAACATGCATAAGAAGTAAAAAAAAAAAAATATATATATATATATATATATATATATATATATATATATATATATATATATATATATATATATATATATATATATATATATTTTGGCTTTACTTTACTGAAAGTGATTTTTAATAGTTTTAGCTTCAGGTTTAGGCTTTGTAATCAAAATCAGCACTATTCGTTATCAAAAACCGTCACAACAGTAGGTTACATATGTAACCCTAGTTCCTCGAGGGAATGAGACGCTGCCTTGAAAATGCTTTGGGGAACGCAAAGCGTTTTCGACACAGCTCAAGTTCCTGAAGAAGAACAGTTTTTTACAGTTGTGTTTAGGGATGCGAGTGGAGCAGAAATGGCTCATTCCATCTTTGAAATTATTCTGTTTTATTTTAAATTTAAAAGGTTAAATTGACTGGTAATTTTTGGGACTGGATAAACAAAACTTTTGGTGCATCTTTCACCAATAACACCAGAGGGCTCTCTTTTGACTGAAGACATATAAAATGTCAAGTTGGACTTTATTAGTTTATTTCACAGTATTTCACATACTGTATCTTGTCCATCCATCACCTGTCTGTCAGTTATTTTAAAGTGGACACAAACCACAAATAATTTCTCAACTCACTGTGAAATCTCAGCAGCCCTGCAGTATATAGTCAATCACTACAATTCTCCTGTCTGTCTTTTCCTCACACAAATCTCTCTCTGAGCTTTCCTCAGTTTTCTTGTCTTAGATAAGCCGTCTGATGGCTTATAGTCACTCTCCAATTCGCTCCTGTCAGTCTGTGCTCCTGCAAAACTTCCTGGCATGTTGCATTCCTAGAAGTGTCAGTCATCTTCTGTTTGGGAGAGTGTGTTTTTTTTTTCCATGACATCTATAGCCTTATCAGTCCACACATTTAATTGTGTGGCTGCTGCTGTTGCTGTCAGCGGATCTCGCTAAAGTGTGTGTGCGTTTGTGGTGCAGTTGCAGCAGATGTCTGACATTTTGTATCTAATGAAACAAAGGCAGACCCTTTGAGTCCTATCAGACCTGTGTTTGCACGCTCTCTCCCTATATCTTGTTCTCTATCTTTCTCTCTCCAGATGAAAACAGAATGATGTTTGACATGAGCAACTTAATCGCAGTGCTAGGAAAAAGAGCATCGATGTGATCCACATGACACTTGCACTGTCTTCTGCTGTTCAACATTAAGGCTAGGTTTGGAAAGGCAAACCAGGCACATTTCTTGTTTGTCAGAATATGGCATTATTGATGAAAACTGGTTTTATATTATTAAGATGGTAAATATAGTACATAATGTGCATTGCAAAAAATAAATAAATAATATATATATATATATATATATATATATATATATATATATATATATATATATATATATATAATATATTATACAAATTATTACGTTTTAATAGAAACAAAATAATAGAAAAAAACAATTATATGTTTCTGCGGAAATATTAAGCAGCACTTATACCACTTAACTATTTTTTTTAGATTGATAATAATAAGAAATGTTTCTCTTTTTTATAATTATTTTTATTGCAGATTAAGAAATGTTTCTTGAGCAAAAAATCAGCATATTAGTATGACTTCTGTATAAATATTGTACATATTGCGCATTGCAAAAATTATAATAACACAATTATATGAAGTTTGATATTCACGGTAGGAAATTTACAAAATATCTTCATGGAACATGATCTTTACTTAATATCATAATAATTGGTTGCATAAACTAGAAATCTCATCATTTTGACCCATATAACGTATTGTTGGCTATTGTTACAAATATACACATGCTGACTTATGTTTTGTGGTCCAGGGAAAGTGCTTCCAGTTAAAACTCAATTGCTTCTCTAATTTAACATGCAAGTATAGCTGAATCACAGCAAAACTATTGTCTTTATCTTATTTGTGGCCTATTTGATTTCATCAGATGACGGCTCGATTGCCAGGATTTTTGTCATTATTCTTTTGTTTTATTCAGCCATTATTAGCCTTAACTCTTACATCGCTTCGATCCAAATATACATTTACTGGCCTGCGACCTTACATCATTTATTTTGCCAAAATACATCATGAAGCATAAATACACATGTTCTGCAGCTGCATTAGAGCCACCGGCGGCGCCAGGGGGGGTCTTGGGGGGTCTCAAGACCCTGCCAAAAAATGCCTTGACCCCCCATTTGACCCCCCAGCCTCTTCCTGATTAAAAAATATATATATTCGGGATAAAGATCCAAAAATGTTTCTCTTCAAACTACGCAGAACATAATAAACAATAATTATTTCGACATTTATTCATACACTGAACCGAGAACCGTTTCTGTCGGACGCGTCCGATTCGAGAACCGATGAGCTGATGATAACTGCGCATGCGTGATTCAGCGTGAAGCAGACCGACACAGAGCGCATCTGAACCGAACTGATTCTTTTGGTGATTGATTCTGAACTGATTCTGTGCTAATGTTATAAGCGCGGGTAAACCAAAGGCTTGAATGAAGGGCAATCATCGCCAATGACGGCATTACATCGAGCGCAAAAGAACCGGTGAACCATTTTTTTTTTCAGCTGGTTTATTTGATCGAATTGTCCGAAAGAACCGGTTCATTTGAGCACCTGCTCCTTTGCCCCTTAAGTGCCCTTTTGTCAAAGCAAAATTTCATCAATTTTTTTTTGTAATAACATAAACTTTTGTGAATGCCTGCCCACGCCCAATCATAATATTAGTACAATTTATTAATAATAATTTAGCCGTTAATAAAATGACCAACATGATGACCTTTCACCTGACAACGACCTCATCCAACCGGGAAGATTCCTCATGCTGCACGCGCATTTTTTAATTGCTAGAGGATATTTTCAACATCGTGGCAGCTGGTAAGTGGTGTTTCATTCTCAGCGAAGTGATTTTGGTGTTTATTTACTTATTATTATTTTACAAGAACGATGTGATGTGAGAACATGCAGATACGTTGTTTATATTGCTGTGTGTAGCCTGTAGTGTAGAAGTAACACTAGCGTGCTGTTTGAGGGAGAAAAGTTTCACAGGCATCGAGGGGTCTTTTTTATGTTATTTGAATAAACTTTTATTATATTACAGTACTTATTTATTTTTAACACGTAAAAATAATTATCACAACACTGGTAAGGCTTATTCAGATTTTCTCATTCTCTGAATTATCATTATAAAAATAAAAACAATTCAGATTTTAAATGTGATGCAAATATTTTTTCTACAATAGCAACAGTGTTTACAACAGCAAGACCACTTTAGCCTGTAAACTCAATAATATCTATCTGGAAATAAATGTAAAAATATCAATGTCAATAAAAATGCATAATATACCTGACATGAAAGTGCAGTGTGAAGGATATGAATAACAAATGTAGCCTGTCATTTGTTTACATTGCAAAGGTGTTTTTGTTGTTTAGTAGCAGAAATATGCAGTTATTAGCCATGTCCACTGTATTTTTTGTTGGTTTTCATGAGACCCCCCTTGAAAAGACCAGGACCCCCCCATTGCCCCCCCAATCAAAATTGTCTGGAGCCGCCACTGATTAGAGCTAACATTAGCATCAAGCTACATAAGAGAATTTAGGACATTAATATTACATTTTTACTCAAATGTTACTTTAAACCACCATCGAGTGTTTGTAATAACTTCCTTTTATGATCTCATGTAGAATTTAAACGTTTAATGTTGTTTAAATAAGCAATTTATAGCCTTTTATATAGCTGCACAAATTAGCATTTCAGGGACCATTTCTACAAAGAGGTTCAGCCAACTCTGAATTTAAACTTGAATTCTATGTTGACTTAGCCTGAGATGGGAAACTCAGAGTTTTCATTTCATTTTATATATATATATATATATATATATATATATATATATATATATATATATATATATATACACAGTTTAACAAAACTATATATAAAATGTTTAACAAAAGAAAAGAAAATTACTAGTGCAGATTTAGAACAACTTGAAGTTGGATAATGATGACAAAATGTTCATTTTAAATAAACTTTTACTTTTACGAGTCGATTAACGCATATATGCGTTTTGAGTCATTTTCACCTGATAACCCAGAAAAGAACTTAAATTACACTCTCAGTTTTAATCGTACAGATAAGAGCAATACATCAATCGAATCTGTAAAGGGTCTAGTTTTTTTTGGATACAGACATAATAACAAAAAACCTTTGTGCACTTATAAAATAAAGATAACAAACAAGGTGCGCTGTCTACAGTCTTTGTCTCCGCTGATCGTCATGTACAAACATTTCATTAAAATGAACTGTAACTCCATGAATACTCAACGAAGAGACATGAGAGAGATATCTATAGAAAGCCTGGAATGTCTACTTTTAAACTAAACAAGTGCTGCCGAAAACAAATATTCTGAGATAAAGTAATCCATATGAAAACAACGCAATGTCTGTTTTTCATATCTCCGCTCATTATATCTAATGTGACCACGCCCCCGCGCTGAACGCGCTATTCAGATTCAAACTGAAGCGCGCGGCTTGAATACGCCCACACAGAAGAAAAAGCAGCCAGACTATTCTTCAAGTTTTTATTTTATTTTACTGTTTGCTTCGCGATGAGAGGACTAAGACATAATTCACCCCAAAAAGAAGTGATGTGGTTGAGGATTTGAGAAATGGATTTCCTCAGAAAAAAGAATGAAGCACTTTATTCAGCAGAGATC